>NC_051319.1:62536711-62844193 GCF_015220235.1 Choloepus didactylus | reverse complement strand
TCTGATTTAAAAAGTAAAAGCTTTCATTAATTAATGCAACTGATGTTTTCTAGTATTAGGAAGTATACATTACAGTATTTGGGTTACTCAGAGTCAAAAGTTCTTTTAAAAGGCTCTTCTGGTTCTGATATATTGTAGACTTGTTTGAGGTGAATTATGACAATGATTGAGAAACAGTATATTATCTGGAAACATTTTTACAAAATAAGTTTCAGACTATTAGGAGAAATAAAAAACCTGTTGGCTAGATTATTTAATCCATCCTATTAATTTCATTCAAAAATGAAAGTAAATATTTTTTTTAAATTAAAATAGCTATTATTTTTTTAAATTAAAATAGCTATTATTATTATTACTTATTAATGATTATACTGTATTAGCCTTTTTTAACAAAATTATGAAAATATTTAATGCCCCAATATGAAATATTACCTCCTTAAAAAGAAAGAGAGAAAATACTCTTTTTGGTTGAGTATCACCATAAATTTCACAGGATTTGAAATCAGGACAGCCTCCTTTCCACTATAACAAGCAACTTTCCATAAGAAACAAGTGTAACTTATTTATAATGCACCAAATACAAATCCTTTTAAGTTAATTTACAAAGTAGTCTATCTAGTTTTGGCTGTCAGATAATATCAGAAAGGAACTGACATTAAGCTGATGCTATTTAGCTACTTCCATCATTAGTTAGATCAAGAGTAATCTGTTTTTGTTTTTGCTTTTTATAAAGTGGTAACCATAAAATCTTTCCCATGATTATTTCCCAAATATTAATGTTTATGTTTCCAGTGAGTGGAAGACATGAGTAAGTTTTATCATTACCACAAATGTTTATTGGCCATTTACTGAGTTGAAAGACATAAGCTAGATGTTGGACAAAACAAGGTACCCATGACTCAGGCTCTAATTTAAATGGGTTTGCAATCTTTCTGATATCTAGGGATGAAGCAAAAAATACAATTGAAACATGATTAATGAGAAATACAGTCACTAACTAATGTGGACAGAGGGATCAGTTTAGAGAGGCTTTGTAGAGAAGAGAGACCTGATAATTAAACGGCAGGTTCTTTAACTTTATACATTATTTGATTAGAAGCAGTAATAATGAGAGTCAGTATTATAACTTTTCTTTTAAGAATTTCTGGGGTTGGATAATTTGCTATTTGATTCTTTGTTTATTTACTATTTTATTCTGCTGCATTATATCCTATCTCATCCA
Organism: Choloepus didactylus; assembly: GCF_015220235.1. Classification (NCBI taxonomy): domain Eukaryota; kingdom Metazoa; phylum Chordata; class Mammalia; order Pilosa; family Megalonychidae; genus Choloepus; species Choloepus didactylus. The sequence goes on along the minus strand of NC_051319.1, from coordinate 62,842,971 downwards.
GATGTGTCACATCCATTCCAAACTAATTCCCTACAGTGTAAAAACCAAACTTGTTTATGAAATTTATTTTCACATAATGCTAATGAAAATATCCATGTGATAAATGTATAAAAACACTGAAAATTCACGTGTATTCATTTGACTTCGTTTGGCAAGAGGATATGAATAATATCTTACTGTACATGTAAGCTAAACCACTGTGATATATAGACCCAAAATACATAAGGTTCACGTACAATAAAAGCTTATTTCTTGCTTGCAATATAGTCTAACACAGATGCTCCTAGGTGACTGTCAGGTTTTCTCCACTTGCCAATCAGGAGCCAAAGTGCATTCCAGCTGGTGAATTCTTCATCCCAGGTGATCGTCATAGTCTAGCTAGCTGCCAGAAAAAAGGATGAAAGAATAGGGAAGACTTAGACCAGCTTCTTTTAAGACTTGCTCAGAAATGGTACTTACCGCTTCTACTCACATTCCATTGGCGAGAATTCAGTCACAGCTAAACTTCTCTGCAATAGAGGCTGCAAAATGCAGTTGAATGATGAGCCCAGGAAGACAGTGAATTTGCAGGAAATAGCTAGGTGTCTTTCCTTCAGTCTCCACCAGTGCTGCTAATCTTTGAAGCCTAAATATCTTTACTCATCGATAATATTCTCTCTGAAAAATCCCTGTACTTCTAGGTATTTCAGAGATGGAATGAGCTTGAATTGAAAGCTATTTAATAGATTTCCAAACCACATTTGGAAGAAATAATATTTATGGAGGACTTTGTGCAATCCTTCCCTTCCTCTAGGATAGTGGTTATCAACCAGAGATGATTTTTCCCTCCCCACGGGGGATATATGGCAATGTCTGGAGATATTTTTGTCACCCTGGGTGGGAGGGCAGTGATACTGGCATCTAGTGGGTAGAGATGTTGCTAAACACAGGAAAGCCCCCTCACAGCAAAGTATCAGGCACAGAATGTTAACTGTACTGAGGTTGAGAAACCCTGCTCTATATACTTTAAGATCTCAACTCAAAATGAAGCCAGATAATTAGGAATATAGGTAATCAGGTTTTATTATAGCATATTACTATACTATATATATATATATTATATTGTTTATTCAGTGATTTATATTCTGGTGTGATACATTTGGACTATATTGAGGGATGTTCCAAGAAACTATTTTGTTCATCCTTGTATTTATAAAGGGAGTTGCATTACAAAGTGTTCATTTTTCCCTTTAATTTTCATTGTGATAAAAATTTGAAACATAAAATTTTCCATTTTAACAACTTGGTATTAATGATATTAATTAAGTGGAGTTAATTATATTCAAAATGTTGTGCTACCATCACCATTATCCATTATCAAACATTTTCTATTACCGCAAACAGAAACTCTGTACCCATTAAGCATTTACTCCCTACCCCTGGTAATCTGTAGTCTACTTTCTATATATTTTAGTTTCCTATCTGCTAAAAAATAATACCATACAATGGGTTTGATAAAACAATGGGAATTTATTGGCTCACGGTTTTGAGGCTAGGAGAAGTCCAAAGTCAAGGCGTCAGTCAGCAAAGCAATGCTTTCTCCCTTATGACTGTGTCATTCTAGAGCTGGCTGCCAGCAATCCTTGATCCTTTGCTTTACTGTCACATGACAATGTATATGGCGGCATCTTCTCCTTTCTCTTCCAAGTTCTGTTGTCTTCTAGCTTCTAGCTGTTCCCCGTGGCTTCTTCTCTGTATCCAATTTCCTTTGCTTATAAGGAGTTCACTTACACTGGATTAAGGCTCACCCTCATTCAGTTGGGGCACGCCTTAACTAATAATATCTCCAAGGTTCTATATACAAATGGGTTCACACCCACAGGACCAGGCGTTGAGAAATGAACATGCCCTTTCTTGGGGACCTGATTCAATCCCCAATATCTTATATTTGCATATTCTAGTTATTTAATATAAGTGAAATCACACAGTATTTGTCCTTTTGTTGTTGACTTATTTCACTCAACATAATGCCTCAAGATTCATCCATATTGTAGTTTGTATCGAAGCTTCATTTTATTTTTATGGCTGAATAATCCATTGTATGTATATACCACATTTTGTTTTATCTATTCATCTGTTAATGGAAGCTTGATTGCTTTCACTTGTCGGCTATCATGAATAATGCTGCTATTAACATTTATGTACAAATATCTGTTCTAGTCCCTGCTTTCAATTCCTTGGGGTGTATACCTAGAAGTAGGGGTGCTGGGTCATATGGTGATTTTATGTTTAACTTTTGGTGGAACCACCATATGATTTTCCACAATGGTTACACCATTTTTATATTTCCAGAAACATGTACACATTTTCCTGTTTCTCTGCATCCTTGAAAATACTTGTCGTCTTGTTTTTGTTTTCTTAAATAATAGCTATTCTAGCAGGCGTGAGATGACATCTTATTGTGATTTTGATCACTAATGCTAATGATGTTGAGCATCTTTTTCACTTACTTCTTGGTCATTGTGTATCTTCTGTGGAGAAATATCTATTCAAATCTTTTGCCCATTTTTTAATTGGATAATTTGTATTATTCTTATTGAGTTGTAGGATTTCATTATATATTATGGATAGTAAACCCTTATCAGACATATGATTTACAGCTATTTCCTCCCATTCTGCAGGTTGTTTTTGCATTTTATTGATGATGTTTTGTAGAACAACAGTTTTTAATTTTGATGATGCCTAATTCATTTTTTTTTCTTTTGTTGCTTGTGCTTTTGGTGTAAAGCCTAAGAATCCATTACATAATGCAAGATCTTCAGAATATTTCCCTATGCTTTCTTCTAAGAATTTTATAGTTTAACTCTTATATTTAGGTCACTGATATATATATAAAGTTAATTTTTGTTTATGATGTGGGGTAGGGCTCCACTTTCATTCTTTTGTATGTGAATATCCAGTATTCCTGGCACCATTTGTTGAAAAGACTATTCTTTCCACATTGAGTGGATTGGCATCCTTGTCACAAATCAATTTGCCATAGATCTGTGGGTTTATTTCTAAATTCTAAATTTTATTCCATTGCTCCATATGTCAGTCCCTGTGCTAGTACCACACTGTTTTGATTACTGTAGCTTTGTGGCACATTTTGAAATCAGGAAGTGTGAGTTCTCCAACTTTGTTCTTCTCTTTCAACTAGATTTTGGATATTCAGGGTCCCTATACAGTGTTTATTTTTGAGGAGTGTAACAGAGGTTCCCTTCCCATATTAGTATCAGAAATGAAATCAAAGACATTGACTTGTTTAACATTTTAGACACTCTTATAACTAATCACATTTCACTATTTACCTTGACTATTAGAAAATTAAGACCCAAATATGTGGCCAGCTTTTGCTGGGAATACGATTTAATGTCTTGTGATTATTGTATTTCTGTACTCAATACCCACATCTATCTTATTTCCTGATCTTTCCTTTGTGTGTACATGTTTGTGTGTGTCTGTATTCACTCCATATCTAACTCAGTATACTTTCTAAACATTTTTTTGTCACTTTAAATCAATTTCTTACTGATTTTAAGAATATTTATCAGGTTATATTGTTTCTGTATTTTCAAGACTTGTTTTTAAACATATGGAGTTAAAAATAAGTGAATGAATTAAACAGTAATGATAAAGAAGCCCCATTCTTACTGTATTCTCATTTTATAGTTATTGAAACAAATAACATCCTATTAGTTGACTTGCCTAATGTCACATGGTATATAACAGGGTCTGGATCAGAGGTTGGGAAAAATTGGATGCAATCACAATATGAACTGATTTTGCACAAAGTCTAAGTGGGAAAGTGGGATCTAGAAATAGCCATCTGGTTGTTTTGGGATAGCTTTACTAGTCATGTGGAATTTAGTAACATATGCCCCAAAATGACACCACAGCCGCTGTCACCCTGCCGTGCTTTACTAAATGACACATGTGAACTTTAAGATCAGTATTTATTTTAGTATCATCTGATATTCATAAGCTACTCTTTACATTACATTAGCAAATTACATTAAGTTTCAATGTAAATTAACAGCATCATAATTATATAATTTTTCAACATTCTATAGTACTTGATTTTCAGCCTTTCCTTCAAAATTACATGGATTTATATACCAATGAATTATTGAATGTCTGAATGCCTGTTTGGCTGCACAAATACAAACATTTTAAGCTCTGCATGATTTGATGTGCAATTTAAATCCAAGTGCTATTTTCAAAATGCCCTGGGTTTTATTTATAAAACACAAGCTGTCTTTTGAGGTTTTTATATAGATCTCAAACTAAAATTCACAAACTGACAGGTTATTTTCTTTGATACTTCTTTTTGTGACCCATTACCCACCCTTGCAACCAAAAAAAATTGGCAGATAAATTTTAAGCATTTGACTTTTCTTTATGGTTATTAGCCTATAGAATGGCATTACTAACATCACTATCATGAGAAAATGTGTGCTTGCAAAATGAAAAGTGATCTGAATACTGTATCATGCTTTCATCAGGCCTACCCACTAGTAGCCATGCCATGGAAAGATTTCCTTCTATGTCAAATTTGTCTGCAGTGTATGTTGATTTTAGCAAGGGCATAAAATCTGCCAAATGAAAGTGAAGCTCCAGGTTTTATAGGTGGCCTTTGATCACAAATCTTTTCACGTTTTGGTAATATGCTCAGAAAGCATCATGGAAAATCTGCCTGGATGCCTCAGGGACAAATGTACGGCTATTGCAAAGAATGAAGTTAGGGAGGTTAGACTGAGGAGAACCTTTCAGTCAAATCATTTGGCAAATTGTAAATAAGATGATTACAGAACTTGACTTTATTTATATCCTATGTACATATTCGGGGGAAATGTCAATTTAAAAGGGCACGTAACCTGCAAGGTAGCATAAATTAAAATTAGGAATTGAAAAAATCAGGGCCATATTAAATGAAGTCCTGAGTAATACTCAAAAACCATGCTATAATGACCCATATGCTTTGATGCCTTGGCCGAAAATTAGGCTCTCACATTCAAACAGGTAGTCAAAAAAGGAGACACCTGTCTAAACATAATGCACAGAGTCTATAATACATAAATAAAGTGATTGCTCAAAATTATTCTCACTTGTTGTTCTATGAATGAAGGAAATTTGTCCTTGGGGCCCAGATAAAGAAAATGTGTTGAAATGAAGTTAAGAACAATATTCATGTAGTATATTTAAGTATTAATTTCATAGAACCATTTCTTTTCTGATGCTGAACATGAGCTGGTGGCATAACATCAAAGTGAAATTAGTATATGTCATACTCCAGGTATGACATCCACTGTAAGTGTTGTTTCAGCTGAGCCTTGGGTAAGATGGGATGACTGTTGATTAGAGAACAGCTTTTCTGTTGAATAAATAATCACATCCTCAACAATTTCTTGACTTCAGTTGAGATGAATAATTCCTTGTGAAAACTGAGAAAGTCAATGAAGACTTTGCTGAGTTGAAGACCATGTCAGCTATATGCAGAGGTGGAAAGATAGGTCTCAATATTCCCCTTAGATAATTGCTTAGAAACTGCTTCAATGCACAGATGAAATCCTGATAAAAGCTCTAAATTCTACTAAATAACATGGCCAGTAGTATTTTCATTCTGCAGAAAATATTAATGTTGTTAAAGCCATGTATCTGCCTTAACAAAATTTCCAAAGAATGCCTGTCAAAATGGCTAATTCTTGTTGCACCTAGTGGACGAATTGTATGCAAGATACACACCATAACATTCACAAAATCAAAGAGGAGGTTGGTTGAACAGGATTAATTAATATTAATATTATTAGACAGCATCTGCTAGAAAAAAAAATCAGTTAAATTTTGGAATAGTTCATCTATATTCCTTCTTTATGAAACAATTAGCTGGCAGGAGTCAGTCTAAGTCATTCCTTGATCAAGTCCCAACATCTGTTAATAAAACCTATGTTTATATTCTCTTATCTTAGTGATCAGAAAGGGGTGGAGAGTTTATACCCATCTTATCTATGAAGTAGTATTGAATCATGAAGAGACAAAATGAAAGGTATGGGGCACAGTAATGAGGTTTAGAAGTGCTGAAGGTCATTTACAATCCATTTTACAAGCTATTTTAATGCAAATATCAGGTTACTATTCCCTTTCCCTCAACAGAATAGAGAAAATATTGCACCTATTAGAAAGTGCTTATTAGACATGCAAGATTTAGGACATTAAGTATTTGGTTATTTTGGAGGATATAAAAATCATATTGGAACTAATTTTTTTACCTAAAGTGTAGTTTGTTTAGTCAGCCAGCACAGCTCAGAGTTAATAGCACCGATGACTTTGAGTGATTTTTGGTTCAATCCAATAAATCTTTATCAAGCTTACAGATTCAAGTCTTTCCTCCCAGCAAGTGAATCTATACAGGATGGTGGTTCAGAGCACAGACCCTCAAGTCAGACTGCTGTTTTCAAACCCCTTCCTGTTAGCTGTTTGACTTTGGACACATTAGTTGATGTCTCTTTCATTTTAACATCCTCATTGAAAAATGAAGATAATATTTATAATAATATTCTCTAATAAGGTTGTTATTAGGATTAAATGAGATAATCCCTGTAATGTATTTAGTGCCCAATAACTATTTATTGTTGATGATTATTATTATTGTTATTATTGACATTTTGCAGCCAGATCTCCATTCTTTGGTGTGTGAGGTACACCATGGATGACTGTTATGGGATGCAGTCTTTCAAAAGTACACAACCAGCAAGGAAGCATTCAGTCAATGGAGATGTTTTTGGTCTCCTGAGAAAGAACAGCTGACTGTCTTCCAAGACTCAAAGTTGTGGTGACATAGTTTTGGTTTTGGCTCAAAACCCATGCATGTTTGCATGGCATTTTCCCAGAGATCAAGTCACAGGAAACAAGATTTTGGGAATTATGAAGGAAAGAAAATATCTTTTTATAATTTACAATGAAAAATATAATTGTCATACAGACTAGAATAGAAGACTATATTCTAGTCTGTATGACATAATGGACCATGAGAAATCAAATAATAATTAGGTTCCAAGCTTGGTGAAAACTATTTGAAAATTTGGGAGTTTTATGATTGTAAATAAAACCTAGTTTATGAAAGTAATCACTTTGCCAACAAGATGGAAATATCCAATGCCCCTCCTTCTGTATTGTGACTAAATAGACACTGCCATTATTTGCTTTTTCTCAGCTCTTTCTAATATTCCTAAACTAAACATTTCTCTCCCTGCTGCCCAGTCCCCAAAATATAGGGTTTTTTTAAACCTGTTAATGCATACAGTAAGGCTCTAAATAGAAACTCTCATGCATGTTTCCTTAATAAGACTTAACATTTATAGACTAAATCATTCAGTGTAATTTTTAAAGCTTAACCATATTTCACAGAGAGTGATGTTTCCTTAATAAGACTTAACATTTATAGACTAAATCATTCAGTGTAATTTTTAAAGCTTAACCATATTTCACAGAGAGTGCTACTCTTGATTTCACTTAGGAGTATGCATACTGACACAGTGTTGATCATAGATGCTGAGTCCATAAGGAGTAGAAACTAATTAGGACTTTAATTTAGTTTGTTTTTAAATTTGGAGAAGAGAAAATGTCTGTGACTGTATAAGAAATAAAGTCAAATGACTCTAGAATAATTAGAAATGCAGTATAGATTTTCATTATTTTATAACACAATTTTTCCCTACTGCCTCCAGAGAAAACAAACGAATGCTTACAAACAAGCAATTACAATGAAGATCTATTAAAATACAAACATTAAGAAATTTCATATTATTGGACCTGGAAAAATAGATATGTTTTAAAGTGAAGTCCCCAGAATGAATTACAATTAGTTCTGATATTTTCACTTTTGCAAATTGTTAGGTGGAATCAAGTATCTTTTTTGTATTGGAATATATATATGAAAACATGTGTATTTGATTACACACACACTCATGGAAATATGCAACACACAAAACCTTTTGGTACACTTAGAGTTCCCATTAAATTTTTTTTTTTATTGGTATAAACCTGTTGATCAGATTTTGTAGGATTGCTATCATTTTGATACTTGTCAGATTTTGCCATGTTAAGGTAGAAGTACCATATCAGAATCTTCAGCTGTATTTGCTTATTTGTATATTTGTACCAGTAGTTTTACTTGAGGTGGAAAAATCCACAGCCACCTGGGCAAGACCCTAACCATTACAAAATTATAGATGGTACTGATCCTACACAGTATCTTGTGTTCTTCTATATCTTTTCTTTCTATTTAGGAATTAAAAGGCCTACTGCTAAAGTGAAACCTATATCTGGCAGGTAAATGATATTAAAGCAATAGCAGGGGGTGTGGGGCAAGATGGGGCAGAGTCATGAGGTGTAGGTTTTAGCTACTCCTCTGGAGCACCCAGTAGATAGCCAGGAACTGTGTGAAATGGATGTTGTAGAGGAATCTGAGTTTGGATACATATCATACAACAGTCTCCAGCACATGGACCAGCTGGGATCAGCAAAATCTGTAAGTACTTGCAGCCAGGGGGCTTCCACCCCTCCCTGTCAGGCACAACAGACTGCTTTGCGGCTGCTCTCCTGAGGGGGGAGGGGCCACTGGTGCTGGCAACCAGAGGGGAGAACTGCAGTTGCACCACTGATTAACAAACTCAGACTGCTGAACAAAAACATCAACCATAGATAAACTGAGAGCAGACTCTGGAGAATCTGGGAGCATTTAGCCTGGTGGAGAGGAGACAGGGCTAGCAAAAACAGCAGAAAAAAACAAAAACAGAGAATTTTGGAGTTGGGGGTGAACATAATATGGAGAAGGGCTAGGCTAAAATAGAATCAGGCACATATGCAAACCCAGGGGGCCAGAGCCCTTCTCTGAAAAGCCTGTATTTCTGGTTTCATGTTTGCTACTCAGTTGCTCTCCAACTCCTTGTCTTTTTGCATTTCAATAGCCCACCAGAACTGCAAGGATGGAATTAAAAGGCTTTTCTTTAAATAGTCTATACTGGGCCTTTCTTTTCTCTTTTTCCTTTTTCTTTATCTTTTTCTCTTTTTTTAATAACTATTCTAAGTAGCCCACTACAGAAAGCCTCAAAGACTTGTGATTTGGGTCCAGGCAAGAGAAGAGCTAAAATGGCTCTAAGAGACAAAGCAATAAGTCTAATGGAGGAGACAATTCTCTAAAAAGCCCATAACTTCCCCAAGAAAAGGGAGGTGTGGGCCAGCTCAAGTGGCAGCCCTCCTTCAGGGAACTCAGAACCCAGGGGCTGGAATTCAGAAACTAGCTTCAGTCAGCCATGCCCCCAATAGGGTCAGGGTCACCAGGAGAACTAAAAGCTCCATACCTCCTCATACTGGTGGGGGCATTGTGGGCTGGCAAGTGCTACCTGCTGGACAGCATAAGAGAAGCACAGAGTTTAAAGGCCTCACAGGAGGGTTTCATTCTCAAGGGAACTCCATACCTTCCTCCTGAGGCCTAAGCCTCTCTGGACTGGGAAAATGTGACTCAGGTTGACCATATCTGAGGAGATACTCATACAAAAAGGCTACAAAGAGGCAGGGAAAGAAACAGAAAAACAAGAGGTGAAAAACTCTGATCAACTAAATAGAACCTAAGTTAGAGGTCTATAATAAGCTGAACTGAACACCAAAGGTTAGAGAACAAAGCCAACCAACAAGAAAACCCTGGGTAAAAGAGTGAACATGAGCTCCAGACTAAACTAATCAAGAAAGTCAGATGTCTAGACAGCTCAAGATAATGAGCCATACTAGGAAACATGAAAATATGGACCAGCCAAAGGAACAAACTAATAGTTCAACTGAGATACAAGAGTTGAAGCAATTAATGCTAAATCAATTGAATGAACTGAGGGAAGAACTAATTAAAGATGTTCAAGCAAATCTAAATCAAATCAAAAATCAAGTCTATGAACTGAGGGACGATATAGCAAAAGAGGTGAAGGATACAAGGAAGACACTGGATGACCATAAAGAAGAATTCATAAACTTGAAAAAACAAATGGCAAAACTTATGGGAATGAAGGGAATAATGGAGGAGATGAAAAAGACAATGGAGGGATACAATAGTTGATTTGAACAGGGAGAAGAAAGGATCAGTGAATTGGAAGACAAGACATTTGAATTCATACACACAAAAGAACAGATGGTGAAAAGAATGGAAAAATAACGGCAGGGTCCTAGGGAGCTGAGTGACAACAGAAGTGCTCAAATATACATGTTATGGGTGTCCCAGAGGGAGAAGAGAGGGGAAAAGGAGCAGGAAGAATAATAGAATAAGTACTCACTGAAAACTTCCCAACTCTTACGAAAGACAGAAAATTACAAATTCAAGAACCGCAGCATACCCCAAACAGAATAGATCCCAATTGACATACTCCAAGACACTTACTGATCAGATTGTCCAATGTTAAGGACAAAGAGAGAATTCTGAAAGCAGAAAGAGAAAAGCAATACATCATATACAAAGGAAGCTCAAGATTATATACAGATTTCTCTACAGAAACCATGGAGGCAAGAAGACAGTAGTATTATATAGCTAAGATACTGAAAGAGAAGAACTGCCAACCAATAATTCTATATCCTGCAAAACTGTCCTTCAAAAATGAGGGAGAGATTGAAATATTTTCAGATAAACAGACACTGAGAGAGCTTGTGAATAAGAGACTGGTAGTACAAGAAATACTAAAGGGAGTGTTACAGGCTGATAGGAAAAGACAGGAGAGAGAGGTTTGGAGAAGAGTGTTTAAATGAATATTATCAGGAGGGGTGAAAGGAGAGAGAGGAAAAAATAAGGCATGACATATAAAATCCAAAAGAAAAAATGGTAGAAGAAAGTACTGTCCTTCAAGAACACTAAATGTTAAAGGATTAAACTCCCCAATAAAAAGACACAGACTGGCAGAGTGGATTAAAAACAGGACCCATCTATATGCTATGTACAAGAAACTCACTTTAGACACAAGGACAAAAATAGGCTGAAAGTGAAAGGTTGGAAAAAGGTATTTCATGTAAACAGCAACCAGAAAAAAGCAGGAGTATCTACATTAATATCAGACAAATTAGACTTCAAAAGTAAAACAATTAAGAGACAAAGAAGGGCACTAGATATTAATAAATGGGTTAATTCATCAAGAAAACATAACAATCATACATATTTATGCACCAAGCCAGAGTGCCCCAAAATTCATGAGGCAAACATCGAGAACACTGAGAGGAGAAGTAGATAACTTTACAATAATAGTTGGATGCTTCAATACACCACTCTCATCAATGGATAGAACATCTAGACAGAGGATCAATAAGGAAATTGAGATGTTAAATTTTATGTTAAATGAACTAGATTTGACAGACATTTATAGAACACTACACCCCACAACAGCAAGATACACATTTTTCTTAAGTGCTCATGGAAAATTCTCTAGTATAGACCACATGTTGGGTCACAAACCAATTCTCAACAAATTAAAAAATATCGATATTATAAAAAACTCTCATATCAAAATGGAATGAAGTTGGAAATAAACAACAGGCAAAATACTGTAAAATTCACAAAGACATGGAGACTAATCAACACACTCTCAGAAAACCAGTGGGTAAAGGCAGAAATTATATGAGAAATTAGTAAATACCTCGAGGCAAAAGACAATGAAAACACAACATATCAAAACTTATGGGCTGCAGCAATGGCAGTGCTGAGAGTGAAATTTATTGCCCTAAATACCTACATTAAAAGAGAAGAGAGAGCAAAAATTGAGGAATTATCTGTCCACCTGGAGGATAAAGGCAATACATGAAAAACCCACAGCTAACATCATACTCAATGTGGAGAGACTGAAAGCTTTCCCTCTAAGATCAGGAGCAAGATAAGGATGCCCACTGTCACCATTGTTATTCAACATTGTTCTGGAAGTTGTAGCTAGAGCAATTAGGCAAGAAAAAGAAATAAAAGCTATCCAAATTGGAGAGGAAGAAGTAAAACTTTCATATTTGCAGATGACATGATTCTATATATAGAAAATCCAGAAAAATTTACAACAAAGCTATTAGAACTAATCAGTGAATACTGCAAAGTGGCAGGCTATAAGATCAACATGCAAAAATCTGTAGTGTTCTTATACACAAGTAATGTGCAACAAGTGGAAGAAATCAAGAAAAAAATTCCATTTACAATAGCATCCAAAAGAATCAACTATTTAGGAATAAACTTAACAAAGGCCCATAAAACCTATACAAATAAAACTACAAGAAACTGTTAAAGGAAATCCAACAGGACCTAAAGAAAATGGAAGAACATACCATGTTCATGGACTGGAAGACTAAATATAATTAAGACGTCAATTCTACCTAAACTGACTTATAGATTCAATGCAATACCAATTAAAATCCCAACAACTTTCTTTGCAGAAATAGAAAAATCAATAACTAAATTTATTTGGAAGGGCAATGTGCCCCAAATAGCCAAAATGGAGCCAAATGGAGTTGAGAGGTCACTCTGGTGGGCATTCTTATGCACTATATAGATAACCCTTTTAGGTTTTAATGCATTGGAATAGCTAGAAATAAATACCTGAAACTATCAAACTGCAACCCAGTAGCCTTGACTCTTGAAGACGATTATACAGCAATGTAGCTCACAAGGGGTGACAGTGTGATTATAAAGCCTTGTGGATTGCAGTCCTTGTGTCCAGTGTATGGATACATGAGTAGAAAAATGTGGACCAAAAACTGAATGAAAAATAGGGTGAGAGGGGGTGGGATGATTTGGGTTTCCTTTTTACATTTATTTTTCATTCTTATTTTCACACTTTCTGGTACAATGAAAATGTTCAAAAAATAGATTGGGGTGATGGATGAACAATTATATGATGCTACTGTGAACAACTGATTGTACGCTTTGGATGATTGTATGTTATGGGAATATATCGCAATAGAATTGAATAAAAAACATTAGCAACCATTAATATTAGATCTATTAATGTTTATCAGAATGTCTTGAGTCTTTCATTGTAGTTTGATGGCTAAAATCTTATGTCTGGTAAGCTTTGATAACAGGAGATTGATAAACATCCTGAATGTTTATTTCAGAGTGAGACACAAGGAGGCTCAATGGGGCATTAGACACTTTACAAGGAGACAAATACCAGTAAATTGCACAGCATAATAATCATAATAATTATTATAACATAATAGGTAACTTTTGTAAGCACCATTTATGTACCAGGTTCTTTTCTAAGCATTTTTACAGCTATTAACATATTGACTTTTCTCAATAATCCTATGATAAATATTATTCATTATCTTTATTTAGAGATGAGGAATCAAAGGCAGAGAGGGTCAGCAATTTGTCCAAAGCAAAATAGCTACTCAGTGACAGAATATTGATCATGTACCCCAGAAGTCATTATTAGTCACTTGTTATAACACCATTAATAGCAGTGGAAAGAAGAAAAGAAAGAGAATCAAAGGATTTTGGAGGCTTATGCTATGCCAATATCCAATCCAGTCATTGTAATTATGTTTGCACATGATAATGATTTCAAGCCTTAGACCTTGGGTCTTTTACTTAGACCCACGTGACCCTGGGGGAATTCATTAATTTCCATGGTCCTAAGCATTCTCACCTAAAAATTAAAGGGTTGGACAACATGATTTCCAAGTTTCCTTCCAGTTTTGACATTCTGTTGTTTTATCTTTAGTTATAAAATAAAACAATATAGACAGTTTTATTTAACTGTCTATTTTTGACCTTGCCAGCTTTTTTTAAGTCTTCATATATTAAAACCCTTATATTCTGATTTTTGAATATAACACTCTGTGTGGATCAGTTTATGTGATATTATACAACTCCCTCACCTCAGATTTATAAAATAAATCTGTTGGAGAAAATAGTATCTTGCATATGAACCAAAGCACTTACTAGACTGCATCCTCTACAATTTGTTTTTCAAATTTAAGAGTTGCAGTATGTTTTAACCTGACAAAAGGTTATTGTGTTTTAATGTCAAAACTCTGATATACTGCAGACATCTTAAAGAGAATAATGTTTTTCATGCTGCACACTAAATTACCCTAAGCTGCTGATTTTAAATCTAATCACAGGGTTTAATGAAGTTTATCAAAAAGAGATCTAGGTAGATTTTGACCCCAAGTTTCCAGTAAAGATTTAATACTCAAGAGGTTTCTTAGGAACACTAACAGGATAATGCCAAAAGGCAATGAAACAACTCCAACCAAGAACAAGCATCTCTCCCTGTAAGCCTTGTCTCATACCCAAATTCATTAGAGGAAAGCAGTTCTTGAAATAACAGCATAAAATGGAAAGATAGCATTTTTGAACTTTTATTTTCCCAGTAATTATATTTTGAGTTAACAGTTTTTCCACAAATTTTTCCCAAAGAGTTTCTTTCATTTTTTTGAATATTAAATATACAAGCCATTTAAAAAAATGAATAACAATAAACATTTATTGAGTACTGATATGGGTAAAGCATTAGGCTTGGCCCTGTGGATAAATAGGACACTGGCTCTATAAATAAGAGACAGCCAGTGCCTTCTGGGATACCAAAATTTAGTTGGAAAAGAAACTTGAGTATGTGGAAAGTTTTAAAATACTCCATGAAGAAAACAAAACTGTTATAAACAGTACAAGAAATTTCAAAAGACAGTGCCATAAATAAAAGAATGTTTCCTAATGTATGATGCATTTGATTTGGTATTGAAGAATTTGAAAGAGATAAATAGGAAAATCAATTTGATGGATATATAGTGAGAACTCACTTCTCATTTGTCAAGTCAAAAATCTTTATCAGAAAGATAGCTGAGACTTTTTGGACTCTGCATAAGTTGTTTGTCAGATCATAACACAGCAAAATGTACCATTCTTTCATCTTCTGCTCATGGCAGAAGATTTTCACAGGGATTTCTGTGCACAAAGGTACTCTCAAGGAGCACAAAGGAACAGACATGCAAACAAACAACCACACTAATGTGACAAGTACTAAGAAGTGTATGTACAAATCGTTCCTGAAGCACAGTGGAAGGACTGTAAACAAGATAAAAGGATCCCAGAAATCTTCCCAGAGGAGATCATATTTGAGTTACCTTTTGGGATGAAAATGAGTTTGGCAGCGAGGCAAGGGGGAATGGTGTCCATTTTGATCATATCTTAGTCCACTTTGCATGCCAGGATCCAATACAGGCCTAGCAATGCTGAAACAAATGAATGGGATCAATCATGACTTGTGCTAAACCTTTCCAAAAAGTTGCAGAATTTCAGTCCATAAACCAAGCTATTAATCTTATCATAACTTCCCATTATGTCTTAACATAATGTGTGTTCTCAAAAATTTGTCAAATTCAATTATCCACTTTTAGTGTTTGTTTGAAGAACAAAAAAAGGATGACATTCATCCTTGCAAGGTGTTGAAAATGGATGGTATTGGGGAAAAAATATAATCAATGCAAACTAGAGTCTATGGTTAACCATAACATTGTAATATGCTTCCATTATATCTAACAAAGGCTATATACCAAAGCTAAATATCTAAGAGGGGGATATGAAGGAAGAATATGGGTTTCTTGGTAGCAGTGGTGTTGTCTGACCTAATTATTGTATAGTATTGTATTTTATTTTTTAATCTTTTATTATTCATTTAAAAAAGTTTTGGAGTAATGAATACATTCAAGTGCTGATTGTGGTGATGAATGCACAACTATATGATACTATAAACAACAGATTGTACACTATGAATGATTGTATGGATGTGAAAACATCTCTATAGAAGTGTCAGGAAAAATATAAACCGAGTGATACAAGTGCTGGAAAAAACACGGAGAGAGGGATGTACCTGTTTACTGTTGGTGGGGAAGTAGAATGGTGTAGCCTATCTGGAGGACAGTGTGGTGGTTCCACAAGAAGCTAAGTATGTGGGGCCATGAGGTCCTGCAAACTCATTATGGGGTATATACTTGAAAGATCTGAGAGCAGAGACATGAATGGACATTTGCAAACTGGTGGTTTATGAAGGCAGTATTCAAGATTTGTAATAGATGGAGGTTGCCTAAGGGTACATTGAAAGATGAACACAATGGTGAACTGTTGTGTATGCATACAATAGAATATCGAGTGACTGCAAGAAGGAATGAAGCTGTGAGACACACAGCTAGATGAATGGATCTTGAGGACAGCCTTTAGAGTGAAGTATGCCAGAAAGGAAAATTCAAACATTATAATGTCTCACTAATATGGACTAACTGTAATTTGTAAACGCTGAGAATTGAATCTTAGAGCACAGCTTACTAGGGGAACATTTATTTTAATGTTCCATAGATTGCTAGCTCTTACAGGAGTCACAGCCATTCCTGAGTTCTAATGGTCATCTCCAAACTCTTAGTTGCTGAGCTCTTTGTGTATAACCTGTTCAGTCTCTGGAACTTTGGGTATCTGGGTGACACCTGAAACTCAGAGCTAGAACTTGGAAGCTCTGAATGTCAGTATTATTATTTCATACAGAACTATTTAAAAAGCCGAAAAAGAGTTCAGACTTCAATTGAAGATATGAATGAAACAGATCTGGTTAGGACTAAGGCAAATCAGGCCAGAAGGTAAGGGTTGATATTGACTGTGTTTTAAAACTTCAACTTCTGTGTGAAAACAAGGGAAGAGATGTTTATTTGATATAGGATCTGTATTTTCTGTAGCACACTAAATAATTTAACTTGTACATTTTACTCAAACACCATAATTACATGGAATTTTGAATAGAAAGTGAGATCTGGTAGGTTTTTACAGGTTAGTGTGAAACCCTGAAACATCTTAAAGTAATTCATGCAGTGAATAAAAATATATTTGTAACCCCCTTCCCCCTCTGTTGAGGAATGAGGGGAAAATGCAGAAATGTTGAACTTCCCCACCTAGGGAATTACTGATACTCTCACAAACATTGAGGACTAATAATTTAGTAGGTCAAGACCTAAATCTTGGGGCTTGCCCTTATGAAGCTCATTACTGCAAAGGAGTATCTAAGCCTACTTACAATTGTGCCTAAGAGTCTCCCCCAGAGAACCTCTTTGTTGCTTAGATGTAGCCCTTTCTCTCTCTAGGCCCACTAGGCAGGTGAACTCACTGACCTCCCCCCTACATTGGACATGACTCCCATGGGTGTAAATCTCCCTAGCAATGTGAAACATGTCTCCCAGGGATGAGCCTGGACCTGGCATCATGGCATTGAGACAATCTTCTTGACCAAAAGGGGGAAGCAAAATGAGACAAAATAAAGTGTCAGTGACTGAGAGATTCCAAATTGAGTTGAGTACTCACTCTGGTGGGTATTGTTATGTGTTATATAGAGATCCCTTTTTAGTTTTTAGTGTATTGGAATAGCTAGAAGGAAATACCTGAAACTGCTGAACTGCAACCCAGTAACCCTGATTCTTGAAGATGACTGTATAACAATGTAGCTTACATGATGTGATCATGCAATTGTGAAAACCTTGTGGCTCCCACTCCCTTTATCCAGTGTATGGATAGATGAGTAGAAAATGGGGACAAAAACTAAATGAAAAATAGGGTGGGATGGAGGGGATGGAATGCTTTGGGTGTGCTTTTTTACTTTTATTTTTATTCTTATTTTTATTCTTTTTGGAATAAGGTAAATGTTCAAAAATTGATTTTGGTGATGGATGTATCCATGGATGATTGTATGATATGTGAATATATCTCAATAAAGCTGAATTTAAAAAAATTAACTGAATAATAAAATACATATGATGATGCATTATAGTCCATTTACCTAATTGTCAACATTGATTCTAAATAAACCATAGATATGTTTTGTATATTCTCATTCTGTAATTATTTTTTTTAAGAAAGAGTTTTGATTTGATTGTACAATCTACTTTCATGAATGAGTGCCTATAGCCAGAAATTTGCATTATATGACACTATTATTTCACATAATCTAAATATTTATGCCATTTTATTCATGTTTGCCCATTGTCCGGTAAAAGCAATATGTCAAAAGTTTAAAATGTGTTTTTATTCAATTTTAAGTATTATTTAAGTATAAATTTCTTTAATTTTTCTTTCATAATTATTATACAAAAATCCCTTTCATTAATCACTGGATACATTTTTAACAAATTGGACGGCATATATTAAAGCTCAAGTATTTCCTAATAAAGACAACACGAAAAAAATAATAATATTGCCTAAAACTGCTGTTTCTACTAAGTTTATTTTACTGATCACTCATCATTTACTAATATAAGTACTGTTTTCTGTGTCATATGACTTAGTTTATTTGATACAATAAAATAATATGTTGCTTTGTTGAGGATTAATAATTTTTCTTAACTCATTATTTCTTTTATAAAAAATACTTTAGTATTTCCAAGTTCCTTCCTTATGATTCTGATATTTCATTATCATTTCATAGCTATCATGAACTCTGTACATGGGGGCCTAGTTTGTGCCTACTTAACAAGCATATACATCCAATCAAACTTGACTGTGAAAAAAGCACAACCCTGCTATATACTATCTGCAGAATACTCACCTAAAGGTCAAGTATACACATAGGTTGAGGGAAAAAAGTATACCATGCATGCACTAACAAAAAAAGAGCTGGAATGGCAATACTAATATCATATAAAATATTCTTTAGGTCAAAAATAGCTAAGAGGGACAAAGATGGTCATTATATACTGATAAAGGGGACAATTCACTAGAAAGATTCAACAATAATAAATATGTATGTGCCTAACAGCACAGCCTCAAAATACATAAAACAAATATTGACAGATTTGAAGGGAGAAGTTCATGGTTCTACCTTAATAGTAGAAGGTTTTAACACAACCCTTTCAATAATGGATAGACTAACTAGTCAGAAGATCAGTAAGGAAGTACAAGACTTGTATGATACACTAACCCACCTAGATCTAAAAGACATATATAGAATGAGAACAGAAAACACATTCTTCTGGAGTGCACATGGATCATTCTCCAGGATAGAGCATATGTTGGGTCATAAAAGAATTCTCAATAAATTCAAAAATACTGAAGTCATACAATGTATACTCTCCAACCACAATAGAATGAAGCTAGAAATCAATAACAAAGGGAGAAATGGAAAATTCACAAACATGTGGAAATTAACTTACTCTTAAACAACCAATAGGTTAAAGAGAAAATCAGAAGTGAAATTAGAAACTATCTTGAGGCAAATAAAAATGAAAACACAACATACCAAGACTTATGGGATGCAGTGATGACAGTGCTGAAAGGGAAGTTTATAGCTCTAAATGCTTACATTAAAAAAGAAGATTTCAAATTAGGTACCTAATCTCAAACTGGAAGAACTAGAAAAAGAGGAGCAAACTAAACCCAATGTGAGTAGAAGGAAGGAAATAACAAAGATCACAATGAAATTAAAAGAAATAGGAAAAAAAAAAGAGAAATCAACAAAAGTTAGTTCTTTAAAAAGATCAATAAAATCGACAAACTCTTAGCTAGACTGATGAAAACAAGAGAGGATACAAATAATGATAATCAGAAATGCAAAGGGGGCATTACTACTGACCCTGCTGACATAAAGAGGACTTTATCAGGATACTATGAATAACTATAGGCCAATAAATTAGACAACCTAGATGAAATGGAGAAATTCTGAGAAACACACAAACTATCTACATTGACTCAAAAAGAAATAGAAGATCAACAAATCAATTACTAGTAAAGAGAGAGAATGAGTAATCAAAAACCTCCAAAAAAGAAAAGGCTGGGACCAAATGGATCCACAGAGAAATTCTATCAAACATTCCAGGAAAACTTAACTCAAATTCTGCTCAAACTCTTCTATAAAATTGAAAAGGAGAGAACATACCCTTACTCATTCTATGAGGCAAATATCACCCTCATAGCAAAGCCAGATAAAGATAACACAACAAAATAAAACCAAACACCAATATCTCTTATGAATACAGATGCATAAACAACATACTAGCAAACTAAATTCAATAGCATATTAAGAGAATTTTACACCATGATCAAATGGAATTCATCCCTGTTATGCAAGATTGGTATATTATGTTAATAATACACCACATTAACAGAATGAAGGAAACAAACCACATGATCATCACAATTGATGCAGAAAAGGAATTTGACGAAGTACAGCATCCTCCTTTCTTGATAAAAATACTTAGAACACTAGAAATAGAAGGAAACTTTCTCAACATAATTAAGGCATATATGAAAAACCCAGAGCTAAAATCCTACCTAATAGTGAAATACTGAAAGCTTTCCCTCAAAGATCAGGAACAAGACAAGGATGCCAGCTATCACCACTGTTATTCAATGCTGTACTGGAAATTCTTTCCAGAGAAATTAGGCAAGTAAAAGAAATACAAGGCACCCAAATTGGAGAGGAAGGAGTAAATCTTTCCCTATTTGCAGATGATATGATCCTACATACAGAGAATCCTGAAAAAGACACAGCAAAACTCCTAGAGTCAGTGAATGAACTCAACAAAGTGGCAGGGTACAAGATCAACATGCCAAAATCAGTAGTGTTTCTATACACAAGCAATGAGCAATCAGAAAAAGAAATCAAGAAAAAATTCCATTCACAATAGCAACTAAAAAAATCAAATATTTAGGAATAAATCTAACCAAGGATATAAAGAACCTGTACACAGAAAACTACAAAACATTGCTATAAGAAAGCAAAGAAGACCTAAACAAACAGAAGGACATTCCATATTCATGGATTGGAAGACTAAATATCATTAAGATGTCAATACTACCCAAAGCAATTTATAGATCGTATGCAATCCCAATCAAAATCCCAACAACCTTCTTTGCAGAAATGGAAAAGCCAATCATCAAATTTATATGGAAGGGCAAGGGGCACTGAATAGCTAAAGCCATCTTGAAAAAGAATGAGTTGGAGGACTCATGCTTTGCAACCTTAAAACTTAAAATTAAAAAGACACAGTTATAAAAAGAGAATGGTACCAGCACAAGGACAGACATATAGACCAATGGAATAGAATTGAGAGCTCAGAAATCAACCCTCACATTTACAGTCAATTGATTTTTGACAAGGGGCAAAGACTACTCAATTGGACAAGAAAAGTGTCTTCAACAAATGGTGCTGGCAAAACTGGATCTCCATTTGCAAAAAAAATAAAAAAATAAAAAAAAAATAAGAAGAAAAAAAGAGGGACCCCTACCACACACCATATGCAAAAATCAACTCAAATGGATAAATAATCTTAATATAAGAGCTAGAAATATCCAACTCCTAGAAGAAAACATAGGGAATTATCTTCAGGACCTTTTATTAGGGAATGGTTTCTTAGACTTTACACCCAAATCACAAGGAAAAGAAAAAAACAGAAAAAAGAAAAAAAATTGATAAATGAGACCTAATCAAAATTAAAAACTTTTGTTCCTCAAAGTACTTTATCATGAAAGTACAATGACAGGCTACACAAAGGGAGAAAATATTTGGAAACCATGTATCTGATAAAGGATTAATATCCAAAATATATAAGTAAATCCTTTGACTTAACAATAAAAAGACAAAAAAAAAAAAAAAAACAATTAAAAAATGGGCAAAAAACTTGAACAGACATCTCTCCAAAGAAGATATACAAATGGCCAGAAAGCACATGAAAAGATGCTCAAAATCATCAGCCATCAGGGAAACGAAAATGAAAACCATCCATTAGAATGATAGTTATTGAAAAAAATTGAAAATAACAAGTGTTGGAGAGGATGTGGAGACATAGGAACACTCATTCATTGCTGGTGGGAATGTAAAATGGTGCAGGTGCTGCGGAAGACAGTTTGGCAGTTCCTCAGAAAGCTAAGTATAGAACTACCTATATTATCCTGCAATCCCACTACTCAGCATATACCCAAAAGAATTGAAAGCAAGGACTCAAACAGATATTTGCACACCAATGTTCATAGCGGTATTATTGATGATTGTCAAAAGATGGAAGTAACCCAAGTGTCCATCAACTGAGGAATGATAAAACAAAATGTGGTATATACATACAGTGGCATATTTTTAGTCATAAAAAGGAATGAAGTTCTGACACCTGCAACAACATGGATGAACCTTGAAGACATCATATTTAGTGAAATGAGCTGACACAAAAGAGCAAATATTGTATAATATCACTGACATGAAATAATCAGAATAAGCAAACTCATGGAGTCAGAGTTTAGAGTATAGGTTATCTCGGGATGGAGTGGGGATATGGAATAGGGTGTAAGGCTTAAAATGTACAAAATTCCTATTTGGAATGATGGAAATGTTTGGTAATGGATAGTGGTGATGGTAGCACAACATTGTAAATGTAATTAATAGCACATTTTTAAAAATAGTACTTTTAAGTAAAGTTCTGTTTTAACTTAGGGCTCAGTGTATGTATAGTGTAGGTCCACGGGTTTTTTTAAACATTTATTCTGTTACCATATATACAATATAACATTTCCCCTTTTGATAATATTCAGATACATATTTCAATGCTATCATCTTTTGTAACAATTGTTCCACACCAACGCAAGGTGTTGATGGTGGGGTGGTATATGGGAATCCGGTATTTTATGCATGATTGTTCTATAAACCCACAACTTCTCTAATAAAAAAATAAAAAATAAAAACTTGAGTCTAAGTTTCCCTCTGCTGGCTCAGGTCATTTCAGTAAATTTCTAATGCTGGCCAGAAGCAGCATAGGGTGTGTTTTTCTGCTGTTTGTAAAGGTCATTATTCACATTTTTATTAAAATCCTTACCTATCTGCCACTGTGGATAGTTATCCTAATCCCCTATGCTGGCAATTTTCTTTTCCTACCAAAATCTTGGGCTCCACAATCTTTCAGGTTTAATTTCAAAATAGACACCTTTTTATTTGTTTAATTAATCTTTACAGAGTACTTTGTTTTTTCCAAAGCCTTCCACTTCTATCAATGCCTTACTCATTTATTATTTACTGTTGGACTCTCTCAAGTGTCTTTGCAGTTTTTTCTCTGCACTACTGCTCTGTGAGCAAGTATTGTTTTCCTTCATGTTTGAATATCTCTCTATCATCTGAACTCTTATTTTTATTTCTTTTGCCTTTTGCTTCATATTTGTCTTTTCCCTATAAACTCTACTTAAAAAAGCTGTATAATTGAAGATCCTAGAGAATTTGGTGATGCATTTTTAAAAATAAATAAGGAGTGAACAGGAGAGAAGAATGTAAACTCTGGTGACCTGGATTACCTTTGTAATGTTTTCTTTCTCCTCATTCTTTTTGAGATTTTCCTAATAAATTAATTGTAGTTGTCATCTATATGTCTAACCTAAAAGACCTCTGGATCATCGCTATGCAGATATTTGTATGGCTAATAGATACACATGTGGCAGTCATCTCCCAGCCCTCGCCTACCCCCTCCCATTTTCTGTTGTGTGCAGATGTTTCAGTATGTTTCTATCCAGCAGCCTGGCAAGACTTCACGTCTACTGGAGAGAACTGACCTTATCTTAAACCTGAAACTGGGAGCAAGCAATTCCAGCCACTTATCAGGGCAGGAATTCTCAGTGGCAGGGCCCCTTCCCCCTGGGCTGTATAAATACCCCACCCTGGGGCAGCACAGATATGCCTGTAGTCTCCAACAGAAGTGGGGCCCGCTGGGCTGCCATTCATTGACCCTGACCCTGACCCTAGCATTTTATTCTTCCGGGGATACTGGCCAAGTATGCTCTTTTGGACCCTTCGTGCTGTACAAGTAATAAAGCAGTCATTCATTGAAAGTTTCTGTGGTGCCTGAGCCTGTGTTCCTGTGACACACCATATAGCAACTCGCTCCACAAACATCCATTATTAGATTTCAATAAGGACAAAGGAATCAGATATGGTGAGATAGTAATAAAACATTAAAAAAAAACAAAAACTTTTTTTTTTAAAGCGAAAGATGTAGACCATTGTAAAGAGCTAAATGAGCCAAAGGTACGATTACCTAGGTCCTGTGGCTTCCACTCCTGTCCACTATTATACTGTTGTTTTGAAGTTGATGGTGGTGGTTGTTGTATCATGTTTGGCTCTGCCTTCCAATGGTTTTATCTAAGAGCTACTTGATACCATTTTGCCAATCCATTCTAACCCCTTTCTTTTCCACTTTAGTGTGTATTTGTGTACATGATCGTCCACCGTGGTGCTACTCCACTGAATTATCACTGCTGAAAGTCTGATTTCTTGTCTGTTAGAGAAAGTGTTGCTCAAGCAGAGTGACAAAGCTGGGAGCTCTTCAGGGCAGCGTGACCGTTCCTGTGTTTGAGTGATGGGGAATATAATTCTGAATGAGGATAGGGAATATTGACCAGGTTAATTAAGGTGAGGTCTCATAAGTGGAGAGTCTGCAGAGAGAAATGATTCTTTAGACTGCTCTTCAGGAATAATAGTACATTACATTCTAAAATACTTGTTAGAACATTGCATTTGCACAGCATATAGATATATGCCATCTTCAGAAATGTCCCTTTGTGGTTCACTTCCAGGGAGCACTGTCCATTGGTACTCTATCAAAATGCCTTTTTTTCTTTTTAGCCAACCTATGATACAACAACATATTTCAGAGGATAGGATAATAAACATTAATTCATTTATTCACTGAATAAACCTGTACAGAGTACTGGGTAGTCTGAAATGATTCAGCCCCTGCCTGTAAGTATTTTATTTTAACGAAGGAGACAAACAGATAAACAAACTATCACAAAATAGTGTAATAAATGCTCTGGTCATATTTTGTAAAGTGGTTTTCATCTTCTTTTTCTACATGCCCTCTGTTCAGTTTATACATATTAGCCTTCAACTTACCTGAACAGTGTAGAGATGTATGGATGGATGTATAATATTGTTTAGAGCATTTATGTCCAGAAGAAACCATGGTTGGAGTGGATATGATATGTCCAGTAGGGTGGAGCCTCTGGCGAGCCTACAGAGGCCAATGGCTAAGGAGGTTTGAGCCCAGGATTCTCCTTTAGTGTTTCTCCTAGGAAATAAGAATAAAATCAGAGTGTTCAGAAGTGGAGAGGCAAGATGGGTGAAGAACAGTACAAACAGAATGTTTGCCAAAGAACTCTGCATTAAATCTTTGGAGTAAAAAAAGGTAGAAATGAGTGGATTTTGGCTTTCTTATCAGTTTACCCAGTCTTATTGTCTGTCTCAAGCCATGTTCCTGTGTGTTACACATTTTTTCATCTATTATTGTTGATTAATATTTCTGAGAATCTCTCCTTTCTTAAATATACAATTTGATTATACATAATCCTTGATTCACTGTCATTGTTGGTCCAAAAGTGACTTGCTTTTATTTATTGTGTGTATTTATAATTAACTATTTCCATTTATGTAAAAAGTATAAGTGAATCCACTAGACAACAATTTAACCTGCATCTTAACCATCCATTGTTGCCCATCTCATTACCATGCTTTTCCCAACTTGACATAATATTATCTTTCTGAAACCTGTGCTCATTGTTTACATGCTTTCCCTTTTATATTGCTTTGTACATCTAATATTTCCCAAAAGTATAGTTTCTATTTTAGTTATTTTCACTTTATTAAAAGGCTTAATGTTTCATATAGTCTTAGGTTTCTGATATTGTTCATATAATTTTATATTGCTATGATTCATCCACCATTGCATGTTACCATAATTTATTCATTTTGATAACTTGATGATATTCTATTGTGTGAGTGTACCATAGTTTATTTAGCATCTCCTCTTGAGGAATATCTGGGTTATTTTCAGTTTTCTTTTTCTATTTTGCAGTGTATTGCTATGAACATTCTTGCACATGTCTATTGTACATGTGCAAGAGTTTCTGTTGGATATAAATTTAGGAGTACAAATACTCCTTTGTATGACATGCTTGGATGTTAAACTGTTTTGAAAATGTTTTTGTCCATTTACATATTTGTAATAGAAATGTATAAGAAATTCTATTGGTGTCAGACATTTTTTTATCCATTGAGTAATGTAAAATGATATCTCATTGTGATACTGATTTAAATTTCTCTGATATATAATCATTTTGTTTCCTATGTATGTTCTTCAGTAAAATGCGTATTTATATTTTTTGCCATTTTTTTTCCACTGGGTACTTTAAGTTTCTTACTGATTTCTAGTTAACTTTCATATATTTTTTATACTATTCCTTTACTGGTTATGAGAATTGTGAATATCTTTCCCTATTTTTAATAAATCTTTTTACTTTATTTTAGGTTTCTTTTGATGAGAGAAGTTCTTAGTTTTGATATAGAAAAACGTATTAATTTTTGGTTTAGTGCTAAATGGTTCTGTTTTTAAAAAAATTACTTACTCCTCTCTACCTTAAACATGAACCTAAATTTTCTACTAGGATTTAAAATTTTCATTTTTTTTCATTAACATTCTTGATTGAGCTAGAGTTGAATTGTGTATATAATATGTAATTTGGATCAATTTTTACCATATGAATAATCAGTTTTTATTCTTTGTTTATTCAATAGGCACTCACTTTCTCAATGACCTCCTGTGCTACTTTTGTCATATGTTCCATAAATACTTTGCTCTACTTTCGAACTTTCTCTTCTACTTCACTGATCAATTGGTCTATCCTGTCTTGACGTCACACTATCTAAATTTCTGTTTCTTCTTAAGTCCTCCTATTTATAAGGGGAAGTCCCTTCTCTAGGCCCTTCTTCAGAATTATCCTGGTAATTTTTGATTATTTAATCTTCTGTTTAAATTTCAGAATTACCTTATAACATTACACCTAAAACCACGTTGAGATATTAATTGGACTTGCATTGAGTATTTAGATTATTATTGGGGTAACTGACATTTGTGGTATTATGTATTTCTATCTGTAAATGAGGCATATCTCTTCTCTAACATGTTCTAATTAGGGTTTCAAATTTTCCCTGTAGAAAGTCTCATCCTTTCATTGACTCATTTCTAGATAGCTAATATTTTTCCTGATAACATATTAAATGGTGTTTTCTCTTTAATTTACTCTTGTAGTTTGCCGTTGCATAAAATGAAACTGATTATTTTACATTACTCTTACAATGAACCATCTTTTTAAATGTTCTTAAAAATGAGTTTGCAGACTCTTCTGATTCTTCAAATTCTCTGAGGGAGGGACTTTTCCTGTTTCTCAATGTTGAAAAGGGGTTTCTTTTGTTGCAAAGTGGAAACAAGTAAAAAAAAACTTACCTAGTTTGTTTTGTGACCAAATACTCCACATAAAATATGTTTGGGAGTGACAGAACTTGCCCTATTAGAGGAGCCATTAAGCTCTTCTCATGAAAACCTGGAGCTGCATGCATGCCTCAAATATCAAGGACTCTCAAACTGTTACACACCATGCCATATATTTGATTCTTTTACAAGCTACACAGAAAATTACATTAACAGAAAATATATTATATTGTTATATAATATACACATGTGGTCTCACTATGTGTAATTTCAGGATTGCCAGGGATGGAAATTTGATCTCTTAATATGCCAGAGCTATGCTGCCTCAGTTCCCCACCACATCCCTGCTTAAACAAGTTCAAAGGTTCACACTGCTCTTAAGAAGCACCAAACAACAATCATCAAGTCATCTAATTTTTGTGCTTGTTGAAATAATCTCTTTTATTTGGGGACAAAGGAAATTATGTGATATGTGATATGTTTGAAAAGGTCACACATTTCCCTTCAAGTCAGATAAGCAGAGAAAATATATTTCTTTATTTTATCTCCATCTACTCTGACTTTCTTCAAATGTATATTTTTGTTAGCAGGGGGCAGAAATGACTAAAATTCTAATCTGATTTAAAGCCTATCTATGAAAAGTAAAATGAGGTTTTTGTGCTTATGATTCAGACTGCTTGGGATAAATATGCTCAATTCATCAGAAAACCAGTCAGCCATTCTTCCTTCCCTCAGATCCCTTTTCACATGACATTAGAAAAGCAAAGAAGAGCTGGAATTCCCTTCTGCCTCTTATAATCTCTGGGACAATACTACTTATTGCCATGGTTTCTGCAGGCCTTGCTGACATTTGTAGCTGATGTTTGATCTGGTATAACTTGCCAACTGTTCTTTATTGCCCAGTCAGGTTCTGCTGACTAAGCCTGCCTCTTCTCTACAGGCTTCCTCCGATGCCTAGCTTGACTTCCACTCAACCCCAGCTCTGGTGGTCCTCTCTAGCACTAGATACAGAGACAGCTCACCCTCAGCACAGCAGTCCCCTCTGTCAGGCTTTCCTCACTATTGGCTATTTCTGAGAATATTTTCATCACTTGGGAAATTAGGGAGAAACAGTCAACCTTGAAGCCTCCTTCTCCTGACAATTTTGCACTGCCAAGGCTGCTTCCAAAGATTATTTGGAGTAGCCATAAGGTAATCTCCTGTGAGAGACTCAAGTAGGGGTAGGCAGATTCAAGAGCTACTCTCTGCCTTAATTATACAAATTATCTTTAAAGGCATCTTCTGTAAAGCCAAAAGAAGAGAAATTGGGTTGTGAACTAATTAAAATATCTGTACACCACTCCTTCCCCCACACTTGGGCCAAAAAGGGGCAAGATTCTAGGCTCCTACTTCATCTGGTTATTCCTTACATAGAACTGGGTGGTTGAGCTCCTCAATCTTAGTACTTGATATGGTAAAGGTATTTAGAAAAGTTCTCCTCAATTAAACTTTACTAATTGCAACACCATTTGTATTTACATCTCTTTTGTAATATGTCTTATGCTGCCTTCTCCCTTCTCTAAGGCAGACAGATTCAAAGAGGCAAAAGAGACAAACTACACCAAGATTTCAACAGGAAGAGTTTTTAAGAATTTGGGCATATAAGTTTTACCTCAACTGGCAAAGCAAATTTATTTTCATTTATTCTCTAATACACACTTTTGTGAATCAGGGTATTCAGGACTCATTGCCGTCTTATCAACTAGATACCAAACTATTCCTCTATTTAGCTTTTTATACAGTTCTAACATGAACATCATTCTCATGGGAATTTACTTCTAAACAAAATCAATTAATTTTTCATATAGACAATTTTCCTTTAGAATTTTGTAATAGAGCACATGGGATGCTATAAGCAGCTAGCAAAGGACACTGAACTTCTCAAAGGAAAAGTACAGAGAATCATAAATACTTTTGACTAAAAAAATGAATTTTGCACCTTTACACACACCATTCATGAAAAAATCAATTCCAGGAAGATGATAGAACTAAATATGAAAGGTCTAAAAATTAAGAAAATAAAGTCAACATAGTGAAATGACTAATAAATCACACTATGTTTAAAATTAGAAACTTGTATTTATGCAAAGACATCATTAAGAGAGTAAAAAAAGGCTATACTGTGGGAGAAGATATTAGTATATACAACTGAAAACTGACTTTTATCCAAATAGTTAATATACTCTTAGTACTCAATCAAAAAAAAAAAAGAGCCAACAATGCCATAGAAAATAGACAAATGTATTAATGGGCACTTCACAAAGGAGAATATCCAAATAAACAACAATACTAAACAAGGAAATACAAATCAAACATCAGTTATCAAGGATATTCAAATCAAAACCTCAATAAGTTACCATTACATATCAGAAATATCAGATGTTGTTGAGGATATGCAGATACTGAAATTTTCATATCTAGTTTGTGAGAGTGCAAATTAGTACAATACCCTTTGAAAACTTGCTCACAATAAATATGAAAGCTGAATATATATATACGGAAATTCTACATCTAGATATATTGTGTACATATGATCAAAAAAAGTTATGTTCAATTGTGCCTCTAATGCCATTACTTATAATGCCTCCAAATTTGCTTCAGTCTGTTTCATATAAATGCAAACTGAGAGAAGTGCATTAATTTTTTTCACCAATTCTCAACAGCAAAAGATGGAGTCAGGTTTGAAAGCCAAGTGTGGACTGAGAGTTTAAACTGTCTCCCTGTACCATGCTGCCTCTGAATTCCTAAATTTTAATATTTTATCTGGGTCTTTCTTTCTTCATTTCTCATATTCTATCTTAAATTCTGATTTTAAAGCTCCATGACTTTCCTTTCTAACCTCAAAGCTTTTTGGCTGAAGAGAGCATATCACAATAACTTCACACAAGTAGGTGTTCATAGATATTTACTGAATTAATAGTAGGGTATATTGAATAAGCTTTCATTGATGCACGTGTGTGTGTGTGTATATATATATATTTATGCATATATATATATGCATGTGCATACACACATTGTTCTCCCTTTTGTTGATGAAAAACTTATTTAATCATAAAAGCTTTCCAAGTTCTAAATAAAAACCTAAGCTAGTCATCATCTTCAGACAAAACTATCTTCATAGTTTTAGAACTTATGGTATTATTTTATTATTTAAAAAAAACTAAATGTTATTTTTGGCTATTCAATTAATTTTCAACTGTCAGCATTTTTCAGGTTCAGAGTACCCTTGATTTGTTTTGTTAACAAAATTGACTAATTATTTTGTCATGTAAAAGTAAATATAGGTCTAATATATATTATAATAAGTAATATTGAAATCAAAAACAGTAATGGAAAGGATTGAAATTTATTTGGTGTGTTTTTGTTGTCCTTGTTAATATTTTTTTTTGTTTCATTTTGTTTACAGACATCTATGCCTATTTGAGTGGCTGGCATTCTTTATTTTCATGACCAAGCATATTTCCAAATGAAGTCTGATTGTCAGCAGGGTATCAATATTTCTAACTTAAAAATAAATCATAGGAATCCAGTGGAATGAGCTATTTCTTTTAAATAATAAAATAAGATGTCACTCTATTTTCTAGGTATCTGCTCTTGAGTTGAAATGTTGACCTGCCATATTCATTGGAAAGTGGGGAGAACTTTAGTGAATCACTTATCTAGTTCTTTCTTTTGGTTTCAAAAAAAGAAAAAGAAACCTTATTTATAAGAAAACACAAAAACAAAAGAGAGTCATATACTTCAGCTCACTCCTTTAAATTCAATCTAGGTTTACAACTCAGTCTGGTTTTGAAGATGAGTTTTGTCTAGTGTTTTTCCCTTGAGTACACCTTAAAGCAAAGCAGAAAAATACCCACAGGTGACTTTTATACAGACTTTTTTTCCCAAGAATTTCAAATGATTCTGAAAAAGAAAGCAAGCTCATAAAAGTATTATCCACAGCATCATCAGAGATCATAATCTTTCTTTTTATTTTGCAGATCCATAAGATCCAAACATTTGTGAAGTTAATCCAATGCATATTTATTGAACATTATAGTACATCTTGCCTTAGACTATAGATATACAAAAAGTATTATCATCACCATCACCACCTTTTCCTTGACAGTTTAAGTATTATTGTGATGTAGGTCTCAAAGAATAGCTCAAAATTGCAAAAGAAAAGTAAAAGGAAATAAGATTTATAAAGTCATTCTCCAAAATCACTCGGCAGAAACAGAATTAGTATAAATTGTAGAACATCCTCCTGGTGTGTGAGGCAGGGAAAACATACTCCTGCCTGTTCCAAACTAATACCAGCATATACCTCAGGCTGGGCTAGAATCCCTTTTTTTCTGACAACCAGATTTTACATTCTGTTTTCCTCTCTGTAGCTGAACCCCTCTTCAGCTTTTTGAGTTTCTATTTAGTTCTGTGATTATCTGTTGGGAAGAAATTTGTCCCTAGTTCATCCTTGACTTCTCTGTCCCAGAGAATTTAAAAGAGAGGGAGGGAGAGAGGAAGGAAGGAAAGAAGATGAAAGAGGAAGGATTTTTTGTTTTGTTTTGTTTTGTTTTCATTTTAATCATTCTGTTACTACCGTGGAGAAATAAGTAACAAGTAAAAAAAATAAATATTATATATGTAAATGCTATCAAATTTCCATGCATCATAAAGACTGTTCGTTGTAATTATTTCTTGCTTTATGATTTCTAAAATTGTCTTTTTCAGAATACTTGCTCTCTATCAGTGGGTCACCACCCCTTCAGTCATTATTGTAGTGGAATACAATCTGGAATAATCTTGAAGATATTTAACAAACTAACAACTGCTATTTTCTGGACATGCACCAATCAGAACAATGCCAACAGTAAACAACTGGTGGTCCTTCCTGGTGCATGTAGTTTTGATGGAACTAAACAGATATTCACATTCTCCTTTCCAGAGTTGGGTTAGCGCTATCTCAATATACGCCTTCTTTTATGAGAAAAAGATCACCCACAGTTTTCTGATGTTAAGATAGGTTCACCCTGGCATTACGCGAGGTGTCAACATATTTATGCTAATGTTCCACTTGCTGAAAATTTCATTTTTCATACACTCTTCTTTATCATCAATCTCATCATCTGTATGTCAAGAAAGTTAGGACAGAGGAAGTAGAAAGAGCCTGGAGATATCTTTAACTGTGCGGAGTTTCATCTTTAAGGCAAATGAAGAATAAAGTAAAACAAATGTTTTTATAATAATCTAATCATAATCATAAAATACAAATATTCATTACTAACCAATGCTGTTGAACAAGACACCCTACAAAGAGCTAGAGGAGAGTATCTTTGGATTTAAGGAATTTTTGATTTAGTAGAATAGCTTATAATCTAAATAAAATGCTTGTAATATTTGAGAAAGTTACAAGTGATAGAATCACAACTCAAATCACCTGAAGGAACAAGGAAAAGAAAAGAAAAAGAACTGTCTTACCTTAGTAGATGAAATTACTGGTGCAGCCCACAAAATAACAAAATTAAAATCAAGGCCTCAGAGACTGACACTGGGATTCAATGCAAACAGGACTCTATCTCTTATCTCTGTTTTTACTGGATTTCATTTTGTTCATAAGGCTTTTCAACATTATTAAAAAAAATAACCAATGAGAACTTATAATTTAACACTTAAAATCAAAGGGGGGGTGGAATCCTTTCTTCCATTGTCAATTCAGAAATATTCTGGGATGACCTTCAATTGACCTAGCTTAGGTTACATATGTGGCTCGAGAGGGGGCATGTGTAACACTGAGGCTGAAAGTGTTTCTGGAATATGTGGAATAAAGGATTGGTCTCCCAAGGGATATACAATGCTGTTACAAGAACAATGGATGTTAAGAACGTATCTAAGTATGTGCATAAATTGCCTATAGGCACACACACAGAGCAGTTACTGCAATTTAATGCACTCCTGAACAGCTTTTATAAAGCTAAATCTTTCCAGTGGGGACTGGCCAAGACAGATGTAATGAAAGCAGCATCATCCAATACCAGGCTGAGGAGTAATGTTTTAGTTTCCTTGCCTGCTCAACTAAATACCATGAAATGGATTGTCTTAAACAATGGGAATTTATTAGCTCATGGTTCTGAGGCTAGGAAAAAGCCCAAATCAAGGCATCATCAAGGCAGTGCTTTCTTTCTGAAGACAGATATTCTAGGTCTGGCTGCCAGTGATCCTTGGTCCTGGGCTCCCCTGACACATAGCAATGCACATGGTGGCCTCTTCTGGCCTCTCTCTTCTCTTCCAGTTCCATTGGCCTTCAGCTTCTTGTTTCCCATGGCTTTCTCTCTCTCCAACTGAATTTTATTCTTAATAAAGGACTTCAGTAATAGGATTACAACCCATCCTGATTTGGTTGGACCACACCTTAACTGAAGTAGCCTCATCTAAAGATCCTACTTTCAATGGGTTTATACCCACATGAATGGATTATGTTTAAGAACATGTTTTTCTGGAGTACATAGCTCCAAGCTACAATACCCAGAACAAACGTTATCTCTATCTCTATCTATATAAAAATATAATCACAGAAACTATGTTTCATTTTCTGATCCAATATTAGCTCTGATGAGAAGTTAAATTCTTGGTGACAATAGAATTAATCAGTGCTACCATTAAATTCCAGATATTATGATCACTTTGTGATAGTACTATGACAAAAGTTTCTGGAAAATGCTCTTTCGTTCTTTGCAGAATGGCAGCAGTGGTGAAAACTCCCACCTCTTGGTGAAGAAGTTTGTTCAGTGGGTAGAATTAGCAGAAAATATTTGAGTAGACTTTGTAGCAGTGATAACCAGTGACTGGACGTGTACCAGGTATGTATGTTTGCATCTATGAAGATGTGTGTTTTATGTTCTCCCTGAATGGGAAGCATATCGTACAAAAACAGATTCTGCCATTTCTCTAAATGGGAAGACTTCGTCTTCAATTTAATTCCATACATACCTGAGCACAAAATATTGTAGGGGAAGCAAAAGTGAAGAAGTCTCTTTCCTACAGGAACTCAGAATCTCATGTGGAAGTACCCACAAGCACATTCAGATAAATGGCAAATTAGGAGGCAATATTGAAATAACCAAATTGTGTGTGTGTGTGTGTGTGTGTGTGTGTGTGTGTGTGTGTGTGTATGTGTGTACTATCTGGAAGAGCTTTTAAAAGAAAAAGGGGATATTTGATGCATATTTTGAATGATTTTTATGCATTTCCAGATCCTTTCCCTTCTCTAGCCTGTCTGGTGAACTTCTTAACAGAACTTGAGGATGATATTGGAGAAAGCCCAACTTCAGGGGAAAGCTGAGCAAAGAGCTGAGTGAGAAACTGAAGTTTCATAAGTCAAATGGACTTCAGAAATTCCTGCCAAAAGTGAAGGCACCAGAAGCAGCTATCAAGAGGTGAAGCAGAGCCTCAGGAATTTTCAGTAGAGGAGACAGTAGGCAGAGAGCCAGTGTGGACTACAGCCAGTTTAGATGAATGTTGGACAGAAGTTGTCTGCCAGTGTTGCCCTGAATACATCTGAGCATATGGCTGTGCTCAGGTCAGTGGACTGTGTTCAAGGAGCAGCAGTGGGTAGCCATGAAATACATGTCTCCAGGATATAATACAGATAAGAGAAGCAGGCCTCACAGTATTATTTTCATATATCATACAGCATCTTACAATTATAATGTAAAAAGAAGGTACTATGGACTTCTAAAACTGAACTACATAAATACATGACATTGATTATATACCAATGTAGATTCACTTAATTCCAGAAAATATATCACATAATTCCTGTGTCAGAAGATTTAGTATTTTATAAGAATGGGAGATTTAAAAAGTAAGAAGACATTGAAAAGCTGGATGGAAGGCTGAGTTGGGGGTACAGAATGAGGAGAAAATAAAAATAACATGTCTTGATAATGATATATACAATCTCCTGGAGTTTGTAGTGAAGGATAAGGGCCAAGTAGGGCCAACCACTGGGGAACCTGACAGAGGGAAAAATGATTCAATCAAGTAATAGAACTTGTTGGTAATCTATTGTTAAAATATAAGATGACAATTTTATTAAGTGGAACAAATGAATCAAATAGTACACTTTTGATTGATGCAGTCTACCCATAACTATAAACAAACAAAACCATAACCCCAACATCAGTGTTAAGTCAGAACCTCTTCTGTAAGTATTGGTTTCTTGCATGTGTTCTGCATCATGCTTACTCCAGCATTTTTGTTGTTGGTTGTTGTGTGTTGGTTTTTTTTTTCTGCTAATTATTAAAGAAACTTTTGTTTCACAATTATTTCCTACATATCGGTATTAAGTGTCAAAAATTTTTACCCCATTTAGGAGTCTGTGATTTTCAAAATATCCAAGTTACTAAGATAATATTGCATCTTGGAACATCTTAATGGTCTCTTACACAATTGAGGGTGGGAAAGATGTTCTAAACTGATTAAATTCGACAGATGATTTGAAAAGAAACTCTTAACTCAGTGATGCCCAAGTAAATTGGTTGTGCAGTTTTTTTCTGAACCTTGTGTAACTTCTTTGGGGCCATAATCATTTTTCGCCCTACTACCAACAAATCTGTGGCTGGGTATTACTGCACTGGCCTAAGATGCATCCTGTTGGACCAGATGTAGGCCCGGCACTCTCAAGAGTCATTGTGGTGTTTTTTTACATCCTTTCTACTTGCAAATGGATTTCCAGGAGGAGTGAGAAGCCTGCCAAAGAACAAGACTGGTGATGATAACAGATTGCCCAGGGGTTAAGGGGCAAGCTGTATGTGGCCTAATGTTTAGTGTACCGATCATGTCAGGTAGCTGCAGGTGCGAGGTCACCACTTCTGAGTTTCTGCCACAGTCCTCAAAATATTAAGGCCATTCTTGGCCCGTTTCCTCTCTTTACTTCCCTGGTCTGGCTCTAGAGGAATTAAAAATCGCATTCTACAAACTGAGGGAGGAGGTTAGAATCACTAGGGGTAGGAGGTGGAAACAAACAAACAAAAAGGGTCCCATGATTCATTTCCCACTTGAGAATTGGTTTTGGTAGCTGGAGGACCTGAGAAGTTTAACGTAAAGAAGTTTGTGGTTGTGATTATTATACTTGACTAGATATTAATTTCTCAAACAGTCATTGTTTCTAAGAGAATTATTTTGTTTGTTTTTGTTTTGCTTTTATTTTTCAAAGATAAGAGTGAACAGATGGATGCATGTGAAATTTTATTCAGAGGCAAACTGGGACCTCTCAAAAAGGATGAGAGAGATAATAGTAGAAAAAAATAAAGATGCTTTCTTATTCCACCCTATAAATTACACAATACACACACACCATTGCAAAAGAGAATTTTGAAATGACTGATTTTGTGCAGCAACTTAAAGGATTTAAAAATTATATATAATAAACAGCTTATCTATACCTGCAGAGCACTGTAATGTCCACGGTGCTCCAGGCATGATCTGTCTGGTCCTGCATTAGCTGGGCTCTGTCCATCATTCTAACTTCATTTTGAACCATCCAGTGGCAGGTGCTTTGCATACATTTTTGTTCTTTCTGCAATCCTGTTGCCCATTCTCTTCACATGCTATCACCTTATTTTTCAGGGATCAGTTGAAAGGTCACTTTTTAGAGGGCTTTCCTGAATCACCAATCTTAGTAAGGCTTTCGTGTCAGTCTGTATCTTAGCCCGTGATTGCTTTTATTATGGCACTTACCAAAATTAGCTATCATTTTGCTTCCATGTTTGTTTTCTTTTCTTTTTCTTTTTCCTGCTGCTTTATTTAGTATATATTTTTCATCTGGAGAGAGATAATACTGACTTGTTCATTGTTGTATGTCTGGCACACAGTAGGTGTCCCAGAGGTAATTACTGAACAAATGAACCATACATTAGAAAATTGGCCTCTTTCTTCTGTATACTCAAGCCCTTTTTCACTCTGAAAACATATTTTATATGACTTGTCTATTGCTTCTATTTTCTTTGTTCTTATGATTTATGGAGTATGTCTGTATTTTTTAGATTGCCTTTCCCTTCACCATACCTAATATTTTTTCTCATGTTTCCTGGATTCATTTACTCTTATTTTTCTGCAGTCTAGATGGGTTATTTAAGAGTTCCCACCTGTTATGTCCATATTTCAATTGTGTTATTGCAAGCTTTGTTTCGTTGGTTCTATTTTCATTGCAATCTTTCTTTGTAGCTCATTGTGTTACTTTTTCATCTTTTTAGATTGTTCTCTGATGTTGTCCATTCTTTCTTACAGCTTTCTGCCAGTTATTTTAGAGGCTACTCCTTATTGCTTTCAGTTTCTGATTCCAAATATTTCCATAGGTTTGTTTTGGACTAAATCAGTAAATCATTTTTAGAAATAAACTCTTTCTTTAATCCTTCACAAAAATGTTTCTTTTGTTTGGTCTGCTATAATTTTTCTTGTATGCCCTGCTTTTTAAATTTTTTTAAATACCTGTATATGTTGTAAACAATATCAAGATTTGGTGATTTTTAACACTTGAGATGCACATATATTCAGCCCGGATGGGGTGCTCCTCTCACTTTACTTGGTTGCCACTTGAGATACACGTTGTTGATGATGGCCAAAACACAGCAGTTTTCCTTTAGTTTAGGAGGCTGTCTTCTATTGAGTCTCTAATGGAATAAGGATCTTGGTTTTTGCTTCCATTTTCTGATTCTGTGATTCTTTTCTGTACTAGATTAAATTTACAATCTCTAGAATGTAATAATATGGGATTCTTCTTGTCTATATTTATATAAACCACTGTACTTGGAGAAGTAGATCTCAGGATGACATACACCCTATTAGTGTTCTGTAGCTTTAAGGGACTCATTTATTAATGTGTTTATTAATAATGTTAATGGGAAGAAAAGAGAGTGGAATGGTATCCAGCACTTCTGCCACAAAACATACACTCGAGTAGAAGTGCTAAGGGAGGCCAATATATTTGCCATTCTCCTTCCAAGAAGGTGGGATGGCTGTCTTTTATGAGACAATTTATGAGTGCAATATGGATTGTTTTTTTCAGTTATTACTATCACCCTCAGAGAAAGTGAAATTTCTCCTGGATTTGGTAAAGGGATTTTTGTTTATCCTATTTTGCAATGTGACTGTTTTAAAATTCCTTCATTTTAAAATTTTATACACTTGTTTTGCTTTGTTGGACAGAGGTGTAAGTAATTGAAAGAAGCTGATTCAGAATTTTTAGCTAGATGCACAGTTGTTACCAAAAAAAAAATCCTCAGGTAATATTGTGTTGTTTTGTTTAACCTGGTAAATGACATGACGTGATACTTGCATTTTTTTATGTCTCTTCTCATAGGTAGAGGTTATATGCCATTTTTTTGTAATTGGAAAGCATGTAAAATCAAAATCTATTTTAATAATTTTG
This sequence comes from Choloepus didactylus, assembly GCF_015220235.1. NCBI lineage: Eukaryota > Metazoa > Chordata > Mammalia > Pilosa > Megalonychidae > Choloepus > Choloepus didactylus. Next base: position 62,804,228 of record NC_051319.1, on the reverse strand, counting down.
GGAAATTATTTAATATATGCTATGTGTCTTGACAGTAGTTTTGATTTCTGCTCCAACTTATATTGAAGGGCAAAAGTGAATTGAATTTTTATGAGAGTTAAAGGTAAATCATGTTATCAATATGTAAGTAGGTAGTTTATGAATATACAAGGTTATGGCTTAAATATATTATAATATAATATCCCTACTCTCTTTTGAGGAAAAATGCTTTTAAATGTGATATTCAAGGAAGGTCAATGCTCTCCAGTTAGTATTGCTACACTAATTGGTATTAATGCTTTTAATTATATCTCACTATTTTTTTCTGAAAGTTGGTAGATTACCCAGACCTGTCAACAGAAAAAGATCAGCAGTGGGTCAACTCATAAGTAAGAGGAATTAATTAGGTCATCTTTCTCTGAGTTAACAAGTTGCTCAGTGATTTTGAGGAAAACTCTGAATTGTCTATTCTAAGATAAAACAATTACAGTGCTTTTTATGACAACCTTGAGATTAATTACTGAAGTCCTTAAAAAGGTTATGGGCTCTTTCCAATTAAGAGTATCCTAAAGAAAAAGTGAAAGATTATACAAAAAAAAATGCTACATCCTTATTTAAGAAACTTCAAGAACATAAAAATACCTGAGGCCCAGCTTGTTAACTTCACCTTGCCATGTACAAAATTCCTACATGAACTATTTTATATTAGTTTCTATTTTTCTCTCTCCCAGGTAGGGATGCTCTCTCAAGATATTAGCAATGGTGTGGCACTAGTTGAACAATTTTTCACATAAGTGAGAAAATGTAAAGTCAGACCTTAGAACACAAAATATTTAGCTCTATGAAAATTGCTCTATTTGCAAGCATCTTCTACAAATTCTGTTGGTAACTACTGAATGTTTGGTCACTTAGAGAAAATAACTTATTGACCCCAAAATCAAGATCTAAAGAGGTGTCAAACCAAAGTCCATACTGTCTAAGATTCACGATCCCAGCAGACTTTTGAAAAGGAACCAAAAGGCTTTAGTCCAAAGAAAAGATAATGGGAGAAACCTAATCATTTTGAGATACAATGCATCTCCTGTCACTTCCAAGATGTAAGTGGCAATGCTGGGGGTGGAGGAATGTGGGCTCTGGAAAAAAATATCAGAGGGTTTCCTAGGGCGTGTCTGCCAACTACATATGCCAAATATGGGGATTCTTATATCACAATTCATTGAAGACAATGTGTAAGTTTATGTGGTAATATGGTTTGCAGAGTTCCTAGGAAGAATAAGCTTAAATATGATAGTTTTCAAAATGATACATGGTCCAAAATGGGTATTACATTAATGCATCTAGGCACAAAGATATTGAGGTATCCTGAAGAAAATATTCTGTTGCTAATTAACATAAGAATTCTTCACATACAAAAAAATTTTAAAACTAAGGCTGTTTTAAATAGAGGAACCTCAAACATCTGGTTGGAAGATAAAAATTTTACAAATGTCCCTGAATGTTCCATGTGCAATTGAGAAGATACATATTCTGATATTGGGCCCAGTAATCTAAAGATGTCAAATGGGTCAAGTTGGTTAATATTGTCTATTCAAATCACCACCATCCAATCTTGAGTGTTATTGCTGTCATATAATTCACTTTTACATATGCTAGAAACCCAAAATTACATTTTCATTATTTTTATCTTAAAAAAGTCAGTAGTGTTTAAAGAGAATTTTTAAGATTCTTTATATTTATTAGCATATGTACTCATTCTGGTGATCTTCATTTCTTCCCACAGAAATGAATTTTTCATGACTTATTTTCCTTCAGCCTAAAAATTTATCTTAATATGTCTTGCATTGCAAGTACTTTTCAGTTCTCAAATGTCTTTATTTAAGCTTCATTTTTGAAGACTAATTTTGCTGGGTATAGAATTCTTGATTGACAGGTATATTTTTTTTCAGCTCTTCAAAGATTTAAGTCCATTGTTTTCTTGCCTCCATTGTTTTCACATGAAGTCAGCCATAATTTTTAAGGTTGTTTCACTGAATCTAATATTCTTTCTTTGCCCTTCTGGCTGCTTTCAAAGTTTTCACTTTATTTAATTTTCAGTAGTTTGACTATCCTGTGCTAAGTATGAGTTTCTTTGCATTTATCCTGCCTAAAGAGCTCTGAGCTGCTTGGTTATATAACTTTGATGTATTTCATTAATTTATTATCTCTTCAAGTGTTTCTCCTGCCTTATTCATTTGGGTACTTTAATTATCCATATGTTAGACTGATTTTGTCTTGCAGATCTTGGAATTCTGTTCTATTTTTGGTACTTTTCCTCATTATGTTCCAGTTTGGATAATTCCTATTGTCATATCCTAAAGTTCACTGATTATTTTCTCTTGTATGCCCAATCTGTTCATTTATATGGCCATCAAAAAATTGTTCATCACTGATAGCATAATTTCACATACAACAATTCCATTTGGCTCTTTTATATGGTTTCAATCCCTATAACTAACCTGATTCTCTTGGGTACATCTTAACTGAAGTATACCTTGAAGAGATCTTATTTATAATTGGTCCACACCCACCAGAATGTGGACAAAGACCAAGAACATCTTCAGCCTGGGATACACAATTCAATCCACCACACCATTCTATAACATTAGAAATCAATAGACAAACATTTTCTCTGTTGTGTATGCTCTCTCAAACCATATATCCTAAGAAGAAAATCCATGGCTTTACTGCCAAAGAAGGTAAAATTAATATGGAGTGGAAGGCAAAATTCATCATGGCCTTCATTGTCAGTAAAAACAGCAAACTCATTAGTAAAGGAATGGGGAAAGCCTACAACTCTGAAAGCATGGTCATTGTCCCAGTTTAAGTAAGAAACATATCATCCAAAATTTAATGGGGCTGTCCTGGAAGGAAGAGAGCACTGAAGGGCTAGATCATGTCTTCTCAGATGCCTGTCTGATTGGTAAACTATGTACATGTGCAAGGGAGTTTTAAGAGAGGGCTCAGCAGAAAGTAAATGCTGAGAGAGATTTGACAACAGCCTGAACTCAGTGCAGTCTCCAAATCACTTAGAAATCCAGCAGCAGAGGGTAGACACCCTACAGGCCCAAGGTGTTTGAACATAACTTCTGCCCATATGATTGACCAATCACTAATATGTGCAGATACAGGGACAACTCCTAGGAAGCCAAGCAAAAAATAAAACTAAGAATTTAAGAAACAGGGCATAGACATCAGCAAACACTCACCAAGGAGAAGGCAGATTCCATCGAGTAAGTTCAAGAAATATGATTTTTTAAAAACTCAGAAAAATTTTAAAATCAGAATCTATAATTGCTAAAATATATTATCTAAAATGTGCTGTTTTTAACCAAAATCCCAAGACTTGCAAAGAAAGAGGGAGATGCGACACATACTCAGGAAATCTCAATAGAGAAATAAAACTCTCCTACCCTACCAATGAGAACAAGCCAAATTATCTTAAAAACCATGCTTATTTTATGCCTATCAGAGAGCTGAGTTTGCAGGTACCCTCACAAACTAAAATCCAACAGATGATGTCCCCCACAGCTGTGATGACCAGACAGGTGCTAGTTTCTTTGACAGAACAGTAAAAGGAGGAAGAAACTGCCACCAGATGCAGAAATGCTGACAAATGAAGTTTCAGTGACTTCAGAAAGGTTGAGTGTGAAATCCCTTGATGGTTTACAATCCCTGCTGCCCCAGATACAAAGGGAATTCGCACGTACCTGCCAACTCTTTTTCATAGGCTTTGCTGAATGCTTAAATATTGTGGGAAAGACAAGAGAACTGAGAAGGATCCCCTTTGAGGCACAGGTGCACTAGTCATGATACAGTCTGAGTTTGGAGCAGGAAATCGAGGGAATATTGCATTCAGTGTAGCGCAGGGCAACTGAGAAAAACCTCCTGTGAGACCCAGGCAACTGGCACCTTCTGCATGTAGTGTGAAGGAAGAGCAAGAACATGGAGAAAGACTGACTGCACATTTCAGATCCTACACTAAATATAAGGCAGCAGCCATCTGTAATGAGAAGGGCTTACCTGTCTGTGATGTTTGAGTGACAACTGTTTGACTGAAGTTCCTTTTGACCCAGGGATGTCTCATCAAGGCCCTCCCACTTGCCTCTCCCCAGTTCCCACCCACTTTAACAGACATCCCAAATACCTCACAGAGGTTAGGTAGGCCAATGGCCCTAATGGCATGCTGTGATAAATTTAGAAAAGCAAGTTCTCCTTCAGGTAGCACCCATGAATGACAGTTAGGGTTCAAACCCAACCAATAGGTTGATGACTCCAGGAAATGCAGACCCTCTCTAATTAATGCATATAGACTTTCACTTCTGTAATTCTGCCTCTTCTCCAATTATCCTTTCACCACTCACCTCTGGCTGGTGGAGTCCCCTGTCCTCTGGGAGTCCCTGCTGGTGTGAGTATTAATAAATCTTGATTTCTTATGCTTGGTGTTTCTCATGTCATTAGTGCAGCCATTTTGATAAATTTATTGCAAATATTTTCTCTCACTCTATGGTTTACTTCTCTTCTTGGTGTCTTCTGGTAAATAGAAGTTCTTAAATTTACTGTCAAAATATTTATAAATCTTTTCCTTTATGGCACTGTTATTGTTTTGGGGTTGTGCTTATGAAACCATGTCTCCTGTAAAATGGTGAAGAATTTTTCTCTTTTCATCCAGAAGCTTCACTGTTCACCTTTCATATTTAGATCTACAATCCTTCTTGAATTGATTTTAGTGTATGGTGTAAGCTGCAAATCAATTCATTTTTCTGTATGAATAGCCAATTGACCCAGAACAACTTATTGAAAAAAATGCTTTTACTACTGTTCTACCTTTGTCATAAACCAAATATTTTTATAGACATGTTGTTTATCTTTTATTCTGGATGCTTTTTGGTCTGTCAGCCTGTTTGTCTTTCCTCTTGCTTATTCTATGGTAACTGACATAATGTAGCATTACAGAGTATCTGGATCTCTGGAGTGTTTAAAGAAACATGATAAGCCAATTCAATATGTGAATCTTGATTTCATTCTGATTCAAAAACTGAACTATAAAAGGCATTTTGGAGACAACTGTGGCGATTCAACTGTGGGCTATGCATTACATGATTTTAAAAAAATAGGGTTAATGCATGTGATAATTAAAGAAATTATGCAAGATAATTGCAAATAATTGCAAATTATGCAAAATAATGTCCTTATTTGTAGCACATGCTGCTGAAATGTTTAGGGATAATGTCACAAGATCTGCAGTTTATTTTCAAAATTCTCAGTAGAGATAATATACATGTAAACAAAAAAAACTAAACAGAACATGTTACCAATTACCAACTTAAGATGGTGGGTATATAAGTGTTCATAGATTTTATTCAATTTCAGCGTTATTTTTTACAGAATTGCAAGAGGTCATGAGTCCTTGTACTTTATTAAATTATGTATGTTGTAACTTTAAGCACTAAAAATACCATCATAATCTTTCAAAATTAACTGTTATTTTAAATGACATTCATGTGCTAAAACAATTTAATATCTCAAATATCTACGTGTTTTTTTTTCTAAGTTATAATAGGAGTCCAAAAGAAGTACTGCAATATATTTGCAGTGTAATTAAGTGGATACACTTGGGAATGATTCCTTGGTTTATGGAATATATTTATTTTTGCCAAAATGGATTGCAAGTAGGAAACATAGCTTTTCAAAATTAAAATTTACTCATAAATATGTAAGAAACACAATGTTACAAGAAATACTACCCCAAATAATGACAATTTCTATGAAAAGTAAGATATTAGAAAACGTACTCAACAAAATGTAAAGAATTCAGTTTCCAGAAAAGCAAAACAAGATTATTGTCATATTGGCATATATAAGTAGCTAGGGGTCTCTAAGTATTGTGATTTAAGTTTTGAATTTTATATTATTTTATGTACAATTTGATGGAACATAGTTACATTCAACTTCAACATATTTGAAATATAATTATGTTTAATTCAATTTGTATAACCTCAGATTATTTGATATAATTGTTATTTATGAGAAATAAATGATGTATTATCTTTAAAGCACTACTCGAGGAGGAGTAGCCTTTTTCTAACTCATTAGGAAGCCGGGAGTTTGTGCTCACAGTGGCCCTGGTGATGCTGTATGTCGGGGTCCACTGGTTGGGCTTCTCACCAGGGTGAATGGAGTGATTTAAAACCAACTTCATCATTTATCCTGCGCAGCAATATAATACCAACTCAGCTAGCACATGGATATGCTCTATCATACGACTATACTAAATAAATAAATACAAAATTAATAAACACAAATCTTTAAACCTATCTATTTACATATGATGAAAGATGAATCTTTGTCTTCTTTTTGTTTTATAACTCCAACCCATAAAGGCTAGGGCAGTTTATCTGGCCAATTTCAAACTGTTTCTGCAGATTTGTGCCCTCCAATTTCCAATGATGTGGTCAGGAAAGGTGCACCTGTTTCAGTAAAGCTTCACAAATCCACTTTGCAATGTATCTAGAAAGTGTGTGTCCCTATTTCTGTCAATAAGTAAAGGTATAATAAGCAGGTATAGTCTTTTAGGCATTTTTGCTGACTGTCATTGTCCTACCCTCAAGTATATTTTTAACCATTCTAAGAGATACATACAATTACTAAGCCATATTCAAATGACTAGAACTTCTTCACTCAAAAAAAAAATAATGCAAATTTAACAAATAAGTCTCAAAAGAAAGGATGACTCGACCTCCCCCCACCCCCACCTGCACCCCCAACCCCCTACACTGTGAGACTGGAAAACCAGGGTAGCTCTCATTATAATATTGGAAAAATTTGTAGTAAACCGATCACATAGCATCTTCATCAGGACTGGGTCATTGTCCTTGTATATTATACCTTGGGTTACAGGAACATGCTGAGGGAATAAAACCTTTCTGCTTGCACAAGAAATGCTATCAGTCTGAAAGTGTTCTGTTCTAGTTTTAAACAGAACTTTTTGCTTTAAAGCAAATACCATGCAATGGGCTTGTGTAACAACAGAAATTTATTGACTCATGGTGCCAGAGGCTAGAAGGCTTGCTTTCTCCTGTGGTCAGTATCTTCAGGCTGGCCAGCAATCTCTGGGTTTCCTTGGCTTTTCTGTCACATGGCAATGTACATGGCCGTGTCTTCTTTATTCAGTTCTGGTGACTTCCAGTTTCTTGCTTCTCCTGTGTCCTCTTTTACTCTCTGAATTTCATTCTGTTATAAAGACTCCAGTAATTCAGATTAAAGTCCAACCTGATTCAATTGGGCCACACGTTAACTAAAGTAACCTCATCAAAACATTCTATTTACAATGGGTTCATACCCACAGGAATGAATTAAGATTAAGAGTATGTTTTTCTGGGTTCACAACTCCCAGACACCACAGATTCTTTTCTCATTTTGTGGCCTGACCTTGGAAACTGTAACATTTAAAATCAACTGTTTAGTTGATTGTGCTACAAAAAAAATGCCTGAGGGTAAGAAATGACTATAGCCTTGCTGGCAGTATTAGCCAAAGTAATTATATATTGTAAAATTCACAGTAGAATGTAATACAAGAATGATGTTTGAAATTATTCAGTCATTAATTGTCCAAAATCAGAATTAGTGGTAGTACAAATACTAACAGATTTTGAAAAGAGTACCTAGGTGAGTGAGAGCAAAAGTTTCAAAATCTATGCACATCATTAACAAATTAATTCAGTATTTCATTATTCCAAACACTAAAGTATATTGGAGATTTTAGAAAATATTTCTAATTTAACAGTAAGAATAATAAATCGCAATTTATGTTTAGTATTTAATAGAAAAATGTGATATCTAAAAACTTTATTTGGATTATGCAAATAGATTAACTTTAGGATCTAAATTGTTTTTGTTGTTGTCCTATTTGGGGGGGAAATCTGCTCTTCTGGTCAATGCTATCAATGTGCAATTCACAGAATCATATTTATCACTAGCTGCCATCTACCCTACCTTTAACTCTTTAAATTATGTGTAATATATCACTAGTACAGATAAATTACATCATATTCCATAAAATTTATCTTAACATTAATCTCATAAAGTTAGATTTTATTGTCTAGGTTAACATTTTTATATTAGACCTCGTAGATCTCAGGCCAATAGCAAGGTAGCATATTAAATAGAAATAGTATTTGTTCTTTGAGACTACTATTAAATTATTCAAGCCTTCCATGATTACAGATCATTTAAATCACCAAAAATGTTACTATAAACCATTAAGGTGATAACTATCATTGTGCTTTATTAAAGATAATGTAAAGACGGTATTAAGTCATTACATGGACCCACTGCTATCACAGAGGAAAGCTTAAATAAGTGTAAATAAAAAACACAGGAAATGCATCATTTATGTACTGCTATAATTCCTAAAGCCCATTTCTTTTTTGTTTCCATTTTTTTTCTCTATTAGTTAAGTTGTGGGTTTACAAAACAATCACACATAAAAGACGGGATTCCCATACACCACCCCACCACCAACACCTTGCATTGGTGCGGAGCATTTGTAAAACTCATTTCTTAAAATAAGTAAAAGCTAACACATGTTTTTAAATTATTTGATAAGATAAGGCATAAGAACATGAATTCAATGTGGCAATCCACTGCAGGATTTTGCAGGCTTGTGAGAAAGATTAGCACAGTGAAAGTAGTGTTTTCATTGGTCCCATTTCAAAGTCCAGAAACCATGGAGTTATTTCTCTCATTAAATTCTGTCACTACCCTCATCATCTACAATGATTCTAAGGCAGCTGCTAGCAGCTCTCCATGAACAGAACTTCCCCTCCTCTAATACTCAAAGCACTCTGATGCCAGATTAATCCTCCTAAAACACTGCTTTCACTGTGCTAATCTTTCTCACAAACCTGCAAGATCCCCCAGTGACTTGCCACATTGAATTCATGTTCTTATGCCTTTTCTTACCAAATAATTCAAAAACATGTGTTAACTTTTACATTTGCACTCCATTCTCTGAGAATTCTCAGAAGACTATTGTCTGGACTCACTTGGAAACAGAATGAGTTTATAGAAGAATGAACTATAAAATTCGGAACAGAAAAAAAGGAAAGGGAATTGAAAAGAGAAGATTTAACCCAAGAAAAAGAGAGAAAGAAAGGGGGAGAAAACTTTGCACCTGAGAATTCAACCGAAAAAGCAGTGAGAATGGAGGAGAACCCCATTCCCGTGGGACTATGTCATGGTGGGGTTGAGAAGGTGGCTGCAGTGGGAAGGGTGTTGTCCTAAACCAGTCAGGGCACAGGCCATGGTGGGGTGATCTAGGAAGCAGCAGAGATGGGGCAAAGTGTGGGAGTGAGAAAGTTCTTGATTTAAAAGTAGGATGATTGTGGGTTTTGAAAGAGTTTATGAAGGATCTTAGTTAACTTTGGTGAGATCAAATTTGCATTAGATCAACCTCACTGTTTGTTTATGTGAACTTGAGTACAAACTTAAATTCCTATTTCCATTGTTCTTTGAAAGTGATATTGTTCCAGGACTAAACCCTGTGGGTCTGGATTAATATTCATACTAGGGTAGCTATTTTAACCTGATGTGCATTTGAGGAAACAACTGCAGGAAGAGAGCCTATTGTAGAGCCACCAAGGCCTTTCTTTATGCTTACCTCAGTATTCCTCCCAGGAAATCCTTCAAAATTGCAACCTAAGTTTCTCCTAGAAAGGGATCATTACCCATTCAACTGCATTTTATAACATAAAATAACAATACTTGTTTATGGCTCTTTACCATAAACAATAGACAAGAAACTTGACATAGCAGACTAAATCTTAAATTTTAATCATTAGTGCCAACTTAGCATAACGACTGGCCCACAGGAGGCAGATCCCTTAATAATGAAATGTACCAATCATATATTAAGTCTATATTGGATTCTGGATATGTATTTGGTGCTTTTTCTAGATATTGAGGGTAAAGCAATGAAACAGTAAACAAATAAACTGAAGTCTCTGATTTCACTGAGTTTGTATTATGATTAGTGGAGACATTTAAGACTTAAATAAATGGAGACAAAGTATGTCTAGTGGCAATAAGTGCTATGAAGAAAGAATTGAAAAGTTAAGGGAAAAAAAGAATCATTTGGAAGGGCATGGTCTTTTAACAATTGATTACATTTTCTCAGATGAGATGATGGGCATATAGTTTAGGAAGGGTGGGAGTAGGGCGTACAAAAAAAGCAAGGACTAGTACTGTAGGCAGAGTAAATAGAATAAAGGTGCTGGAACAGGAGCATATAAACTTTGTTCCAACAAAGAAGGTGGAGCAGTCAAAGCAAGGATAATCACAGAAGAAATAAAATTAGAGAAATGTAGCTAGGAATATTGTGCAGGACCAATAGACAATGCTATAGATTTGCCCTCTTGTCTGACTGAGAGGCATATCCTAATGCTTTGGTTCTTGATCCAGGCTGCACATTATTGTCATTAGTTGAGTTTCAAAAAATATTGACTTCCAGATTCAGCTCAGAGATGTAAAGAGCTGGAAAGAGTGTTGCTCCCACCCCTTACTATAATAAATCAAATCTGGGCAAACTGAAAAGAAGTGACTTTTATTGAACCCCTATGAGAAACAAAGGCATTGAGAAAATAATATGGGAAAAGAGAGAGGCCTGTAATGAGAAATAGGAACCCAACTTTTGCTTACCTGGGTAAGAAGCTGCAGGGAGCCAGATAAGCTGAGAAGAAGAGTCAGCTAAATTTTTTTAAAAAGTTAAATGCTGAGTATGGGTTAGTATGATAGTGTGAAACCCCTGTGACTACAGGCATGGAAGAGTTTGAACCATCTTACAGACTTTTTTTTTTCTTTTTTTTCATCTTTATTGAGATTGTTCAGATACCATACAATTATCCAAAGATCCAAAGTGTACAATCACTTGCCCCTGGGTACCCTCATACAGCTGTGCACCCATCACACTTAATTTTTGTTCAATTTTTAGAAACTTTTCATTACTCCAGATAAGAAATAAAGTGAAAGATGAAAAAAGAAAAAAAGAAAAGGAAACTCTAATCCTCCCATATCCCTAACCAACCCCCAACTGTTGACTCCTAGTATTGATATAGTACATTTGTTACTGTTTATGAAAAAATGTTGAAATACTACTAACTGTAGTATATAGTTTGTAATAGGTATATAGTTCTTCCCTATATGCCCCTCTATTATTAACTTCTAATTGTATTGTCATACATTTGTTCTGGTTCATGGAAACGATTTCTAGTATTTGTATAGTTAATCATGTACATTGCCCACCGTAGGATTCAGTTTTATACATTCCCATCTTTTGATCTCCAACTTTCCTTCTGGTGACATATATGACTCTGAGCTTCACCTTTCCAACACATTCACACACTATTCAGCACTGTTAGTTATTCCCACATCTTGCTACCAACACCCCTGTTCATTTCCAAACATTTAAGTTCATCCTAGTTGAACATTCTCCTCATACTAAGCAACTACTCCCCATTCTTACACCTCATCCTGTATCTTGGTACCTTATATTTCATGTCTATGAGTTTACATATTATAATTAATTCCTATCAGTGAGACCCTGCAATAATTGTCCTTATGTGTCTGGCTTATTTCACTCAGTATATTGCCCTCAAGGTTTTGTCATCAACCCATTTTTTTTTAATATAGTTTTGTTCACTCACCATACATTCCATCCCAAGTAAATAATCGATGGTTCTCTACATGGTCTTACATTTATGTGTTCACCACCTTCACCACTATCTATATAAGGGCATCTACATTTCTTCCACAAAGCAGGAGGGAGAGTCAAAGAAGGTAGAGAGGCAAAAGAAAGAGGAAAAAAAATGACAGCTAGGAAGCAGCAAAAGGAAAAATAACCTTAAATCAAAGTAGAATAAAGAATCAGACAATACCACCAATGTCAAGTGCCTAACATGCCTTTCCTATCCCCCCCTCTTATCTGCATTTACCTTCGTATATCACCTTTGTTACATTAAAGGAAGCATAATGCAATGATTCTATTAGTTACAGTCTCTAGTTTATGCTGATTGCATCCCTCCCCCAATGCTTCCCCATTTTTAACACCTTGCAAGGTTGACCTTTGCTTGTTCTCCCTCATAAAAGAACATATTTGTACATTTTGTCACAGTTGTTGAATACTCTAGATTTCACCAAGTTACACAGTCCCAGTCTTTATCTTTCCTCCTTTCTTGTGATGTCTCACATGCTCCCCACCTTCCTCTCTCATCCATATTCATAGTTATCTTTGTTCAGTGTACTTACATTGTTGTGCTACTGTCTCCCAAAATTGTGTTCCAAACCACGCACTCCTGTCTTCTATCACCCTGTAGTGCTCCCTTTAGTATTTCCTGTAGGGCAGTTGTCTTGTTCACAAAGTCTGTCATTGTCTGTTTGTCAGAAAATATTTTGAGATCTCCCTCATATTTGAAGGACAGCTTTGCTGGATATAGGATTCTTGGTTGGCGGTTTTTCTCTTTCAGTATCTTAAATATATCACACCACTTCCTTCTTGCCTCCATGGTATCTGCTGAGAGATCCGCACATAGTCTTATTAAGCTTCCTTTGTATGTAATGGATCGCTTTTCTCTTGCTGCTTTCAGGATTCTCTGTTTGTCTGTGACATTTGATAATCTGATTATTAAGTGTCTTGGCGTAGGCCCATTCAGATCTCTTCTGTTTGGAGTACGCTGAGCTTCTTGGATCTGTAATTTTATGTCTTTCATAAGAGATGGGAAATTTTCATTAATTATTTCCTCTATTATTGCTTCTGCCCCCTTTCCCTTCTCTTCTCCTTCTGGGACACCAATGATATGTACATTATTGTACTTTGTTTCATCCTTGATTTCCCGGAGATGTTGCTCATATTTTTTCATTCTTTTCTCCGTCTGTTCCTTTGCTTGTAGGCTTTCAGGTCTTTTGTTCTGCAGTTCCTGAGTGTTTTCTTCTGCCTCTTGAGATCTGCTGTTGTATGTTTCCATTGTGTCTTTCATCTCTTGTGTTGTGCCTTTCATTTCCATAGATTCTACTAGTTGTTTTTTTGAACTTTTGATTTCTGCTGTATATATGCCCAGTGTTTCCTTTACAGCCTCTATCTCTTTTGCAATATCCTCTTTAAACTTTTTGATTTGATTTAGCATTAGTTTAAATTCCTCTATCTCAGTTGAAGTGTCCATTTGTTCCTTTGACTTGGCCATAACTTTGTTTTTCTTAGTGTAGGTTGTAATTTTCTGTTGTCTAGGCATGGTTTCCTTGGTTATCCAAATCAGGTTTTCCCAGACCAGAACAGGCTCAGGTCCCAGAGGGAAGAAATATTCAGTATCTGGTTTCCCTGAGGGTGTGTCTTAGAAAATTGCTCCACCCTTTGATGCCTCAGGTCACTGTGTGTTTCTGCCCAGCAGGTGATGCCTGTTAGCCTATAATTCTTGACTGGTGTGAGGAGGTATGGCCCTGTTTCCCCAGGCTCTGGGGTCTGGTTCTGAATGGAAAGTGCCCCACCCCTTTCCTCCTAGAGAAGGCAGACCCCCCAGGTGGAGGTTATTAGCATTTCAATGGTCTCGCTCTCTGCTTGTGCTGTCTCCACCCTTCCCGGAGTCACAGCCCTGGAAACTGAAAATGACTGGGGCTTTCTCCACTGAGCTGAAAAAGAAACAGATAGTCCCCCTCAGACCCAGCCCAAGGCGACCCTCCAGCTCTCCAAGGTCAGTCATCACCCAAAGCCTCTGTCTGTTTTTTGGAGATGCGTACCTGTAGTGAGCAGTTCACACTTACTACTTAAAACCCCAGTCGGAGCTCAGCTGAGCTGTATTCGCTTGCTGGGAGAGAGCTTCTCTCTGGGACCATGAGGCTTTGCAGCTCGGGCTATGGGGGAGGGGGTCTCACGACTTGGATCCATGGGTTTTATTTACAGATTTTGTGCTGTGTTCTCGGGCATTCTTCCCAATTCAGGTTGGTGTATGATGAGTGGATAGTCTCGTTTGTCCCCCTGCAGTTATTCTGGATTATTTACTAGTTGTTTCTGGTTTTTTGTAGTTGTTCCAGGGGCACTACTTAGCTTCCACTCCTCTCTATGCCACCATCTTGCTCCCTCTTCTCTCAGGAGTCCAGGAGTCCACTGAGCAGCATGTCATTCAGATGTTTTCATCCCTTCATGTTCACCCAACTGAAGAAGGGGCAGTTCCCAAATATCATACTATTGCTTGATGCAGCTAATAGAAGTCACACTGAACCAGCTGAAGAGGCAAGATGGTTTATTATGCTGAAAGAAAGCAGGGGAAAATTTCCCAAATCTGCTTCCCTAAAGTGTTTCTCCAATTTGGTTTTATACCCAGGTGCAGAGACAGAGAGATAATTATTCAGCTAACAGACAACAAGAATGATAGACCCATCTTACAGACTTTTGCTCCACAAATCCTACCAAACACTCACAGAGAGAAAGTTTCCTTTTTGATTCTGGCTGGGAGGGGAAGAGCAGCCACTGTCAAAACTCCATCCAGACTGAATTCCTTTATAATTCCTAAGGAAGAAAAACCTTAATCTGCAGGGGAAGAGCAAAAAAAGCAGTTGCTTTAAAGATACCCACTGTGACTTCAGGAAGGGACAAGGAAAAACTCTCTTCCACTGGGGTAGTATTAGGAATAGACATCAAACACAGCATTACTGCTGGATAAGAGGCAGAGGCACTTGTGAATGCCAAACCCTTGAAAGCCAGATTAATAGTAGCTGCCTAAGATTGAGGCTTAATCAGAATATCAGAGAATACCCTCTTAGCCCACAACCCTTCACCATAGTAATAAGCTTTGAGGAAGAATGGCATGGAAGGATACATGAGTGACCTTGAGGAGATAGATTTTCTCTGGGGAGCACCGAAGAGAGAAGAGCCAGACTGAAATGGGAGTAGACATTGAGGGGAACCCTCTGGAAAATAAGGGCACTCCTGAAAGACCAGATATCACCAGAGGAATGTGAAGGCTGTGGCATATCGAGTGAAAACATAACAACAATCTTTGATCCTCATCCGTCTCATGACTAGATTAATAAGAACCCTCACACTAAAGGCCTAGTAGAAGGCAGCTGTGCTCATTTTCAAGCATAAAACATATTTACCTCAGTATTTCCTGCCCTATACAATTTGTCCAGCATAGAATAGGGCATAAGAAAAGTCAATAAAAAATAGTCTGAAGAGAAAGCAATCATCAGAAGCAGATTCAGATGTGACGCAGATACTGGAATCATCAGACAGGGAATTTAAAGTGTCTACCATCAATCTTTTAGGAGCTATTACATTAAAGGTAAACAGCATTCAAAATCAGATAATTTCAGCAGAGAGATAGAAAGTACAAGAAATAAACCAATGTAAGTGCTAGAAATCAAAAACCTAATATCAGAGATAGAGAATGCCTTTCACAGGCTTAGCTGTAAACTGGACACAGCCAACAGAAAAAAAATAAGTGAATATAAATATAGGTCAGTAGAAATTATCCAAACTGTAATGCAAACAGAAAATAAAAGCATGTAAAAGAAACAAACAAACACACACACATACAAACCAAAACATAGCATTCAAGAGTTATGGGACAATATAAAATGGTCTAGCATAAATTTAATTGAAATCCCAGAGGGAGAAGAGAAAATAAAATAGGGAGGAAGCAATATGTGAGGAAATAATGGCTAAACATTTACAAAATTAATCTCCAAAATTAATGACAAACACCACAGATCCAAGAAGCCCAGAGAACATCAAGCAGGGAGAAAACAAAAAAGAATGAAGCATATTATATTCAAACTATATAAAATCAGAAACTCTTAAAAGCAGCCAGAGAGGGGAAAAACACATAGCCTACCGAGCAATTGGAATAAGAATTACAATGGATGTCTTTTTGGGAACGATTTAAGCAAGAAGATGGTAGAATGCTATCTTTAACTGCTGGGGTGGGGGTGGGGGGGTAGTCATTCCAGAATTCTATATCCAGTGCAAATATCCTTCAGAAATAAATTAGAGGAAATGGCCATCAACATGGTGATGTAAACAGCTGCTGAAACCTTCTCCCCAGATCCTCAGCAAAAAAAGGGAGATAACCCTGACTTGCTCAGAACTCTGGAGGAGGGTATGGATGGGAGAAGGACCCTATAGATGCTGAATTAAAGAAGAGAGATATAAGGTAGGAGAAATCCATTCTGGGCCTGCATGTTTTCTCCCCTCCCCTCCCCTTCACTCAGTCTCATACAGCATGGAAGGAACACAGAACCAGCAGTTAGGATTCCACACACCTCCCATCAGGAACACAGACAGGAATGAGACAGATCCCCATTGTTTGGTGATAAAGCCCAGGTCAGGGAGGGATGAAGAGTCTGAAGAAACATGGGCAGAGGCCATTTCTAGCCCTGAGTCTGAAAGTCCATCCCTCCCTCCCCCCTTGAGGAACACAGTAGCCAGTGGCCTGATACTTGTCTGGGAGATGGCTGAAAATTGTGGCAGCTAAGGGAGTCCTCTGCAGCAGAGGCAAAAGGGAACACAGCCCCACATTGAGTCAGACTTTACTCAGCAAAGTGAGGGTCCAGGAAAACCACAGCTTAAGCCGTGTCCAGTCAGACAGGGACACCAGGAGGCAATTCAGCACCATTCCAACCAGACTCAGCTGGGCTTCAAGAGATAATTGAGCCCCATCCAGTTAGACTCAGCTGGGCTCTAAGAAGTCATTTAGCCCCACCCAGCCAGAGTCACCTGGGCTCCAGGAGGTCATTCAGCCCCACCCAGCCAGACTCAGCCAGCCTACAACAGGTAATTCAGCCCTACCTATCTAAATGCAGCTGAGCTCCAAGAGGTAATTCAGCCTCACCTGGTCAGCCACAGCCTCTGATTCAGAGGGTAAACACCTTTGAGGACAATTAAGCCACTGAACAGCACTGTCTGCTGGGAAAATCAGAAAGTGCAGGGGAATTTTAGGACTTCTTAGAACCTCTCTAGACCTTATCCTGGGCCCAGTGGAACTGGTCTACATCCCCTAGCCTGGGAAACCAGCCCTGCTTAAGGTGAGAAATTCAGATGACCACACAGTTAAAAGAATGCTCTAAAACAAACCCAGGGCTTGCTGGCTGGTGAAAAATGGACACTGTTGAGAGCCAGTAGATTTGTTTTACCCACACACAGAGAACTTGCTGTGGTGCCCAGTGCCTACCCCCAAGAGGCAGGCTGCAGTGGCCACCTGTTTATAGGGGGAGGCTCAGGGACAGAGCTAATCTGACAACTGGTTGGTGAAAGAGAGACATATATGCAAGTCAAGAACCAGAATAACAAGAGCTAAAAAAATTCTGATCAGTTAAACAGGAGGTATGTTAGAGGTCTAGAATAAGTTGAACTGAATGCCAAAGAGCAAATAGAGAATGAAGCCAACCAACAAGAACACCCAAAGTAAAAGAGTAAAAATGACCCCTAGAATAAACTAATCAAGGAAACCAATGCCTAGATACAAACAAAAAATTATGAATTGCACTAGGAAAAATGAAGCTAATACCCAAAGAAACAGACTAACACTTCAAATGAGTTTCAGGACTTGAAACAACTTATAATTAAAGATGTTCAAAAAAATGCTAAGTCAATTAAAAAATGAAAAAAAAATGAGCTGAGGGAATATATGGGAAAAGAGTTGAAGGATACAAAGAAGACATTGGGTGAACATAAGGAAGAACTTGAAAGTTTGAAAAAAAAATGGCAGAACTTACGAGAATGAAAGGTACAATAGCAGAGATGAAAAACACATTGGAGACTTATAACACCAGATTTGAAGAAGCAGAAGAAAGGAATAGTGAGCTAGAGGACAGGATATCTGAAATGCTCCACACAAAGTAACAGATAGGGAAAAGTACAGAAAAACATGAGCAAGGGCTCACAAAATTGAATGACAGCAAGAAGCACACAAATATATGTGTTTTGGGTGTCCATGAAGGAGAAGAGAAGGAAAAAGGGGAGAAAGAATAATAGAGGAAATAATCACTGAAAATTTCTCATCTCTTATGAAAGACACAAAATTACAGATCAAAGAAGCACAGTGTACACCAAACAGAACATATCCAAATAAACCTACTCCAAGATATTTACTAATCAGATTGTCAAATGTCAAAGATAAAGAAAGAATTCTGAAATCAGCAAGAGAATAGTGATCCATCACATACAAGGGAAGCTCAATAACACCATGTGCAGACGTCTCAGCGGAAACCATGAAGGCAAGAAGGCAATGGTATGATATAATTAAGATAGTGAAAGAGAAAAACTGCAAACCAAGAATTCCATATCCAGCAAAACTGTCCTTCAAAATGAGGGAGAATTTAAAATATTTTCAAGAAAATACAGAGATAGTTTGTGAACAAGTGACCTGCTTTACAAGAAATACTAAAGGGTGTTCTACAGGCTGACAGGAAAAGATGAGAGAGAGCTTTGGAGAAGCATGAAGAAATTAAGATTATCAAAAAAGGTAAAAGGAAAGAGAGGGAAAAAATGAGATGTGACATACGAAATAAAAAAGACAAAATGATAGAAGAATCTACTGCCTTTATAGTAATAATATTAAATGTTAATGGGTTAAACTCCCAAATAGAAGACATAGACTGGCAGAATGGATTTAAAAAAAACAAAAAACATAAAAACAAAAACAGGAGACATCTATATGCTGTCTACAAGAGACTTACCTTAGACACAAGGACAAAAATATGTTGAAAGTCAAAGGTTGGAAAAATATATTTCATGCAAACAACAACCAGAAAAGAGCAGGGGTAACTATACTAATATCAAACAAAGTAGACTGCAAATGCGAAGCAATTAAAAGAGACAAAGAGAAGCACTATATATTAATAAAAGGGAGAATTCATCAAGAAGACATAAAAATCATAAATATTTATGCATCGAGCCAGAGAGCTGCAAAATATGTGAACACATACTGACAACACTGAAAGGAGAATTAGATGCCTCTACAATAATAGTTGGGGTCTTCAACATACCGTTCTCATCAGTGGATAGCACATCTAGCTGGAGGATCAATAATGAAACAGAGATGTTGAATAATACAATAAATGAACTAGACTTAACATTTATAGAAAACTAACCCCAAAGCAGGATACACATATTTCTCAAGTGCACATGGAAATTCTCCAGGATAGACCACATGTTGGGTCACAAAGCAAGTCTCAATAAGTTTAAAAATATTGATATTATACAAAACACTTCCTCAGATCATAATGGAATGAAGTTGGAAATAAACAACAGGTGGAAGGCTGGAAAATCCACAAATATATGTAGGCTTGGCAATACACTCTTAAACAACCAGTGGGTCAAGGAAGAAATTACAAGAGAAATAAGTAAATATCTTGAGGCAGATGACAATGAAAACACAACATATCAAAACACATGGATTGCTGCAAAGGCAGTGGTTAGATGGAAATTTATCCCTAAATGTGTATATTAAAAAGTAAGAAAGAACAAAAATTGAGGAAATAATTGCTCATCTGGAGGAACTAGAGAAAGAATAGCAAACTAACTCCCAAAGCAAATAGAAGAAAAGAAATAACAAAGATTAGAGCAGAAATAAGTGAAACTGAGAACATGAAAACAATAGAGAGAATCAACAAAACCAGAAGGCAGTTCTTTGAAAAATTCAATAACATTGATAGACACTTAGCTAGGCTAACAAAAACAAAAAAGAAAGGATGCAAATAAATAGTATCAGAAATGGGAAAGGGGACGTAACCACTGACCTCACAGAAATAAAGGAGAAAATGAGAGGATACTATGAGCAACCATATACTAATAAACTAGACAACTTAGATGAAATTGAATTTCCTAGAAAAACATGAACAACCAACATTGACCTGAGAAGAAATAGATGATCTCAACAAACATATCACAAGTACAGAGATTGAATCAGTCATCAAAAAGTTCTCCAAAAAGAACAGTCCAGGACCGTATGGCTTCTCATGTGAATGTTATCAAGCATTCAAGAAAGAATTAGTACCAATCCTGCCCAAACTCTTCAAACAAATTGAAGAGGAGGGAAAGCTACCTAACTCATTCTATGAAGCCAACATCACCCTAATACCAAATCAGACAAAGATACTACAAGAAAATAAAATTATAGACAAATTTCTTTAATGACTGTAGATGCAAAAATCCTCAACAAAATACTCACAAATTGAATCCAGCAGCACATTAAAAGAATTATACATCATGACCAGGTGGGATTTATTCCTGGTAAGCAAGGCTGGTTCAACACAAGAAAATAAATTAATTCAATACAACACATCAATAAATCAAAGCAGAAAAAACACATGATCATCTTGATCAATGCAGAAAAGGCATTTGACAAAATTCAACATCTTTCTTGATGAAATACTAAAAAGGATAGGAATAGAAGGGAATTTTCTCAATATGATAAAAGCAATATATGGAAAACCCACAGCTAGCATCATACTCAATGGGGAAAGACTGAAAGCTTTTCCTCTAAGATCAGGAACAAGACAGAGATGCCCACTGTCACCACTGTTATTCAACATTGTGCTGGAAGTTCTAGCTAGAGCAATCAGGCAAGAAAAAGAAATAAAAGTCATCCAAATCTGAGAGGAAGAAGTAAAACTTTCACTCTTTGCAGATTACATGATTCTACATGTAGAAAATCCAGAAAAATCTACAGCAAAGCTACTGGAGCTAATAAATGAATACAGCTAAGTGGCAAGGTAGAAGATCAACATGCAAAAATCAGTAGTGTTTCTATACACTACTAATAAGCAACATGAGGAGGAAAACAAGAAAAAGTTCCATTTACAATAGCAACCAAAAGAATCAAGTATTTAAGAAGAAACTTAACCAAGGCCACAAAAGACCTATACACAGAAAACTACAAGAAATTGCTAAAGAAATCAAACAGGACCTCAAAAAATGGAAGAGCATACTGTGTTCATGGATTAGAAGACTAAATATAGTTATGATGTCAATTCTACCTAAAATTATTTATACGTTCAATTCAATACCATCTAAAATCCCAACAACTTATTTTGCAGAAATAGGGAAATCAATAGCCAAATTTATTTGGAAGGGTAAGGTGCCCCAAATAGCCAAAAATACCTTGAGAAAGAGGAATGAAGTGGGAGGTCTCACACTAGCTGACTTTGAAGTGTATTACAAAATTACAGAGGTCGAAACAGCATGATATTTGCCTAAAGATAGATACACCAACTGACGGAATTGAATTGAGTGCTCAGAAATAGATACTTTCATCTACAGACAATTGATCTTTGATAAGGCAGTCAATCTAAAGCAACTGGGATGGAGCAGCCTCTTCAATAAGGCTATGAGGATTGAGGACCTGGGGCATGCCCCCAACTCCATTACTGAGATACATGCAGCTGCCTACATGACCAGCCAGCAGCCCCTCCCCCCAGGGGAAGAAGTATTAAAACTTGCCTCCCCTAATCACTGTTAATAACTAAATCTCAGGAGAACTTTTTGTAACCAAATCTCACAAGAAACTCTGTTGTCACAAACCTTTATAAGCTCTTCCCCCTTGGCACCTCTCTCTCTCTCTGTCTGCAGAATGATGGAATGCAGATTTCACTTTCCTGACCCACTACCACCCAGATATCTTCTGTTTTGGTAAGTCCCTAATTAAACACATGATGACTCTGTGCCAGGTGTGTTCTTCAGTCTTAGGGGTAATCTAGATTGGAACATCTGGCCAATCATCATCAAGAATCAAGTCTACTGGATTACAGGTCAACAATTTCAGGTATTTCCTTCTAGCTATTCCAATACAGTAGAAACTAAAAAGGAATATCTATATAGTGCTTACAAATAACCTCCACAGTGACCTCTCAACTCTATTTGATACCTGTTAGCCACTGAAATTTTATTTTGTTTCATTTTTCCCCGTTTTTGGTCAAGAAGGTATTCTCAATCCCATGATGCCAGGTCCAACTGATCCTGGGGGTCCTGTCCCACATTGCCAGGAGACTTATATGCCTAGGAATCATGACCAACAAAGTGGGGAGGGTAGTGAGTTTATTTGCAGAGTTGGCTGAGAGAAAGGTCACATCTGAACAACAAAAGAGGTTGTTGTTGCATAATTGTAAGTAGGCTTAGCTTCTCCTTTGCAGGAATAAGTTTCATAAGGGCAAGCCCCAAGATTGAGGGCTTGATTTATTAAATTGGGAGTCCCTAATGCATGTGAGAATACCAGGAATTTCCTAGGTGGGGAAGCTTAAAATTTCCATACTTTTCCCCAGTCCCTAAAGGGGACTTTGCATATAATTTTTATTTTCTACCCAAAATACTCTGGTATGTATTGGGTATTACATTAACCTGTACAGAATAATGAGATCTCATTCCCTATTCTAGCTTCCATGTAGTTATATTGTTTAAATAAACTGACCCTACAGGTTATATTAGATAGTGTGCTACAAAGAACATAAATTTTGTACCAAATAAACATCTCTTATATAACAGTTAAAACTCAGGAATCGATATGACTGCTATAAAAGCAGACAATCTAGGAATCTTTGCAATAAGCCTTATTGAACATTCTGTACTCTTGCATGGTAGATTGCCCAATCTCTGCCCATGTTCTATCCCCTGATAACATATACTCTCGAATACAATTCTTAGCATTTGCTCATTATCGTTCATTTATATTAGTTAGGCCTTACAATATTTTTCCTTTTGTTTTTGACTTATTTTGCTCAACATAATGTCCTCAAGGTTTATTCACCTAGTTGCTTGCCTCACAACTTCATTCCTTCTTGCAGCTGCTCAATATTCCATTGTGTGTATATACAACAGTTCACCCTTCTGTTCACCCATTGATGTACACTTAGGCCACCTCCATCCATTGCAAATCACAAATACTGCTGCCATAAAGACCAGTGTGCAAATGCCTATTCATGTGCTTGCTTTCAGTCTTCCAAGTATACACCAAATAATAGGGTTGCAGGATCATACGGCAAACCCTATACCTAGTCTACCGTGGAACCGCCACACTGCCCTCCAGAGGGGCTGCACCATTCTAATTCCCCACAAGCACTGAATAGGTATATCTCTCTCCCCACATCTTCTCCAGCACTTGTATCTTACTGTTCATTTTTTAAAAAGTTTTATTCACACACCATACAATCCATCCTAAGTGAACAATCAATACCTCCTTGTATAGGCACATAGTTATGCATTCACCACCACAGTTGACATGAGAACATTTCCATTTTTTTTTTGACAAAGAAAGAAGAAGAAAAAAATTAAAGGATAAAAAATTAAAAAGTAGAAAAAACAGCAAGAATCCCATACCCCTCCCTTGTATCCCCTTCTAAAGACATTTAGCTTTGGTTGTTTGGTTTATTGCCTTTGTTACAATTAATGGAAGACTATTACAATGTTACTGTTAACTAGAGGCCCTACTTTGCATTGATTGTTGTTTCCATATACCATCCCATTTTCAACACCTAGCAATGGTGACATTCACTTGTTCTACCTTTGTAAAACTTTCTTACATTTGTACATTTAATCACCATCATTGTCCACTCTAGGTTTTGCTAAGTTATACAGTCCAAGTTTTATCCTCTCTTTCCTTCTGGTGTCATATATGCCCTTAGCCTTCCTCTTCCAACCATATGCACACTCAACTTTGTTCATTATACTTACAATATTGTGCTACCATCAGATAGTATTGTGCTGTTTCTGGATCTTTACAATTTATCTTGTTGAACATTCTGTACTCCTTCAGCATCAAATGCCTAATCTCTACCCTCTTTCTATCTCCTGATAACCTGTGTTCTTAACTTAAACTCTCAGGGTTTGTGCTTTATACTTACATTATTTATTAATTAATTATTTCATATTAGTGAAACCATACAGTATTTGTCCTTTTGTTTCTGGCTAATTTCACTCAACATAATATCCTCAAGGTTCATCCACATTGCTGCATGCACCATGACTTCATTCCGTCTTACAGTGGCATAATATTCCATAGTATGTATATACCACAATTTGTTTGCCCACTCCTCTATTGATGGACATTTGGATTGTTTCCATCTCTTGGCAATCATAAATAATGCCACTATAAACATCGGTGTACAAATATCCATTCATGTCCTAGCCTTCAATTCCTCTGAGTATATACCCAGTAATTGATTTGCTGGATCATATGGTAATTCTATACGCAACTTCCTGAGTAACCACCAAACTGCTTTCCAGGGAGGTTGCACCATTCTACATTCTCACAAACAGTGAATAAGATTGGCACCTGTTTTAATTTCCCAGCTGCTAAAACAAATACCATACAATGGGTTTGTTTAACTTCAGGAATACATTAACAGATGTTAGAAAGCTTGCTTCCTGCAGTGGTTGGTATCGTTTGGCTTACCAGCAATCTTTGGGGTTCCTTGGTGTAGTGGTTTGAAGCCATATATACCCCAGAGAAAAAATGTTGTTAAATTTATTCTGTTCCTGTGGGTGTGAACCCATTGTAAGTAGGACATTTTGATGATTTTATTTCAGTTAAGAAAGTATTGCCCATCTCAATCAGGATGGGTCTTAATCCTGTTACTGGGGCCCTCTATAAGCAGAGTGAAATTTAGACAGACAGACAGAATGCCACAGGAAGCAAGAAGCTGGATATTGATGGAACCCAGGAGAAAAGAGAGAGACCAGGACCTGCCATATGCCTTGCCATGTGACGAGGAGCAAAGGACCAAAGATTGCCAGCAGTCAGCCCCAGAACACCAGTCTGTAATGAGAAAGCATCACCTTGATACTTTTATTTGAACTTTCTTTTAGCCTCAAAACCGTAGGCTACTAAGTTCCCATTGCTTAAGCTAACTCATTTCATGGTATTTGATTGAGCAGCCTAGGACGAAACTAAAACACATGACTTCTGTGTCTGGGTTCTGTTGACTTCAAGCTCTGACTGCTTATAAGGACTTCAGCTATATTCAGCTTGCACATCTTAACTAATAGCATCTGCAAAGGTCCTATTTACAAATGGGTTCACACCCACAGGACCAGGAGTTGAGACCTGAACATGCCTTTCGTGGGGGATGTGATTCAGTCCCTAACAGTCCCCAATTGACAAAGCAGGAACCATCTTCAAAGTTTTTTTTGGATTATAACCAAAGCTTAAAATAATATCCATGAATCCATACTGATATAAATGATTGAATAAATAAATGTGGAGAAGAATTCTAAAAAATAAATGTAGAAGGAATGAGGGAAATAGAAATCACCATTAGAATACTACAGTAAAAACTGTTCCAGGAAATGCTAAAATTAAGGGGGAAACTTTAAGGAGAAACAGGATATTTTCATAGTTTCATATTTCTCTCAAGATTAATTACTGTGGTGATTTTAGCTTATGTCCTTAATTTCTTAGACACTACTCTTTTCAGGAAGTGGAGCATATCAGCTGTTCATGCCTTTTTATAGACTTGTGAATTGTGTCCAGTTATCTTAATTTTCTAGGGCTATTATGAAAAATACCACATTTGGCTTAAACAACAGGAATTTAAGGTCTCACAGTTTGGGAGGTTAAAAGTACAAATTCAAGGTATCACCAGCCCTTGCTTTTTCCCAGCACTTGTAGCATGCTGGTGATGGCTTTCTGGCTATCTTCTGTCACATGACAGTCTCTCTCCTTGTGTTTCCTCCTCTGGTTTCCACTAACTGACTTCCTAACGTCTCTCTGTCTACAAGGATTTTGGCCGTATTGGATTAAGTCCCAATCTGATTCAATTTGGCTTCATCCATATAGGATCTTTAAACGTCCTATTTACAAATGAGTTCTACCCATAAGATGAAGCATTAAGATACAAACATGTCTTTGTGAATAACATGATTCAATCTATCACACCAGATTAGGGCTATTATGAGTAATAAAGCTGCAATAAACTTATTTGTCTAAGTCTTTGTGTGGTTATATGTTTTCATCACTCTTTGATAAGTTGTAGTGAAATTTCTGGGTGGTATGGTAAATACATTGTTAAACTTTAGAAGAAACTACCAACTTCTTTTGACAACAGTTATAATATTTTACACTTCCATCAACAATTGATGGAAGTATCAGGTACTCTGCATCCTTGCAACACTTAATACGGTCATACTTTTAAAATGTAACCAATCATTCTCAGGGAGTATGTAATAGTATCACATTATGGTTTTAATTTGCATTTTTCTTATGAGTAATGAAGCTGAACACATTTTCATGTGTTTATTGACATTTCACCAATAGATTCCTCCTGTGAAATCTCTGTTTAAATTTTTTCACAATTTTAAAGAAAGGATTCTTTATAGTCTTCTTATTGAGTTGTCAGCATTTCTTCATATTTTCTGAATAAAAATATTCTATCATATATATGCACTGGAAATATTTTTATCCCAGTCTGTAGCTTGCCTTTTAATTTTCTTAACACATGTTTTCATGAAAAAGCACAAGGGTTTTACTTGGATGAAACCCAATTTATTAATTCTTTTCATGGCTAGTGCTATTAAGCCCTAAGAAATAGTTGCCTAATGTTTGCAAAGAGGTTTTCCATGTTTTATTCTATACATTTTTATAGGGCTAAATAAACAATATTTTATAAAACAAACTATGTTTCCCCTGATTTGGCTACCCAAATAGAAGCACTGCTTTGTTTAAAACTCTATTCTCTTGGGATCAAATTAGCATAAATTATAATAGCTTTCTCAGCTCTGCTTTTTCAGAGGGTGTATAAAAAATTTAGTTAGGTACTAGAAGCTTTGCTGCAAAGGATGACGCAATGCTTCTGTGGACTTCTGGAGGTTGGGCCTTCAGCTTACTCATAAACCATAACCTCACTCTGAAAAATACATGATTGTTTCAAGTCATTTTGGGTTGGATGTTAGCCTTCTAAAGGGCATATGTTAGAATTAAGCTTGTTTTAAAGTTCAAAGTGCCCACCCTAGCATTGTCAATATCTGATTAACGTTCGACAAACTCTTCCAGCAATCTTCTATTGCTTCCAATGGTTTTATTGTGCTAAATTACTAGTTATGGTGAATTTGTACATGCTGTCTCTTTTCATCTTGTGTGCTTTTTTGTAGAGATGTTAAGAGGGTAAGGCACTGAAGAGTGAATGAGACTGAAGCCTCTAACCCATGGAACATGCTGTTTTCACTGGGGAGCTCTTTGGGGGCACCCTCCTACATCTGGGAGTCTTTAGTAAGCACAACTCTCAGAAGAGCAGAATATTCCTAAGATATTGTTCAGTTGGCAAACAGTAGTTGCCATCAATGTCTTGCCAATCATGTGTTTCATGAGGAACTGAGGAACTCACAAGAGGCTTCTTGTGAGCCCACAGTGTTCCTGGGCAGGATGCAATTGACTTTGTTAATGCAATATCAGAATATAAATTATTTTATGAGATAAATAAATCTAACTTAAAAGGTTGTGAAATACATTAATGTTGAATGTTTCTGCTATGGTTAAAGACTAATCTTTATGGATTATGTCTTATGCTTTAATTTATATGTCTCTTTTCTTGTATATATATTATTTTTTTGCAAATATATTTTATTTGTGTATACATATTTCCAGTATATATGTGTGTGTGTGTGTGTATACACACAAACATATACATAGACCTCTGTGTGTGTGTATATATATATATATCTTTGTGCGTGTGTGTATGATGTCTTTTAAAAAATTGGAACGGTAAGTTTAGGAGAAAAGAGAAGTTGAGACAATCATGATGGTTTTCTCTCTCCAAACAACTATATTATTTATGCTGTGTACCACTTGATTCAGCATTTATTTATGCAGTCTCAGATTATTTACTTGTTAGGTTAATTGTCTGACCAGACAGACTCTATAATGTACTTTATACATTAATGCATCACTAAATACTAATCATGACCACTCAACTCACTTGCCTTATCCACCCATCCTGATTCTCTTTTCATTATCCCTCTCTCTGGTGAAGAAGCAATATTTTAGTTAGGATTACTTTTTCAATTGCTCTTATAGTATGAATTTTGTCCCTCAAAAAAAGATTTACTGATGTCCTATGCCCCAGTACCTCCAAAGATAGACTTTTTTAGAAATAGGGCTGTTTCACAAGGAATTAGGTAGGTTAAAATGAGGTCATACTGGGGTAGAAAGAGCCCTTAATAAAATATGACTGGTGTCCTTGTTAGATGGGGAGACTTGGACACAGTGAGACACACACAGGGAGAGTGATGTGTGACAGCTGAGGCAGAGACTGAAGCCAAGGATTGCTGGCAAACCCCCAGAAGCAAGCTAGGAAGAAGCAAGGAAGGATTCCCCTGAGAGCTTTGACTTCTAGCCTCCAAAACTGTGAGACAATAAATTTTTGTTGTTTTAAGCCAACCACTTTGTGGTACTTTGTTATGACAGCCCTAGGAAACTAAGACATTAATCCAAGTAGAAACATAAATTATTGAAGGAATTTAAGTTGCTCACAAAAGACTGGAGAACTGGTACAGAAAAACATGCAAGAGCCAAGAGCACAGTTAACACACACGATCCTGGTCAGCCCTCAAGGCTTGTCTGGTTAAGAAATTGCTCAAAACAAAAAAATGACAATGATCTTGGATTCCTGATAATTTGTAAACTCTTTGTGCATTTCTTTTTTTTATTCCCCAAAGAGGCACAGTCACCCAGGAAAGAGCATCCTACCATCTAAGACTCAGTCAATCTCTATAATCTCACTGCCAAGAGATGGTTAGAAAGAAGAAGTACAGAACCTTGCCAGCTTCTACCATGGGAAAAGTAAAGTCCTCCCACCAAGACATACCAACTATGATTCTACCAAATAAGGAAATTGAAAGATGGATAACCACTTGAAACAGCAATATTACTACACAGTATTGTATACAGGTAAAAAGAAAAAAGGGGGAAGATAATATTCCAAAAACTCAAAAGAAGTTGCTTTCTTGATAGAGACCTCTCATGGGTAGTGAATAAATAAGAAAAGAATCAGTGGGATATTGAAAGTCATCAATCAAATTTGTTTGCACCGTGGAGGAAAAAAAATATGCTGTACTTATTGTTTGAGCAACAAAAGAAGAAACTCATGAGTGAAAATTCTTGGGGAAGTCTACAGAGCTTTCTCAGTGTTAAGACAAAACAATTGGAATTAGGATAATGTGTCCTCTTGTCATATCCTACCCAAGTGATTTTCTTATAATGCCTGATTTCCATTTTTTTTCTAGTTACAGCTACTCCTTTCTCTTTAAATTGTTTTATGATCAAATTTTATGTCTGAAATTAACTTAGGTTATAATTGTATACCCACATTTTCTAACATGATACATTATTAAGGCAAGGTCTATTGTGGAAATAAAAATGTAAATAGTTTCTTTTCATGAGATTATTAAAACTTAACCAAACAAACTATCCTTTTTGTTGCCTATTATTCATCTCTGCTCCCATTCCCACTTCAGGATTATTCTCTTGACTTACAATTTCATCTGCTCTAATTGTAAAACTGAAAAAATCCATGTCTCTGTTGCTTTTTTCCCATCTCTGAACACCCCCATAGTTGTCATGTTCTTTGGTCTCTCAGTAAACTCAATGTCATCTCTAAAGTTTTTCAATCATGTACAAACTCCCCGCAGCCCTTTGGGCAGCAATTTGGGTTCCTGCGTGCCAATATAAGGTGGTGAGAAGAATGTGATACAGCCATGCAGAGACTAGAGATGCAGAGAGGTAGAGGAAGAAGGCTTCATTGCTCAGGCTTGTAGTTTACCAGAGAATAAGTAAGGCATGGTGGTGACGAGACACAATTATGAGGCTCCCTCATATGTAAAGGTCAAAAGAGCAATATACACACTTTTCTCCTCTAGTTTTATTTACTCCATAAAACAATTACTATTTCCATGTTTCCCTGAGTTCCTGGTAATAGCAGTTTTTTTCAATCACAGGTGCATATAAAACTTCACTTTAGTATGTTTTAATGAGAAAATGTTTGAAACATCCTAGTACTGTGCTTACCACTTGTTCTGGTTTGCTAGAACTGCCATTATGCAAAATACCAGAAGTGGATTGGCTTTTATAAAGGGGGTTTATTAGGTTACAAATTTATAGTCCATAGGCCATGAAAATGTTAAGATGAAGACATCAACAAGAAGATGCCTTCACTGAAGAATGGCCAATGGTGTTTGGAACACCTCTGTCAGCTGGGAAGGCACATGGCTGGCATCTGCTTTTCCTTTCCTCGCTGGTTGCATTTCAAAATGTCATTCTCCAAAATTTCTCTGGGCTTGTCTCTCTTAGCTTCTCTTGAGAAAACTCGGGGCTAGCATCTCTTCACTAAGCATCTCCAAACATCCTTCTGTCCATCTCTCCAAATATTTCTAAGAATCAGCAAGCATCTGGGATAGCTCCTAGCTTCACTCTTAAATACTCAGTGAACTGATAAAGACCCACCCTGAATGGGCAGTGTCCACACCTCCATGGACGTAATTCAATCAGAGGTTCCACCCTAATCAACAGGCTAACCAGTCTGCCCTCACAAGCTTGTATTAATGAAAATGGCTTTTCTGGGGGACATAATACATCCAAACCAGCACACCACTTACTAGAAATTCATCTTCTAATGCTTTATAAATGTCTAGCACAGAATAAATTTGAATAACGTATCTTTATAATCAGTCTCCCTACCCACAACACCTGTGTTACTAAACCTAGACCAGTGCCAGGCACATGGTAAGCACTCTAGAAGTGCTTGATGAATGAGTAAGTATTTCTCCATTCTTTTCCTTCTTTCTCTTCCCATCTTCCTCTTAATTTCTGCATTGCTTCCTTGTCTTTTCAATGCATTAGCTATCAAGTTGTCAGATCACTGGCAGACAGACAACATAGTTTGAAAAAAAATAGATATCAAACAACAAGCATGGACAGAGGGAAATATATTCTCTTGGATCATAGGCAAGTGAAGAGTTCTTATCTTCAAAGGGAAACCTACCATCTTCCATGGTAGAGATGACAGAATTAAGATCAAGAGAATAAGAGGCATAAGTAAGTCCTCATTTGTTGGTTTCAGTATTTTCCCCTAAAAGAATTCTTTATCAGAGTAGCTAAAATTTATAAAAACCAACTAATATTAGTTCACTTTGAGCCTTCCATTTTTTCCCCCATTAAAATGTTACCAAGATGGGGACTAATTAAAGCTAATGAGGCAGAAATTACCCATAAAATTAATGACACTAGAATAACCAAAAATCAGACTATAATTTACTTCCTATTCTCAATGTTAATTTTGAAGGAAAATATTTTTTCCAAATTGAACAAATTTTAATATAGCAAATTCCCTTTAATATTATACAGATACTGAATCATAGTATAAGAGAAACAATCAGAACATGTGGGCATTATAATTGCTTTAAGATAAATTTCTTGATTGCATGTGTGTGTGTGTGTGAGCAAGTGTTAATGAACAGCCACTTCTCAGTTACATGTGTGTAAATGGGTATGCATTTGCACATGAGTGTGAATGGTGAGACTGTGATGTATTCTTGATATCTGGGAAATTAAGGAGGTAGACAATGGAGAGATGGGGTATAGGATTGAATCCACCAATGTGTTTTCTCTTTTGGTCCTAGACAATGATCATTAAACCTATATATAAGGTCACATTTTTGCCAATTAACCTTTATTTTTCAGCACTACTTAAAATCAGAACCACATTTTAATAAATAGAAGAAGCAGTGGTAAAAAGCATCCCGACTTATAACTATAGTGATACTTCTGTGGGTCATGCATCTTCCTCTAATTTCAACAGCATTACAAAAAAAAAAAAAATGATCAAAGGAACAGTGCTGTTAAGTTTTTAAAAAATGCCATTCCATTATCTACTTTCAGATGAGAAGAGCAAAAGTCTTCAGCTTCAAATCCTGTGAGTGTCTTCCCTTTTTCAACATCATATAACAACTCCTAGTCACAGCCTGTCATCCTGAATCTTTTTGTAAAAGAAACAGGCTTTTTGTTATAATGGGATGAACTGGATAAGAAAATTGCCTGGAGGCCAGGCACTTCTCACAAATCGATATCATCAGGATGAACAAAATGAAGCA
Source organism: Choloepus didactylus (assembly GCF_015220235.1). NCBI lineage: Eukaryota > Metazoa > Chordata > Mammalia > Pilosa > Megalonychidae > Choloepus > Choloepus didactylus. The sequence continues at coordinate 62,772,097 of NC_051319.1, read as the reverse complement.
ATATCAACAGTATATTTGAAGCATATGCCCTATTGCTATGTGTTGGGAGTCAGGGACAGGGTCAATATAATCATTGTTGGATTATCAGAGCTACTTATTTTCCTCACATAGTCCTCACATGCCACTGTGGGTCTGTTTGTTGGTTGGTTGGTTTTAAGTCTAAAAGCTCTTTCCTAGTTTGTAATTTGGTGAAGCACTTACTCCATTCTGATTATTCACAAAATATTTCTAATTAATACAATTATTGGCACAAAAATAAATCATTTATGCATTTTTAAGTGTTCTTTTTATTTTCATAATATATACCATGAGTAAATCAGCAAGATCATAGTGGCTTGCCATCTGAGAGACAGTTCTGGACATATAACCAATATAGTTGTTCCACAGTGATAAGAGATTTTTAATTTACAAAGAATATTCTATCTCTTGAAGTCTTGATAACAGTTATCTGGCTTAAGCTCCTTTTCAATATCCAGGTCCTAAAAAATAGTTTTAGAATTTTTATCTTATAAATATCTAAATTGTCAATAAGGTCCAGATATGCTTTGTATAAAGCAAATGAAAATACTTGTGGGCTATTTTTAGTAGGTAGATGTACTTTCTTTAAATGCTATGTCTGTCAGCTATTACAGATGAAACATGCTATGTTTTTCCTGCATGTGTGCTGGATAAGGTCATACTAGAAAGCTAACTTGCAGTGATTGTGATAAATAATTGAAAAAAGCTTCCTTGATCACAACACATCACATCATTATCAAGTGATCAAAGAAACAAACAAACAACAACTAACTCCTTTTTAATGTCAATGACATACTATCAGAGTTATGGGGAAAAGATCACAAAAGTGTTTGATATGTTAACATTAAGCCCAGGAACCATGACATTATATAAGTACACTGTCATGTTGTACAATATCCACAATCTATCATTTGACAAAATTTTATTATGAGCCATGGAAGATTTTCAGTTACATCTTCAACAGGGGAGGAAGTACGTAATAGAGTCTATCCAAAATTCACATTACTTTCTACCCATCAAATTTATATTTCAGGTGACATTCAGGGAGATTTCTAAAATAAATATTGTATTTGATATTTTGCATAGGTTAATTCAACCAGGAACATTTTTTTTAAAGTTACAGATAAATATAGAAATAGAGAGATAGAGATAGAGAAATAAGTAAATACAAATAAATTGATAGATAGGTAGCTATTATGTTGTATGCTGTATAATGATGCATACATATTGGATTGCACATGGAATTATCTAAGTGCTTTTTAAAATAGAGCTTCTGCAATTATTACAGCTGCAGCTATGTAAAAAGGCAGTTGATCAATCCAGGTTATAATGTCCTAAAAATTACTAGTGACACCATGTATGCAGATCAACCATTCCAGACTCCCAGGACAAACATCTTGGGTAGCTTGGAAACCGATTTTCAAAGAATAATTTATTAGTATAATGTATTTTATAATGCATTGACAAATTGATCTAGACTAAAATTAAGGGCATACATAAACCCATATCAAGCCAGGGAATTAATATTAAATAAACAAAGAAGTCTATTTAGAAGAAATTTTGACTATGAAGACCTAGAAGTACATTAATCATGAATATGTTTCCATATAGTTGCTACACAATAAAAGATATGGTACTGTAAGTTTGCTAAGTGAAATCAGAAAATTACTTATTTGTGATCTTACAAAAAATTATGCTCAACTGTTTAGAATAAAAGGTGACACATATTTGTATACATGATTTACAAGATTCTTTGCTCCAGATGTATTTCCCAACTCATATCAGGTAAATATTTTTCTTCACATGTTTCAAAATTGATGACCACTCTGCTGGTTTGTATATATTATGTCCCCCAGAAAAAGCCATATTCTTTAATGGAATCTTGTTGGGGCAGACGTATTAGTGTGGATTATGCTGTAACCTATTGGTCCAGTGTTCCCATGGAGATGTGGCCCACCCAACTGTGGGTGATAGCTCAGATTGGATAATTTCCATGGCGATGTGGCCATGCCCATTTGGGGTAGGCCTTGATTAGTTTACTAGAATCTTATATAAGCTCAGACATAAGGAGCTCACTGCTGTAGCTAAGACAAACATTTTGAAAACACTGGAAGTTTATGCAGACATTTTGAAGAACATCATTTTGAAAACGCAACCTGGGAGCAAGCAGATGCCAGCCACATGCCTTCCCAGCTAACAGAGGTTTTCCGGATGCCAAAGGCCTTTCTCCAGTGAAGATACCCTTTGTTGATGGACACTTTATAGCCTTAAGACTGTAACCGTGTAACCAAATAAACCCCCTTTTATAAAAACCAATCTATTTCTGGTGCTTTGCAAAAAGGCAGCATTAGCAAACCAGAACAACCACCTATGGAATTCTTACATTGTTTTCAAAAGTTTTCTGATTATATTTTTTTAAATGTTGGTTAAGCAGAAGTTTTGTTTGTTATTCTATCTTTAAATATAGGTAATATTGTGCATCTTCTAGTATCTAGTTGTTCATTCCAACTTCCAAATAATTTATAAAGTCATAATGGTTGATAGATTCCTTACTGCATATGAAATAGTCATTGTTTTTCTAGAATAGTTTCAAGTACAAAGAAATTAAAGATATTGTATTTCAAAATGATTGGGCATTTATAATAAACCATTATAACTTGTGTCAGAAAATTTATCCAAAACTTGGAAATAAGCAAATGAGATAGCCAGAGATTCTTTCTTTGCTGTGTTGAGTTTGCACATAGAATTAGCTTCCTATTGACTGGACAATTTTACACCTGGGTAAGGTCAGAGGTTGACTTGGAGATTCATGTCTTATAGAGGTACAAATAAAGGAATATTGGTCATTTATCTATTTGGTATCTGGCATTCCTTTATTAAATTGTCTATAAATACCTACCTCTCAAATACTATTGGAAACACTTTTAATATCTTACTAGTTCACTCATAAATTAATGATTTGAATAAAATATTTGAGATGAAGTCATTTTATATGTGCATGAAAGTAATGATTTTATCTTTTAAAAATTAAACTTAACCCTTTGAAACAATTATCTGCTAAAATAATCTACTTGAATGTATTTCATGAATATGTAAAGGATGATTGTGTAAAATTATTCTATTATTATTACTCAAATTTCAGCATCTTATCCTCATCAAGAGGGAGTTTTTGAGTTTCAACCTAAAAAAATGCTAACTACATCTGTAAGATTCAATCTAAAGATATAACAAAATCAAATATAATATCTATTCCAGTATCTAAGTTCAGTTGAGTTTCTTCCCTCAGGCAAAAAATGTTACTGGACTAAAAGGCAAAATAATGATTTTACCAAAATCAAAAAGAAATATAAAAAAGTGTGAATTGTTAGTTCTATAAAAGAGAAACTTATTAAGATGGCATCAATTACATACTCAGATGTGTTTACCATAGTGGTTCATATTTAAAAATACTATATATATTTCTTCACCATTTAAAAAATATTTTAGCATGTGTAAATGTACATTTAGTTATATAAACATTTACTGTGCTTCACTGTTGTAATTACCATCCATTCCTGGATGATAATAGCGATAATTGTTTTTTGCTTCAATATGTTTATGTGTACCACATATTCTCAGTTAACAGATATGGAAACCAGGAGTGAAAGAAGTCACAAGACACGTAGTGTCCTAGTTTGCTAATGCCACTGGAATGCAAAACACCAGAAATGGACTGGCTTTTACACAGGGGGTTTATTTGGTTACAAAGTTACAGTCTTAAGGCCATAAAGTGTCCAAGGTTTGCATCAACAATTGGGTACCTTCACTGGAGGATGGCCAATGGCGTCTGGAAAACCTCTGTTAGCTGGGAAGGCACATGGCTGGTGTCTGCTCCAGGGTTCTGGTTTCAAAATGGCTTTCTCCCAGGACATTCCTCTCTAAGCTGCAGTTCCTCAAAAATGTCACCCGTAGTTGCTCTTGGGGTGTTCTTCCTCTCTTTGCTTCTCTGGAGCAAAAGTCTGCTTTCAACGGCCATCTTCAAACTGTCATCTGCAGCTCCTCTCTTAGCTCCTGTGTGTTCTTCAAAGTGTCCTTCTTGGCTGTCACAAGCTTGCTCCTTCTGTCTGAGCTTATATAGTGCTCTAGTAAACTAATCAAGGCCCATGCTGAATGGGCAGGACCACACCTCCATGGAAATTATCCTATCAGGGTTATCACCCACAGTTGGGTGGGGCGCATCTCCATGGAAACAACCTAATCCAAATGTTCCAACTTAATAAACACTAATATGTCTGCCCCAATAAGATTGCATCAAAAAACATGGCTTTTTCTGGGGGACATAATATATACAAACTGGTACAGGTAGGAAGTCTCATCTGGAAAGTGGCAGAGCTGAGTATGAAAAGATAACCTGCCTCTAAAGCCCATGTTCCTTCTAGTTTGATATACTGCCCCTCTCAAAGAAAATAAAGATAAGCACCATCAGCCACTAATCAAATACTCAAGAATCCGTTTCTCTTCAATAAATCTTTAATTCATTATTTGACAAAAGTCTCCCATCCCATGAGATGGCTTGAAGATGGTCCTAAGGTGCCATCCTAGGCTTGCCCCATTAGTTACTCCATCTTTTCACTTCCATTGGCCCAATTTCATGAATTTGTCTTATTATTTTATTGTTCAGTTATTATAGCTGAGAATACAAAATATCAGAGGGGTACTTTGAGGAGAAGAGGGCTAATCATATTTGTGTGGATTATGAAAGATTACTGTAGCTGCATCAAAAAGGACAAGAAGATGGATTGGGAGACTCATCCTCCTGACAATAATCCCAACTTGGAGAGTTCTTATGAGGATATCAAGCACTTCATGTGTAGCAGGGTGTAATAAAAGTTGTTTCCTTTCCATTTATCATGTTATTCAGACCTTACTAAGCCAGATGAAAGTTCCTGATTAATGTGAACTAGTAATACTTATCAGTTAATGAGTTACTATTTTCAAGGACAATATTTATATTTTATGTGAGGGCCTCTGAAAGTATAATACTTTTGTTAGAATGAATATCTTGCTTGTGTAAAGGATAAACTTGATTGCAGGTCAGCAGGGGCAAAGGATATTCTGCTAGTAATTGGCCCCATCATACCATGTAAGATGCTAAGCACGCTGACTAAGGTGATGCTGAAGAAGTGAGTTTCATTCCCAGGAGTGAACCAGAGAGTATCTGAACTTCCTTCACTACTTTTATTGCTTGTAACATTTTAGCATTTGAGGACTACAGTTCATATATCTTCTACAAATATAGAATATTCCATTAGTTATTGTTTTGCAATGATTTACACCTTAGGTACTATCCAGTGATAAGACTGCAAAACCATAGGTAAAATATCACCTGCCCCTGCCTCTTCAACCTGGAGGGATAAAAAATAAAGTTTTTATGTTTGCAATATTTTACCATAATTTTAATGTTTAGTATTTTGGAGCATACTGTGGTTTGTAAGGATTTTAATAACTAATTGCATAGTTCTTTAGAAGATGCTATTATGTGCCACCTACAGTAAAGTGTGAAGCAAATCTTTGTCATTCTTTTTGTGTTAAGGTTGCATAATTGATATCAATTGGTGGCAGTTCAGTATTTACATTCTTCTATATTGAAAGGGTGATTGTCTTGCCCTGTTTTATCACATTCTTTTTTATTTTTGTGATACTTGGTTGATAGAAACAGGTCCTACACACACACACACACGCACACACAAGGTAGCCAAAGAAGTAAAGCAAGAGTTCTGCTCATATATCACATTATAAGTAGAATCAATTTGCCTTCAGAAAGAATATATTTGAGGTGATCATTAAAATTGCCATCATCACCAGTTCATTAAGGTGCAATTGATGGTAGAGAGAAGCATAATTTTATTTATTTATTTTTTTAATCTTCATTTTATTGAGATATATTCACATACCACGCAGTCATACAAAACAAATCGTACTTTTGATTGTTTACAGTACCATTACATAGTGGTACATTCATCACCCAAATCAATCCCTGGCACCTTCATTAGCACACATACAAAAATAACAAGAATAATAATTAGAGTGAAAAAGAGCAATTGAAGTAAAAAAGAACACTGGGTACCTTTGTCTGTTTGTTTCCTTCCCCTTTTTTCTACTCATCCATCCATAAACTAGACAAAGGGGAGTGTGGTCCTTATGGCTTTCCCAATCCCATTGTTACCCCTCATAAGCTACATTTTTATACAACTGTCTTCGAGATTCATGGGTTCTGGGTTGTAGTTTGATAGTTTCAGGTATCCACCACCAGCTACCCCAATTCTTTAGAACCTAAAAAGGGTTGTCTATATTGTGCGTAAGAGTGCCCACCAGAGTGACCTCTCGGCTCCTTTTGGAATCTCTCTGACACTGAAGCTTATTTAATTTCCTTTCACATCCCCCTTTTGGTCAAGAAGATGTTCTCCGTCCCACGATGCCAGGTCTACATTCCTCCCCGGGAGTCATATTCCACGTTGCCAGGGAGATTCACTCCCCTGGGTGTCTGATCCCACGTAGGGGGGAGGGCAGTGATTTCACCTTTCAAGTTGGCTTAGCTAGAGAGACAGGGCCACATCTGAGCAACAAAGAGGCATTCGGGAGGAGGCTCTTAGGCACAACCATAGGGAGGCCTAGCCTCTCCTTTGCAGCAACTGTGAGAAGCATAATTTTAAAATCTATTTTATGTTACCTAAACTCAGGCCTTTGTGTAATGTAAACAGAACTCCATTAAGTTTTGTATAAAGGACTGCAGCTTATTGGTGATGATGTGGTGTATAGCCTTTGTGGGAAAGAATAGTTGCTGACCAGGGATATGTAAAGGATTGCCAAGCAATGCTGATGGAACTCCTAATGATACTGCTGAAGCTGGGGAACATAAATTTTTGTGGCATTAATTCCAACTATTGTGGAATTTTCTCTGGCAGTGCAAGTAAACCAGGTTTAAAAGCTTAATTATATTAACAAGGCACAATGTAATCATGAGTTAATTTTACATATAAATAAAAGAGTGAATTCAGCTCTGATTAAGTCACTTCTCTGCATGAATACTATATTTGTTCTTCATTGTTTGCTGAAAAAATCTTAAATCCTTAATTTGATATTCAGTGCACACAATCCCTCCACCATACACACACATTTTTTTCTCTGTCCTCTTCTCTCATAGCAATAATTATTTTCAGTCCTGTTTGCTATTCTCTAACTGAATGGAGTTATTCACTGCTCCATAGGGAAATCCTTGTTTTCTAGCCTTTATGCCTTTACTTGTATTTTTCTCTTCTTCTTACTTCCACCTATTCCTCTATTACCAAGATACCATAATTGATTTACCCAGATAAGAAGAAATGACCACTCCAATAAAAGTCCTTAGGATTATTATTGTCACTCATGGCTGGTATGTCTCCAAATTAGGGGAATTTAAATATCTGAGGAGCAGCCACTATGCATGAGTCACCAGGTCATTTTCTGTGTTCTTTTATAATGATTAAACATAGGTTTAAAGATATTCCACTATTTGTCAAGGACATTGGTGTTTTACAGTACATCAAATCAGTGTATCTGAAACTACATTTCCTAGATTTCTATGTGTATTTCCAGGTGAGGGTGGGCATCAAGATAAATTGGTGGTAAGAGGGATCAGTTTATGGTCCTGCCTTACACAGCTAACAAATGTGATAAAATATATGCAACAGCATTTTTCAAGCATGAACAATGGGCTTTTCAGGACAGTGAACCCTCAGAGAAGGGAAACATATGGGGTCAGCTCTACAATTGCCTCAGTTGTCTTCCTACTGGGAGAGTTTCAAGCCTCAGTACAGGGATAAGGAACTCAGAGTCCAGCTGTCTCCTTGAGAAGTGTTCAGAGGGAAGATCAAGGAGGCCAAAGCAGGTAGAATTTGCAGGGAAGATTATTGGAAAAGAGAAAGCTGCACAGAGTAAAAAGAGAGAGAACTCCAGAAATGTGCAAAGGATTCCACTTGAGTAAATTCAACTAAGTAATGATTAGTAAATTTGTATGAGTTATCTGCATGATGCAGGTAAATGAATTTCCAGAAAAGAGTTAGTGGAATAATCCATGGAGCTCATACAGGCTGGTAATGATTTTTTACTGCCATCAGCCAGAATGACAAAACTTCCAAATACAAGGGGTAGCACAATTAGGAGGGTATTATCTCAATTTGTGACAAAATTAGCACCAGACTAAAGGCTGCTTTAATGCAGTTTAAAGCAAATCTTGAAAGGACAAAACTACTTTCAGGTAATTTAACTTCATTCCAGAACAAAGTGCAAGGAAAACTCAAGGAAAACAAAAATACCCAACACTTGATAAGGTGAATTTCACAGTATTTTGCATCCACTCAAAAAATAAAAAAGCATGAAAAGAACAGGAACAGACAACCCACAGTGATGACAAAATTTATTAATAGAAACTGACCAGAAGTAATACAGATGCTTGAATTAGTAGAGGACTAACTAGTAAAAGTAGAATTAAACAAGGACTCTAAACATTATTATAATTACTATACTTCATATTTTGAAAATGTGGAATAAATCTGATCATGTTAAAGGGATATGGAAGATATGAAAAAGGGCCTAACTTGAAATTCCAGGGATGAAAACGAATTGACTAGGAAAAAATATATACTGGATGGGATTAACAGCCAATAAATTGCTAAAGAAGAAATAGTTAACTTGATACAACAAAAAATATTCAAAATAAAACACACATATAGAGAAAAGAAAGACTTGAATAATGATAGTTTAAATAACAAGCACAAAATATTTGATTCTTCTCCTTTCAAAAGGTGGGACCTGAGGCAGAAGAAGATGGTGGCACAGAGAGGAGTGGAAGCTAGTCAGTTCCCCTGGAGCAACTAATAAACAACCAGGAAAAACTAGTAAATAATATGGAATAACTGCAGGGGAAAAAACGTGACCATCCATTCATCATGCACCAACATGAATTGGGAGGAATGCCCAAGATCACAGCATAACATTTGTAAGTAAAACTGTGGACTCAAACTGGGAACCCCCTTCCCCCATGGCCTGTACTGCAAAGCCTTGCAGTGCTAGAGAGAAGCAATCTATGAGCAAGTGAATATAGCTCAACTGAGCTCCAACTGGGGTTTTAATTAACAAACATAGACTGCTCAATATGAGCTATGAATCCCCAACAAGCAGACAGAGGCTTGGTGATGACTGACCTTGCAGAGCTGAAGGATCACTCCGGGAGTGAGGGGAAGCCCAGAGGACTGGATGCTGTCTCTGGCAAATAGGTGAAACTGAGGGGGGCCACAGACTGGCCCTGAATGGGGACTTTCTGTCCCTTTTTCATCTCAGTGGAGAAAGTCTCAGTCATTTTTAATTCCCAGTGCCTAGACCCAGACAAGGATGGACATAGCAGAGTCAGAGACTACTCAAATGCAAATGACCTCTCCCTAGGGGGTGTATCTTCCCTAAGGGGAAAGAGGTGGTGCCAAGCTCTCCTACCCACCTTCCATTCAGAACCACACCCCAGAGCCTGGGGGAAAACAGCCACAGGCCACACCTCCTTACACCAGTCTGGAGCTACAGGCTGACATGCGCCACCTGCTGGGCAGAAAAGCACAGTGACTTAAGGCCTCATAGGGTGTACCAATCTTCTAACATTCACCCTCAGGGAGATCTGATACTATTGCCTCCTTCCAAGACCTGAGCCCATTCTGGTCTGGGAAAACCTGATTAGGGTAAACAAGGAAACCAGATGCCTAGACAATAGAAAACTACAACCTATACTAAGAAAAATGAAGATATGGCCCAGTCAAAGGAACAAACTTACACTGAGATACAGGAATTTAAACAACTAATGCTAAATCAATTCAACAAGTTTAAGGAAGATATGGCAAAAGACATGACACACATAATGAAAACACTGGGCATACATAAGGTAGATACTGAAAGTTTGAATAAACAACTGACAGAATCTAGGGAAATGAAAGGCACAATAAGAGATGAAAGACACAATGGAGACATAAAACAGCAGATCTAAAGAGGCAGAAGAAAACAGGAACTGGAGAACAAGACACTTGAAAGCCTACACACAAAGAACAGATAGAGAAAAGAATGGAAAAATATGAGCAATGTCTCCAGGAACTTAAGGACAAAATGAAATGCAGGAATGGTTGTCCCAGAAGGAGAAGAGAAGGGAAAGTGGGCAGAAGCAATAATAGAGGAAATAATCAAAGAAAATTTCCCATATCTTATGAAAGACATAAAATTACAGATCCAAGAAGCACAGCATGCCCTAAACAGAATTGATCTGAACAGGCCTATGCCAAGACACATAATAATCGGATTATCAAATATCAAAGATAAAAAGAGAATCCTGAAAGCAGCAAGAGAAAAGCGATCCATTGCATACAAAGGAAGCTTGATAAGACTATGTGCGGATTTCTCAATAGAAACCATGGAGGCAAAGAAGAAGTGGGGTGGTATATTCAATATACTGAAAGAGAAAAAACCACCAAGAATTCTATATCTGGTAAAACTGTCCTTCAAATATGAGGGAAAGCTTAAAATATTCTCTGACAAACAGACAATGACAGAGTTTGTGAACAAAATACATGCTCTACAGGAAACATTAAAGGGAGCACTACAGACAGAAAGGAAAAGATAGCAGTGAAAGGTCTGGAACACAATTTTGGGAGAGAGTAGCACAGCAGTGTAAGTACACTGAACAAAGATGACTGTGAGTACGGTTGAAAGAGGAAGGTTAGGAGCCTGTGGGATACCAGAAGGAAAGGGGAAAGATAAAAACTGGGACTGTATAACTCAGTGACACCTAGGATACTCAACAATTGTGATAAAATGTACAAATTTGTTTTTACATGAGGTACAACAAATGAATGTCAACATTGCAATGTGTTAAAAATAGGGTGGGATTGGGGGAAAATACAATCAATGCAAACTAGAGACTATAGTTAACAGAAACATTGTATTATGCTTCCTTTAATATAACATAGGCAATATACCAAAGCTAAACGCAAATGGGGAGGGGGGCATAAGGGAAGGGTATGGGACTCTTGTCATTGGTGATGTTGGCTGACTCTTTATTCTACTTTAGTTTAATGCTATCTTTCCTTTTGATGCTTCCTAGCTGTCAAGTTTGTTTTGTTTTGTTTTTTCTTTCTTTTTTTTTTCCTCATCCCCTTATCTTCTTTGACTCCTCCTCCTCCTTTGTGGAAGAAATGGAGACGTCCTTATATAGATAGTGGTGATGGTGGTGAATACATAAATACATGACTATACAGGGAACCATCAATTGTTTACTTAAGATGCAATGTCTGGTGTGTAAACAAAACCATCTTAAAAAAAATGGGTTGATGAAGAAATCTTGAGGGCACTATATTGAGTGAAATAAGACAGACACATAAGGACAAATATTTCAGGGTCTAACTGATATGAACTAATTATAATATGTAAACTCATAGACATGAAATGTAAGTTATCAGGATTTAGAAGGAGGCTAAAGAATGGGGATGAGTTGCTTATTATGAGCAGAATGTTCAACCAGCATGAACTTAAACATTTGGAAATGGACAGAGATGATGGTAGCATATTGTGAGAATAACTAACAGTGCTGAAAGGTGTGTGAAGGTCGTGGAAAGGGGAAGCTCAGAGTCACATATGTCACCAGAAGGAAAGTTGGAGGTTAAAATATGGGAATGTATAAAACAGTGAATCCTGTGGTGGACAATGTCTGTGATTAACTGTACAAATACTAGAAATCTCTCTCATGAACTAGAACAAATGTATGACACTATATCTAGAAGTTAATAATAGAAGGGCATATAGGAAAAAATATATTCCTATTGCAAAACTGTATGCTACAGTTTCTAGTATTTTAACATTCTTTCATCAACAGTAACAAATGTACTACACAAATACTGTTAATCAATAATGGAGAGGCTGGTTAGGGGTATAGGAGGATTTGAGTCTCCTTTTTGTGTGTGTCTTTATTTCTTTTCTGGAGTAATGAAAATGTTCTAAAAATTGAAAAAAAAATTGTGGTAATGGATGCACAGCTTTATGATGGTACCATGGGCAACTGATTGTACACTTTGATCTTTAGATAATTGTATGGTATGTGAACAATCTCAAAAAAAAAATTTAAAAAAAGATGGGAACTTATTCTCCTCCCAATGAGTATGGGCTTCACTTAATGACTTGCTTCTAATGAATAGAATGTGGCAAAAGTGATGGTATATGAAATCCAAGACTAGAACATAAAAGACATTTTATGATTTCCTTTCACTCTTGGATCATTTACTCTGAGGGAAATTTAGCCAACTTGTCTTAAAGATGCTAGAATAGCAGTGTGGATAAGTCCACATGGTGAGTAGTTGAGGCCTGCTACAAAAACTAGCATTAACTTGCCATGCAAACGAGTAAGCCAAGTTGGAAGCACATCACCCAGCCCCAGTAAAGCTTTCAGATGACTACAACATGCAATTGCCTGCAATTCATGAGCCAGAACCACTAACCTTAGTCACTCCCAGAATCCTGACACCCAGACATTTTAAAATTTAACCATGCTAGATATTTTGGTATTCCTACAAGTATTCTTGATCTTTGTTCTGAGACGCAGTAAAATTACTTGAAGCAGTTTGTCCTTTTGGATTTTATTTTTAAAATTTGTTAGGCAGATACAAAGCAACATTAGTTTTCTAGGGCTTATTATTTTCCACTGTTGAGGCAAGAACCACCTAAGTAGTGACAAAGTACCATATAAATGTCCTAAAAGGGAATAACTGCATACATTTGTGAAAACTCACAGAATTGTGTATCATTTTATTTTACTAACTTACTTTCAATAAAACTGATTAAATAATAAATGAAAACAAAAAACACCACACATTTTTTAAAAACACAGTACCACAATGTGATACCACTATGTAGTCACTGCAACAGACATGACGAAAAATACGGAAACTGCCAAGTATTCTTGAAAATGTTGAGTAACAAAATCTTTTAAAGCCAGCTGTTGGGAGTGAAATTGCTAGAAAGACTTTGGAAAACTCGTTGCCAGTGCATGCTAGAGCTGAAAATGTACATATCTTTGACTCAAAAATTCCATTCCTATGTATAAACCCAATGGAAACATGTATGTATTCACTAATAGACCTATGCTAGAATGTTCAGGGCAGTTCTATTCAAAATAGCACAACTGACCATCAACAGTTTAATGGATGATAAATTATATTTTATTGACACAACAAAAAATTCAACTGGAATGAGAAGGAATATCTGCAATATTACACAACAATATGGATGAATCTCACAAACAGTATGAAACAAAAGAAGCCATGCATAATTGAGTATATGTAGTATGATTCCATTTATATGAAGTTCAAAAACTGAGAAAACTAATCTATGTTATTAGAAGTCAGGACAACAATAATCTTTTTTTTTTTTTTAATCATTTTATTGAGATATATTAACATACCATGCAGTCATACAAAACAAATTGTACTTTCGATTGTTTACAGTACCATTACATAGTTGTACATTCATCACCTAAATCAATCCCTGACACCTTCGTTAACACACACACAAAAATAACAAGAATAATAATTAGAGTGAAAAAGAGCAATTGAACTAAAAAAGAACACTGGGTACCTTTCTCTGTTTGTTTCCTTCCCCTATTTTTCTACACATCCATCCATAAACTAGAAAAAGTGGAGTGTGGTCCTTATGGCTTTCCCAATCCCATTGTCACCCCTCATAAGCTACATCTTTATACAACTGTCTTCGAGATTCATGGGTTCTGGGTTCTAGTTTGATAGTTTCAGGTATCCACCACCAGCTACCCCAATTATTTAGAGCCTAAAAAGGGTTGTCTAAAGTGTGCGTAAGAGTGCCCACCAGAGTGATCTCTCGGCTAGTTTTGGAATCTCTCTGTCACTGAAGCTTATTTCATTTCCTTTCACATCCCCCTTTTGGTCAAGAAGATGTTCTCCGTCCCACGATGCCGGGTCTACATTCTTCCCCGGGAGTCATATTCCACGTTGCCAGGGAGATTCACTCCCCTGGGTGTCTGATCCCACGTAGGGGGGAGGGCAGTGATTTCACCTTTCAAGTTGGCTTAGCCAGAGAGAGAGGGCCACATCTGAGCAACAAAGAGGCATTCAGGAGGAGACTCTTAGGCACAAATATAGGGAGGCCTAGCCTCTCTTTTGCAGCAACCATCTTCCCAAGGGTAAAACTTATGGTAGAGGGCTCAACCCATCAAACCACCAGTCCCCTATGTCTGTGGTCATGTTAGCAACCATGGAGGTGGGGTAGGCAAATACCCCTGCATTCTCCACAGGCTCCTCAAGGGGGCACTACATCTTTTTTTTTTTCCTTGTTTTTCTTTTTTTTTTTTTTTTAACTTTCCCTTCTTTTTCAAATCAACTGTATGAAAAAAAAAGTTAAAAAGAAAACAAACATACAATAAAAGAACATTTCAAAGAGACCATAACAAGGGAGTAAGAAAAAGACAACTAACCTAAGATAACTGCTTAACTTCCAACATGTTCCTACTTTACCCCAAGAAAGTTACATAATATAGCAACATTTCTGTGAACTTGTTCCTACTATATCCATCAGAAATTAACAGACCATAGTCATTTCTGGGCATCCCCAGAACGTTAAATAGCTTATCTGTTCTTCTTGGATTATTGTTCCCCCTTCCTTAATTGCTCTCTACTGCTAGTTCCCCTACATTCTACATTATAAACCATTTGTTTTACATTTTTCAAAGTTCACATTAGTGGTAGCATATAATATTTCTCTTTTTGTGCCCGGCTTATTTCGCTCAGCATTATGTCTTCAAGGTTCATCCATGTTGTCATATGTTTCACAACATCGTTCCTTCTTACTGCCGCGTAGCATTCCATCGTGTGTATATACCACATTTTATTTATCCACTCATCTGTTGAAGGACATTTGGGTTGTTTCCATCTCTTGGCAATTGTGAATAATGCTGCTATGAACATTGGCGTGCAGATATCTGTTCGTGTCACTGCTTTCCGATCTTCCGGGTATATACCGAGAAGTGCAATCGCTGGATCGAATGGTAGCTCTATATCTAGTTTTCTAAGGAACTGCCAGACTGACTTCCAGAGTGGCTGAACCATTATACAGTCCCACCAACAATGAATAAGAGTTCCAATTTCTCCACATCCCCTCCAGCATTTGTAGTTTCCTGTTTGTTTAATGGCAGCCATTCTAACCGGTGTTAGATGGTATCTCATTGTGGTCTTAATTTGCATCTCTCTAATAGCTAGTGAAGCTGAACATTTTTTCATGTGTTTCTTGGCCACTTGTATTTCCTCTTCAGAGAACTGTCTTTTCATATCTTTTGCCCATTTTATAATTGGGCTGTCTGTACTATTGTCATTGAGTTGTAGGATTTCTTTGTATATGCAAGATATCAGTCTTTTGTCAGATACATGGTTTCCAAAAATTTTTTCCCATTGAGTTGGCTGCCTCTTTACCTTTTTGAGAAATTCCTTTGAGGTGCAGAAACTTCTAAGCCTGAGGAGTTCCCATTTATCTATTTTCTCCTTTGTTGCTTGTGCTTTGGGTGTAAAGTCTAGGAAGTGGCCTCCTAATACAAGGTCTTGAAGATGTTTTCCTACATTATCTTCTAGGAGTTTTATGGTACTTTCTTTTATATTGAGATCTTTGGTCCATTTTGAGTTAATTTTTGTGTAGGGGGTGAGGTAGGGGTCCTCTTTCATTCTTTTGGATATGGATATCCAACTCTCCCAGCCCCATTTGTTGAAAAGACCATTATGGCTCAGTTCAGTGACTTTGGGGGCCTTATCAAAGATCAGTTGGCCATAGATCTGAGGGTCTATCTCTGAATTCTCAATTCGATTCCATTGATCTATATGTCTGTCTTTGTGCCAGTACCATGCTGTTTTGGCAACTGTGGCTTTATAGTAAGCTTCAAAGTCAGGGAGTGTAAGTCCTCCCACTTCATTTTTCTTTTTTAGAGTGTCTTTGGCAATTCGAGGCATCTTCCCTTTCCAAATAAATTTGATAACTAGCTTTTCCAAGTCTGCAAAGTAGGTTGTTGGAATTTTGATTGGGATTGCATTGAATCTGTAGATGAGTTTGGGTAGAATTGACATCTTAATGACATTTAGCCTTCCTATCCATGAACATGGAATATTTTTCCATCTTTTAAGGTCCCCTTCTATTTCTTTTAGTAGAGTTATGTAGTTTTCTTTGTATAGGTCTTTTACATCTTTGGTTAAGTTTATTCCTAGGTACTTGATTTTTTTAGTTGCTATTGAAAATGGTATCTTTTTCTTGAGTGTCTCTTCAGTTTGTTCATTTCTAGCATATAGAAACATTACTGACTTATGTGCATTAATCTTGTATCCTGCTACTTTGCTAAATTTGTTTATTAGCTCTAGTAGGTGTATCGTTGATTTCTCAGGGTTTTCTAGATATAAGATCATATCATCAGCAAACAATGACAGTTTTACTTCTTCTTTTCCAATGTGGATGCCTTTTATTTCTTTGTCTTGCTGGATTGCCCTGGCTAGCACTTCCAGCACAATGTTGAATAACAGTGGCGACAGCGGGCATCCTTGTCTTGTTCCTGATCTTAGAGGGAAGGCTTTCAGTCTCTCAGCATTGAGTACTATGCTGGCTGTGGGTTTTTCATATATGCTCTTTATCATGTTGAGGAAGTTTCCTTCAATTCCTACCTTTTGAAGTGTTTTTATCAAAAAGGGATGTTGGATTTTGTCAAATGCTTTTTCAGCATCTATTGAGATGAT
This sequence comes from Choloepus didactylus, assembly GCF_015220235.1. NCBI lineage: Eukaryota > Metazoa > Chordata > Mammalia > Pilosa > Megalonychidae > Choloepus > Choloepus didactylus. The sequence goes on along the minus strand of NC_051319.1, from coordinate 62,755,244 downwards.
CAATTGATTTTTCCCTTTCGAGTTTTTAATGTGTTGTAATACATTGATTGTTTTTCTTATGTTGAACCATCCTTGCATGCCTGGGATGAACCCCACTTGGTCATGGTGTATGATTTTTTTAATGTGTCTTTGGATTCAATTTGCAAGTATTTTGTTGAGGATTTTTGCATCTATATTCATTAGGGAAATTGGCCGGTAGTTTTCCTTTTTTGTAGCATCTTTGCCTGGTTTTGGTATTAGATTGATGTTAGCTTCATAAAATGAGTTAGGTAGTGTTCCATTTTTTTCAATGTTTTGAAAGAGTTTGAGTAAGATTGGTGTCAGTTCTTTCTGGAAAGTTTGGTAGAATTCCCCTGTGAAGCCATCTGGCCCTGGGCATTTATTTGTGGGAAGATTTTTGATGACTGATTGGATCTCTTTGCTTGTGATGGGTTGGTTGAGGTCTTCTATTTCTTCTCTGGTCAGTCTAGGTTGTTCATATGTTTCCAGGAAATTGTCCATTTCTTCTACATTATCCAGTTTGTTGCCATACAGTTGTTCATAATATCCTCTTATAATTTTTTTAATTTCTTCAGGATCTGCAGTTATGTCACCTTTCTCATTCATTATTTTGTTTATATGGGTCTTCTCTCTTTTTGATTTTGTCAGTCTAGCTAGGGGCTTGTCAATCTTGTTGATCTTCTCAAAGAACCAACTTTTGGTGATATTTATCCTCTCTATTGTTTTTTTGTTCTCTATGTCATTTATTTCTGCTTTAATCCTTGTTATTTCTTTTCTTGTACTTGGTTTAGGATTGGTTTGCTGTTCATTTTCTAGCTTCTTCAGTTGATCCATTAGTTCTTTGATTTTGGCTCTTTCTTCCTTTTTAATATATGCGTTTAGTGCTATAAATTTCCCCCTTAGCACTGCTTTTGCTGCATCCCATAGGTTTTGGTATGTTGTGTTCTCATTTTCATTCATCTCTATATATTTAGCAATTTCTCTTGCTATTTCTTCTTTAACCCACTGATTGTTTAGGAGTGTGTTGTTTAACCTCCAGGTATTTGTGAATTTTCTAAGTCTCTGATGGTTATTGACTTCTAATTGTATTCCATTGTGGTCAGAGAATGTGCTTTGAATAATTTCAATCTTTTTAAATTTATTGAGGCTTGTTTTATGTCCCAGCATATGATCTACTCTGGAGAAAGTTCCATGAGCACTAGAAAAGTATGTGTATCCTGGTGATTTGGGATGTAATGTCCTGTATATGTCTGTTAAATCTAATTCATTTATCAGATTGTTTAGGTTTTCAATTTCCTTATTGGTCTTCTGTCTGGTTGATCTATCTATAGGAGAGAGTGATGTGTTGAAATCTCCCACAATTATTGTGGAAACATCAATTGCTTCCTTTAGTTTTGCCAGTGTTTCTCTCATGTATTTTGTGGCACCTTGATTGGGTGCACAGACATTTACGATTGTTATTTCTTCTTGCTGAATTGCCCCTTTTATTAGTATGTAGTGGCCTTCTTTGTCTCTCAAAACATCCCTGCATTTGAAGTCTATTTTATCTGAGATTAATATTGCTACACCTGCTTTCTTTTGGCTGTAGCTTGCATGAAATATTTTTTCCATCCTTTCACTTTCAGTTTCTTTGTGTCCCTGTGTCTAAGATGAGTCTCTTGTATGCAACATATTGATGGTTCATTTTTTTTGATCCATTCTGCGAATCTATATCTTTTAATTGGGGAGTTTAATCCATTTACATTCAACGTTATAACCGTGAAGGCATTTCTTGAATCAGCCATCTTATCCTTTGGTTTATGTTTGCCATATTTTTCCCTCTCTCTATTAATATCCTTTATTGTACCCATACTGAATCTCTTTAGTACTGAACGTTTCTCCAAGTCTCTCTGTCCTGTCTTTGTTTCTCTGTCTGTAGGGCTCCCTTTAGTATCTCCAGTAGGGCAGGTCTCTTGTTAGCAAATTCTCTCAGCATTTGTTTGTCTGTGAAAAATTTAAGCTCTCCCTCAAATTTGAAGGAGAGCTTTGCTGGATAAAGTATTCTTGGCTGGAAATTTTTCTCACTCAGAATTTTAAATATATCATGCCACTGCCTCCTTGCCTCCATGGTGGCTGCTGAGTAGTCACTCCTTAGTCTTATGCTGTTTCCTTTGTATGTGGTGAATTGCTTTTCTCTTGCTGCTTTCAGAACTTGCTCCTTCTCTTCTGTGTTTGACAGTGTGATCAGTATATGTCTCGGAGTGGGTTTATTTGGATTTATTCTATTCGGAGTTCGCTGAGCATTTATGATTTGTGTATTTATGTTGTTTAGAAGATTTGGGAAGTTTTCCCCAACAATTTCTTTGAATACTCTTCCTAGACCTTTACCCTTTTCTTCCCCTTCTGGGACACCAATGAGTCTTATATTTGGACGTTTCATATTATCTATCATATCCCTGAGGTCCATTTCGATTTTTTCAATTATTTTCCCCATTCTTTCTTTTATGCTTTCATTTTCCATTCTGTCATCTTCCAGGTCACTGATTTGTTGTTCAACTTCCTCTAGTCTTGTACTATGAGTGTCCAGAATCTTTTTAATTTGGTCAACAGTTTCTTTAATTTCCATAAGATCATCCATTTTTTTATTTAGTCTTGCAATGTCTTCTTTATGCTCTTCTAGAGTCTTCTTGATTTCCTTCATATCCCGTACTATGGTCTCATTGTTCATCTTTAGTTCTTTGAGTAGCTGCTCTAGGTGCTGTGTCTCTTCTGGTATTTTGATTTGGGTGCTTGGGCTTGGGTTATCCATATCGTCTGGTTTTTTCATATGCTTTATAATTTTCTGTTGTTTTTGGCCTCGTGGCATTTGCTGAACTTGATAGGGTTCTTTTAGGGTTTGTAGACCTATTGAAGTCCTTATCTCTAATTTATCAGATCTACAGCTTCGTGGAGAACACTTTCTCTAACTAACCAGCAGGTGGCGTCCACGAGCCACCCGTTCTCCACAAGCCAGTTCTCCCCTGCTTAGCCTTTTTGGTGAGTGGGGGAGTGAGTCTTGTGGGGCCCAATTGGTGTACCAAGCTTGCGTGTGTAGTTGGTATTGCCTGCCCTGTATGTGGGGCGTGTTTCTGGGCAGTCGGGGAGGGGGGGTGGCCCTAACAATCAAATCTCCCTGATGATCCTAGAGTTTTAAAGCTGCTGCAATAGTCTAATCCTTCAGTTCAGTCCTGCCACAGTTTGTCTCTGCCACTGACCCGCAAGTCCTTGGTATTGGCGTATGGCTCCTGAGACTTGCAAGTGGGCCCCTCTTCCAGGCTGTGCACCCCGGGTCCTCTGTTGAGGGATGACTGTGCTATGTCACAGGTGAGTGCCATCCCCCCAGGGCAGTTCTGGGCTGCTGGGCTGTGTAGGGAGGCTCCCAGTCTGCTCAAATGATGGCTGAATGGGGCTTTGTTAATTCACACTGCTCCACCTTCCCAGCTCTGGGACTATCAGCTGAGGTTGCAGGGAAGGCTAATGTCCACGCCCAGTTTTGTGGTGTGTGCCTGTTATTTGAAGCACTTCCGTCACACTGGGTTGTCTGGGGCAGCTCTGGGCTATGGGGTTGGCGATGGGCAGGAGTGTTTCCTGTCCACCAGGATGGTGGCTGTGAGCGGACACCCCCCTTTTCTTGGGAAGTTGTGGTGTTTAGTGAATTTTCTCAGCCACTGGATTATTGCCTTTTTTCTCAGAGCTCTCTTAGTTCTGCTCTTGACTTGACGTGCCCAAATTGCAATTCTTTGAAGCTTTCTGTATTGGGCTTCTTAGAGTAATTGTTTTAGAAAAAGAAAAAAGGATTAAAAAAAAAAAAAAAAAAAAAAAAAGGGCCCTCCTCAGAGATCTAATGGGTTATTGAAATGCTAATAGACAAAGCAACCAGGGCCATTAAGGAAAGGTCCACAGGGCAGAGAGATCAGCTTTTCTTCGGGATTTGCATATGTGCCTCAAGGCCTGAGCTCCGCCCTTCCCCTTTCTGTGTTCACCAGAACTCCAAAAATCCTCTGCTTTTATTTTGGAGTTTTTCGTGTTATTTTTTTTTTTCTATGCCTGTCTCCTCTCTGCTGGGCTGGCAGCTCTCAAATTCTCTGGTGTTTGGTCTCAGTCTATCTATGGTTGGAGTATGGATCAGTAGAATGAGTTTCCAATAAGAGCTGCTACTGCAGTTCTCCCTTCTCCTTCCCGGAGCTGGCAGCCCCTCCTCCCACGGGACTGAGCCTGGCAGGGAGGGGCGCGGGTCCCCTGGCCGCAAAAACTTACAGATTTCGCTGATCTCAGCAGTTCGACATTTTCATGAGTGTTGTATGAAGTATGCCCGAAGTCAGATTGCTCTGTGGTGTCCAGTCCACGCAGTTCCTGGCTTTTTACCTACTTTCCTGGAGGAGTAACTAAAACTTACAGCTCACCAGTCTGCCATCTTGCCCCGCCTCCTCCAACAATAATCTTTTAAGGGTGAGAGAGTTATGTAGTGAGTGGATGTGAACATGAAAAGGGCTTCTAGAATGCTGGAAATTTTTTTCTTGATCTGAGTGCTGGTTACATGGATGTGTTTATTTTCTGAAAATTCACTGGCTTCACACTTATGATTTATGTACTTTTCTGTATGTATATATATATATATATATATATATATATATATATATATATTATTCTTCAATAAAAAATAAGTACAAAAAGAAGCACATCAACTCATTGGAAAGGTGGTTATGGAGAACAGAGAATGGGATTGGGAATAGGCATTAAGTGGGGTAGGCATAAAGGGGATGATAAATGAAATAAGTGAATGAATAAAACACAGGAGAGATAATTTAAATACTAAGTCATAAATTAAGGAGTAGTCTAACTTAAAGTTCTGCACCTTTGATTTAAAAAATTAAGTGCAAGGAACAGAGACATAAGCAGAAAGCCATCTAAAATAATCTTCAAACATTGCATTGTGTTAGTAAAAGTCATTCCAAAAATCTTCCCCTATATAAAGCTATACTCAGATAAGAATTAGTTTGAGTTTTTCCAGAGGAAGCTGTGAGATAAGAATTCAAAAGCAGGTAGTTTGTTTGGGAGATGCAGAAAACACCCAGCAGGGGAATGAGGACCTGATTCAGGAAAGAGAAAACAGCTAATAAAGTAATGTTGTGAAGCCATCAGTGCAGATAAATGGAACTCAGTCTCTTGGGGGAAACCCTGGGAGAAGATTGAAACATATGTCTCCGGCTTTTACCACCTGGTGATGAGAGCTGGGATATTTATATACCAACTTCCATCAGGTATTAGTTGAATGCTCCTTTGGGAGATGTTCATTCTCCAAAACACACAGCCTGCTTTGCATGCAGGCAGAATGGTCTTCTGGGAGGGAAAGCCCTCAGAGAGGGATGCAGCTGGATGGATGGATACTGAGGTAGGAAAGCCTGGAGAATATGGCCATGGTACTGGCAGGATGTCCAAAATATAAAAGAAAAGATACAAATTTGTAAAATTTAAAGGATTTTGTAACACTCATGTTACATCATTAAAGTTACTAAATTTACTTTTACCTGAATTTTATGAAGAAAAGGAAAATTAAGTGAACAGGAAAAAAATTGCTAATATTCAGACAAATGTTTCTTCACTGTGAGTGCTATTAATTCCTAAAGATCTACAAAGTATCAGTGAAAACAATACATAAACATTTTATATGGTGACAAGTGTTATGAAGACAATGAAACAATGTTGGGAGCAGGTGGGGTGGCCTTGGGACTGCTCTAAAGGGAACTGTCAAGGAAAGCCTCTGAAGAGGAGACGCTGTAGCTGAGACCTAAAGGGTGACAGGAGCCCATGTGGACGACCAGCCACGAGGACAGCACAGCAATGCCCTGTGGGGGGGAAGCTTTGCTTGGCACATCTGAGGGAAGAAAGGAGGTGTGGGTGTCTGTACAATGAGTGGGAAACATTGTTAGGGTGAGCTGGTGCCAAGGTGCAGGGGCCAAATTATCTAAGATTCAAAGAGGATCAGTAAAAGAAGATGATGAAAAGAAAGTCTAAAATACCAAGGAAACAAATTGAATCCCCAAGTAACCAAAACAACAGAAGAAAAACAAAAAGATTTTTAACTGCAAGGAACAGGATTGACATGAAAGAAATGTAAACCACTAAGAGAAAAGGCTAAAGGTGATTACAGTCTATTCATCATTCCTTACATGGTGATAGGTATAGAGGATGGAAAAAGTCAGTCTGCCTTAAGGATAAATAGTATCCCTGTGTGATGGTTGGGTTCATGTGTCAACCTGGCTAGGTGGCCTAGCTGTCTGGTCAAGCGGGCACTGGCCTGACGATTGCTGTGAGGATATTTGAGGCTGGTTAATAAACCAACGGGCTGGTTTGTTGGATCATCAGTCAATTGACTGCAGCTGACTGATGACTCATCAAGGGGCGTGCTTCCACAGTGAGAGAATGCAACTGGCTGGATTTGGTCTGGGTGATCAGTTGGAGGCTTATAAGCTGGACGGTTAGAGATCCTTCACTTCTTCTTCAGCTGCTCAGTGAAGCATTTCCTGGGGAGCTCGTCGAAGTTGCCAGTTCGTTTCCTGAGGAGTTCGTCAAAGTTGTCGGTTCGTTTCGGAGGAGTTCATTGGACGTCTTCCTTGGAGTTGACAGCTTGTTGACGGCTCTGCAGAATTTGGACTCGTGCTCTTCCGCAGTTGCATGAGTCACTTTTACAATCTGATAATCACAGACATCTCTCATTGATTCTGTTTCCAAGGAGAACCCTAACTAATACAACTTGGTACCGGAAGTGGTTCTTGAGAAACGGAATCTTAAAATGGGCTTTTACAATTTGTTTTCTACTCTGATTAGATTCAGAGGCACTAATGACTCTATTTCCAATAATCAAGAGGGTACTAACAGTCCATGGCAGGAACTGGCAAAGGAAATACGCAAAATAGCACCATTTGATTCTCCTAATTGTGCTCTAGTACGAAGCGAGGCTCTGGGTGAGTGTTTTCGACACTTTCATGGAGTTTTGCAGTATTAAGAGGTATAATGATGTTGGCTGGCTGCTCTTAGATACTTTGGATACAGTTGTAAGAGAAAGGGATGAGCTACAGGCTTCAAATTCAAAACTTGAATGCCGTATGACAGATGTAAAGGGTTCCATCTGTGCCCTGAAAGAAAATCTTATTTCCTGTGCCCGCAGACTGGAGGTTTCTGAAAATCAGACGCAGTCTCTTATTGTGCGAGTAGCACATTTACAGCGTAAACTAAAATCTCAACCTCTCAGGGTGTCTGCTGTTAAAGTAAAGGCATTGATTGGAAAAGAATGGGACCCGGAAACTTGGGATGGGGACATACAGATTGATAATAATGACAGTTAGGACATTGGAACCCTGGATTCTGCTGGGTCATTGTTAGATTTACCTGTAGAGGGCTGTCCTGGGGAAACAGCTTCTCTGCCTCCAGTCTGCCCTAAGGAGCCTGCCACCCAACCCCCATCTAAGGAGATTAACCTTTCAATGCCTGCTAATCTTGTAATCACCTCCCCTGAGGAAGCAGCCCTCACTCTTTTGTCTGGAGAGATTAATCCTGTTTTAAGAGATGAAAATGCAACAGAGTGTCCTGAGGTGAATGGCTTGAGAGATAATTACCACCAGTTTTTGCTTCAAGACCTATAACTAGGCTTAAGTCCCAACAAGCCCCAAAGGGTGAGGTACAAAGTGTGACCCATGAGGAAGTACGCTATACTCCAAAAGAACTGTATGAGTTTTCCAATTTATACAGACAGAAACCAGGGGAATATGTGTGGGAATGGATATTGAGAGTGTGGGATAATGGTGGAAGGAATATAAGGTTGGATCAGGCTGAATTTACTGATATGGGCCCACTAAGCAGAGATTCTGCATTCAATGTTGTAGCTCGAGGGGTTAGAAAGGGTGTTAACAGTTTGTTTGGGTGGCTGGCTGAAACATGGATCAAAAGGTGGCCGGCATTACCAGAGGTTGAAATGCCAGAACTGCCCTGGTATAATGTGGAGGAGCGGATTCAAAGGCTTAGAGAGATTGGAATGTTAGAGTGGATTTATCATGGAAGACCTGCTCACACAGCCCTGGAATGTCCAGAGGACACACCTTTTACCAGGACTGTAAGGAATAAATTTGTGAAACTAGCTCCATAATCCCTGAAGGGCTCTGTAGTCGCCCTTCTCTGTAGGTCAGATATTACTGTAGGAACTGCTGTCACTGAACTGGAATCCTTAAACACAATGGGGATAATCGGGTCCCAAGTCAGCAGAAGCCAAGTAGCTGCAGTTAATCGCCACAGACAAGGTGGGCATGGCTACCATAATGGAAAACAGGCTCAAAGCAGCAATCAAAATAATATGACTCGCAGAGACTTAAGGCGTTGGCTAGTGGATCATGGAGTACCAAGTAGTAAAATAGATGGGCAATCGACTAAATTCTTGTTTGAACTATATAAGCAGAAGAATTCTAGGCCACATGAACAAAAATCTCCCTTGAATTACAAAAACAGAGAGTCACGGCCCCTTAATCAATTTCCAGACTTGAGACAGTTTACAGATCCAGAGCCCCTTGAATGAAGGGAAGGCCAGGTACCCTTGGAGAAGGACCCTGTCACACTGCCAAAAATTTATACTGTTACTCTTCCTCCCAGCCTTCCCCAGGGGGACCTACGGCCTTTTACCAGGGTGACTGTGCATTGGGGAAAAGGAAATGATCAGACATTTCATGGATTATTAGACACTGGGTCAGAAGTGACATTAATTCCCGGAGACCCAAAACGTCACTCTGGTCCACCAGTCAGAGTTGGGCCTTATGGAGGTCAGATGATTGATGGAGTTTTAGCCCAGGTCCGTCTCACAGTGGGTCCAGTGGGTCCCCGGACCCACTCTGTGGTTATTTCCCCAGTGCCGGATTGCATAATTGGAATAGACATACTCAGCAACTGGCAGAATCCTCACATTGGTTCCCTGACTCCTGGAGTGAGGGCTATTATGGTGGGAAAGGCCAAGTGGAAGCCACTAGAGCTGCCCCTGCCTAGCAAAGTAGTGAACCAGAAGCAATACCGGATTCCTGGAGGGATTGCAGAGATTAATGCCACTCTTAAGGACTTGAAGGATGCAGGGGTGGTGATTCCAATCACATCCCCATTCAACTCTCCTATTTGGCCTGTGCAGAAAACAGATGGGTCTTGGAGGATGACTGTGGATTATCGTAAGCTTAACCAGGTGGTGACTCCAATTGCAGCTGCTGTCCCAGATGTGGTATCATTGCTTGAGCAAATCAACACATCCAGTGGTACCTGGTATGCAGCTATTGATCTGGCAAATGCTTTTTTCTCAATTGCTGTCAGCAAGGACCACCAGAAACAGTTTGCATTCAGCTGGCAAGGCCAGCAGTTTACATTCACTGTGCTACCTCAGGGTTATATCAACTCTCCAGCCCTATGTCATAATATTGTCCGCAGGGATCTTGATCATTTCTCCCTCCCACAAGACATCAAACTGGTCCATTATATTGATGATATCATGTTGATTGGACCTAGTGAGCAAGAAGTAGCAACTACTCTAGATTTGTTGGTAAGGTATTTGCGTGGCAGAGGATGGGAGATAAATCCAACAAAAATACAGGGGCCTTCCACCTCAGTAAAATCTCTAGGTGTCCAGTGGTGTGGGGACTGTCGAGATATTCCTTCTAAGGTGAAGGATAAGCTGCTGCATCTGGCCCCACCTACAACCAAAAAAGAGGCACAACGCTTAGTTGGCCTCTTTGGGTTTTGGAGACAACATATTCCTCATTTAGGTGTGCTACTCCGGCCCATTTGCCGAGTGACTAGAAAAGCTTCTAGTTTTGAGTGGGGACTGGAGCAAGATGAGGCTCTGTGACAGGTCCAGGCTGCTGTGCAAGCTGCTCTGCCGCTTGGACCATATGATCCAGCTGATCCAATGGTGCTGGAAGTGTCAGTGGCAAATAGAGTTGCTGTTTGGAGCCTTTGGCAGGCTCCTATAGGAGAATCACAACACAGGCCCTTAGGATTTTGGAGTAAAACTTTACCATCTTCTGCAGATAACTACTCTCCATTTGAGAAACAAGTGTTGGCTTGCTACTGGGCCTTAGTAGAGACAGAACGCTTAACCATGGGCCACCAAGTTACCATGAGACCTGATTTACCTATCATGAGCTGGGTGTTATCTGACCCACCAAGCCATAAAGTTGGGCGTGCACAGCAGCACTCCATCATAAAATGGAAATGGTATATACGAGATAGAGCTCAAGCAGGTCCTGAAGGTACAAGTAAGTTACATGAGGAAGTGGCTCAAATGCCCATGGCCCCCACTCCTTCCACCTTACCTTCTCTTTCCCAGCCCACAGCTATGGCATCTTGGGGAGTTCCTTACAGTCAGTTGACTGAGGAAGAGAAGACTCGGGCCTGGTTTACAGATGGTTCTGCACGATATGCAGGCACCACCCGAAAGTGGACAGCTGCACCACTGCAGCCCCTTTCTGGGATAGCCCTGAAGGACAGTGGTGAGGGGAAATCCTCCCAGTGGGCAGAACTTCGAGCAGTGCGCCTGGTTGTTCACTTTGCTTGGAAGGAGAACTGGCCAGAGGTGCGTCTGTATACTGATTCCTGGGCTGTTGCTAATGGTTTGGCTGGATGGTCAGGGACTTGGAAGGAACATGATTGGAAGATTGGTGACAAAGAAGTCTGGGGAAGGGGTATGTGGATAGACCTTTCTGAGTGGGCAAACAACAAGAAGATGTTTGTGTCCCATGTGAATGCTCACCAGAGGGTGACTTCAGCAGAAGAAGGTTTTAATAACCAAGTGGATAAAATGACCCGTTTGGTGGATACCAATCAGCCTCTTTCCCCAGCAACTCCTGTCATTGCCCAATGGGCTCATGAACAAAATGGTCATGGTGGTAGGGATGGAGGTTATGCATGGGCTCAGCAACATGTACTTCCACTCACCAAGGCTGACCTGGCCACAGCCACTGCTGAGTGTCCAATTTGCCAGCAGCAGAGACCCACACTCAGTCCCTAATATGGCACCATTCCTCGGGGTGATCAGCCTGCTACCTGGTGGCAGGTTGATTACATCGGACCACTTCCATCATGGAAAGGGCAGTGATTTGTTCTTACTGGAATAGACACATACTCCGGATATGGGTTTGCCTTCCCTGCACAACATGCTTCTGCCAAAACTACGATACGTGGACTTACAGAATGCCTCATCCACCGTCATGGTATTCCACACAGCATTGCTTCACAGCAAATGAAGTGAAGGGATGGGCACATGCTCATGGAATTCTGTGGTCTTACCATGTTCCCCATCATCCAGAAGTAGCTGGGTTGATAGAACGGTGGAATGGCCTGTTGAAGACTCAATTATGGCGCCAACTAGGTGGCAATACCTTGCAGGGTTGGGGCAGTGTTCTCCAGGAGGCTGTGTATGCTCTGAATCAGCATCCACTCTATGGTGCTGTTTCTCCCATAGCCAGGATTCATGGGTCCAGGAATCAAGGGGTGGAAACAGGAGTGGCACCACTCACTATCACTCCTAGTGATCCACTAGGGAAATTTTTGCTTCCTGTCCCTGCAAGTTTAAGCTCTGCTGGTCTACAAGTCTTGGTTCCAAAAGGAGGAGTGCTTCCACCAGGAAACACAACCATAATCCCATTGAACTGCAAGTTAAGGCTGCCACCTGGCCACTTTGGGCTTCTTTTGCCTCTGAATCAACAGGCAAGTAAGGGGATTACTGTACTGGCTGGGGTGATTGATCCTGACTATCAAGGGGAAATAGCACTGCAACTACACAATGGAAGTAAAGAAGAGTTTTCCTAGAATATAGGAGATCCCCTAGGTGTCTCTTAGTACTACCATGCCCCGTGATTCAAGTCAATGGAAAACTGCAACAATCCAATCCAGGCAGGACTACCAATGGCCAAGAAACTTCAGGAATGAAGGTTTGGGTCACCCCACCAGGCAAAGAACCACGGCCAGCTGAAGTGCTTGCTGAGGGTAAAGGGAACATGGAATGGGTAGTGGAAGAAGGTCGTGATAAATATGAACTACGGCCACGTGACCAGTTACAGAAATGAGGACTATGATGACATGAATATTTCCTCCTCGTTTTGTTATGATTATGTTTGTATTTGTCTGTAAAGAAAATATTTTTGCTTTCTTCTCTGTCTTACCCCCTTATCATAAGGCATAAGCTGTAACGTTCATTTTGAAGGTATGGTTTTAGGTGATGTGTACAACTGCCAAGTTGACAAGGGGTGGACTGTGATGTTGGGTTCATGTGTCAACTTGGCTAGGTGGCCTAGCTGTCTGGTCAAGTGGGCACTGGCCTGACGATTACTGTGAGGATATTTGAGGCTGGTTAATAAACCAATGGGCTGGTTTGTCGGATCATCAGTCAATTGACTGCAGCTGACTGATGACTCATCAAGGGGCGTGCTTCCACAGTGAGAGAATGCAATTGGCTGGATTTGGTCCGGGTGATCAGTTGGAGGCTTATAAGCGGGACGGTTAGAGAACCTTCACTTCTTCTTCAGCTGCTCAGTGAAGCATTTCCTGAGGAGTTTGTCAAAGTTGCCGGTTTGTTTCCTGAGGAGTTCGTCAAAGTTGTCGGTTCGTTTCCGAGGAGTTGGTCAGACGTCTTCCTTGGAGTTGACAGCTTGTTGACGGCTCTGCTGAATTTGGACTCATGCGCTCCCGCAGTTGCATAAGTCACTTTTACAATTTGATAATCAGAGACATCTCTCATTGATTCTGTTTCCAAGGAGAACCCTAACTAATACACCCTGTATTACACAAACTAAGAAATGGAACAAAAATATAATCAAAGATAAAAATGGAAGTAAATTTAACTAAAGTTATAATTGAATCTATGAATAATAGGGATCCACATGTTGCTCTAGGAATATCTTTAGGGAATAAGCAACAACTAGATGCACCCTGAACAAATTTGGAAACATTAAACTATCTTAAAAATATTCTTGATTTTACATAAACATTATTTACTCAAGTACATCTAACTATGTAGAATTTCTTTGCTAAAATCTTGTTTGTTCATCCTTCTTTGGTTGCCATCCTCCAGTATATTTAGGGACTTATTGCTTTATAAATATTACTATTAATATAACTATTCCTGCCAACAATAGGTACAATAATAATAATAACAACAGTAGCAGCAAAAACATCAGGTATTATGTCTTGAGCGCTTATGTGCTATGCATTTTTTTTTAAATTCAATTTTATTGAGATTGTTCACATACCACACAATCATCCAATGTGCACAATCAATTGCCCATGGTACCATCATACAGCTGTGCATCCATTATTACAGAAAGGAAATAAAAACAAAAAAAGAAAACTCAAATCCTCCCATACCCTACCACTCCCCACCTCCATTATTGACTCATGGCATTTAGTATAGTACATTTGTTAATGTTGATGAAAGAAAGTTACAATACTACTGACTGTAGTACATAGTTCGCAATAGGTATATTTTTTCCCTATATGCCTCTCTATTATTAACTTATAGTTATAGTGTCATACATTTGTTCTAGTTCATGAAAGAGATTTCTAATATTTGTACAGTTAATCATGGACATTGTCCACCACAAGATTCACTGTTTTATAAATTCCCATATTTTAACCTCCAACTTTCCTTCTGGTGACATACATGACTCTGAGCTTCCCCTTTCCACCACATTCACACACTGTTCAGCACTATTAGTTATTTTCACAATAACATTATGCATGGTTTTAAACAAGCTGATGTGATGCTCACAACTGCATGAGGCAAGTAGATTTTGCAGATGAAATCACTGATGCACAGCTAGCTAAGTAGTTTAAATAAAATCAATCCAAGTTTAAAAATCAATCAGTCTCTCTAAGCTACCTGGACAGATTGACTTGCTGCTCCACCTTGCCATGTGCGACATGCCTCCCAGGGGTGTAAATCTCCCTGGCAAGGAGGGAAATGACTCCCAGTGATGAGACGAGACTGGACCCTGCATCGTGGGATAGAGAAAAACTTCTGGACCTAAAGGTGGAAGAGACATGAAACAAAGTAAAGTTTCAGTGGCTGAGAGAGATTTCAAATAGAGTAGAGAAGTCATAAGAGGTTAAAGACCCTAGAGAATTGCAATGCTCGTTTATATCTTTATTCTTTATATTGATATATAATATATTTCTGATAAGTATAAGAGGTTATTCTTATACATTTTATAGGTAGCCCTTTTTAGTCCTTAGTGTATTAGAATAGCTAAAAGGAAATACCTGAAACTGTTGAACTGCTATCCAGTAGCCTTGATTCATGAAGATGATTGTGTAACTATATATCTTATATGATGTGCCCATGTGATTGTGAAAACCTTTTGGCTCACACTCCCTTTATCCAATGTATGGACAGATGAGTAGAAAAATGGGGACAAAAAGTAAATGAATAATCGGAGATGGGGGTTGTGGGATGTTTTGGGTGTTCTTTTTTTGCTTGTATTTTTATTCTTATTTTTAATTTGAGGGGAAGTAATGAATGTGTTCAAGGGCTGATTGTGGTGATGAATTCACAACTATATGATGTCACTGTGAACAATTGCTTGTACATTGTGGATGATTGTATGGCCTGTGACTATATCTCAATAGAATTGCAGGGGGAAAAACATCAGTGTGACTCCTGAATCCATGCTCTTAAAGGCAATGCAAGACTACCTTTCTTCTAAAACTATTTCTTCTATTATTAGTACAAATAATAGTGTGGTTCCCCATTTATAATTTTCAAACCATGTCATTTCATTGGTTCTTGCTAAATAGGATACTATGACTCAGAGAGTTACCCTTGTTTGTGTATGAGGAAGATAAAGCCTAGTGGTTAAAACTATTTGCTAAAAAGGATAAAAATTTACACTTATGATTGGATCCATTGCACTTTCCACAAAAATGCCAATGGATATCAATATTTAGCAGCATGTCTTTCCTTCAAGTAAGCTTTATATCTAACTATGCAAACATTTGAGGGTATCTTGATCCCTTCTCTGTTTTAGCTGAATCTTTGTGGTGAACAGCTTGAAAACAAAGCTACATGTACTATATACAAAAACCAAACTCTACCTCCTAATTTTTAAAATACATACTTTGATTATCTAATAGATAAAACAGATATGTATCATTGGAATCTGTATGAAAAAAATATGCTATAATTAAAAGAATATCTTGAACCCATCATCATTTATATAATAGCAAGGAAGAAACATTTACAACTTAATGAAATGAGGATAATACATTAGTATATGATAATCAGAAATATATTATATATCAATATAAAGATAAATGAGCATTGAAATTCTCTAGGGTCTTTAACACATTTATATTTTTCAGAGAGATGCTCATTATTCTGGTTCATTGAAAAAAAACAATGACTTATTTTTCTTTGTTTACCCCTTCCTTTAAATTAACTTTCTTTGTCTACTTTTAGGTTGGAATTGTGAACAGGCTTTATGAGGCTGAATAGGTTTTTCCTATTACTATAAAGTTTTCTACAAATAAAATGATAGTAAATATGTAATACCAGAATTTTAAAGCCAGTAAATAAAATCTGTCTCTGGCTAGAACTGGATTTAATATGAAAATATGAAGACATAGAGATCATAATGGGAGCTGGAATACAAACACGTTCCATAAAGGTTTTTAGGTGATGTGGAGCTGAAAACTGGAGAATGGGTAAGGATTCACAAGAGAACAGATAAACAGTATATTGAATCACTGTGTATGTGTAAGTTTGTCATGATCTTGCCTCACATTCCTGTGTAAAAATAAGTGCCAGATAGATTAAAGAAAGCAATATGCAGTAATAGGTATATATAATTGTACAAATTAGTATAGTGATAATTTATAACAATATATTTATATTTTTCAATATATAATTTTTAATTGTTATAAATATCTATAATTTTGTAAATTATATATTATAAATAATATAAGTAAAATAATTTATTATTTTTTTGTAATTTATAATTGATAATAACCACAATGTAAGTACACTGAACAAAGATGACTGTGAATATGGTTGAAAGAGAAAGGTTAGGAGCACGTGGGACACCAGAAGGAAAGAGGGAAAATAAAGACTGAGACTGTATAACTTAGTGAAACTTAGAGTGCTCAACAATTGTGATAAAATGTACAAATATGTTTTTACATGAGGGAGAACAAATGAATGTCAATCTTGCAAGTGTTTAAAAGGGGTGGTATTGGGGAAAAAATGCAATCAATGCAAACTAGAGACTATAGTTGGTGGAAACATTGTTTTATGCTTCCTTTGATGTGGCAGGGGCAATGTACCCAAGCTGGATGCCTGTGAGAGGGGGATATAAGGGAGGGATGTGGGACTCTTGGCATTGGTGATTTTGTCTGACTCTTTCATTATACTTTATTTTAATTCTATCTTGCCTTTTGTTGCTTTTTAGCTGTCATTTTTTTTCTTTCTTTTTTCTTTTTCTATTGTCTCTCCACCTTCTTTGACTTTTCCTCTTTCTTTGTGGAAAAAATGGAAATGTCCTTATGTAGATAGTGGTGATGGTGGTGAATGCATAAATATGTGATTATGCAGGGAATCACTGATTGTTTACTTAGGACAGAATGTATGGTGTGTGAACAAAACGTCTTAAAAAAACAGGTTAATGAAGAAACCTTGACGGCATTATATTGAGTGAAATAAGTCAGACACAAAAGGGCAAATATTCTATGGTCTCACTGATATGAACTAATTATAAAATGTAAACTCATATAAATGGAATATAGGGTAGCAGGATATAGAACGAGGCTAAAGAATGGGGAGCCATTGCTTATTATGAGCAGAATGTTTAACTAGGTTGAACTTAAGTGTTTGAAAATGGACAGAGGTGATGGTAGCACATTATTGTGAGAATAACAGTGCTGAATGGTGTGTGAATATGGTAGAAAGGGGGAGCTTAGAGTCATGTATGTCACCAGAAGGAAAATTGGAGGTTAAAATATGGGAATTGTATAAAACAGCGAATCTTGTGGAAAATGTCCATGATTAAATGTAAAAATATTGGAAATCTCTTTCATGAACTAGAACAAATGTATGACACTATAACTAGAAGTTAATAATAGAGGGGCATATAGGGAAAAAATATACCTCTTGCAAACTATGTACTACAGTTAGTAGTATTTTAACATTCTTTCATCAACAGTAACAAATGTAACATACCAACACTGAGGCAATAATGGTGGGAAGTGGTTAGGGGTAGGGAGGATTTGAGTTTTCTTTTTAATTTTAATTTTTTTTCTGGAGTAATGAAAATGTTCTAAAAATTGAAAAAAAATACTTGTGATGAATGCACAACTATCTAACGGTATCATGAACAATTGATTGAATACTTTGGATGATTGTATGGTATGTGAAAAATCTCAATAAAATTGAATTTAAAAACAAAACAAAAAAGATAAATGTCAGATAGATTAAAGAAAGCAATATGCAGTAATATGTATATATAAATATACAAATTATAGTGATGATATATATCATGTATCATTTTATATTGTTGTATTTATTATACATTATACACACACATATATATGTGTATATATAGAGAGAGAAAGAGAAAGAGAAAATGATAGAGTTAAAAAAAATTGGGAGAAAATATTTGCAAGTATATAACTTGATAGGAAAACTATTCCAAATTAAAATTTCCTGTGACATAAAAATCAAATAAATAAATTAGAAAGTGTCAGACAACCCAACGGAAGAAATAAACATAACCAAAAGACTTGAAAACATGACCACCAAACTTTTTGGGTTAAGATATTCAGATACAACTGAATTTCCTAAGATATCCTTTGAACCATTTATTCCACTTTTAGGAAATTATCTAAGAGGAATATCCATATGCATGTAAAATTATATACACACATATGGGTGCTTAATAAAGCATTTTTTGTGGTAACAACTATACTGTATATTCTTACACAGATGTATAGTGGACATCATGCAGATTATAATAAAAGGACAGACACTAAACAGTCTCTGGACAGATGCATTCAGTTACCAGACAGGTATGAAGGTGGCCTTTAATAATCACTCTATGTTGTTTTGATTTTTCACACTACTAATGAATTCATGTAGTGCTTATTTAATTAAAAGAAAAGACCAAACACAAACAGTCAGAAAAGCCAATAAGGTAATAATATTTCCTTGGTCCTAGCTAAATAGAAAATAGGAAACCACTTGGAAATTGTAAGAATTTGCCGTAATTAATTTAGGGCTTACTACTTTCTAAGCATTATATTAAACCTTTTACATGAATTATTTTATTTAAATTCATCCTGAGATGAGTGAATTCTATTGTTTACTTTTCAGAGATGAGTGTGCTGAGTCATACAGGATTAAGAAATGCATTCAAGTTTAGAAAATCCATAAGTGAATTAGTTAGGAGCCAAATCTAGGATAACCACAAAACTCAAATACATGGGAAAAGTTGCACTGTACTGAGCAGAACAAGAAGGAAAACAAACCATACATTACAATTTCAGAAATTCAAATCAAGACAATCCAAGGTTTCTGTCAACATATGACAATAATTTATAACAATTGGGTATCATACTACTGAGCAGAACACTACCTTCACCTTCAGCAGTAGATGAAAAGATAACTCAGGTAAAAAAAATGTTGAGAATGTAGAAATGGACTAAGATAATTTACAATTAAAAAGCTAAAGCAAGGATTTAAACTTCACAGAGATGGAAGAATGTCAGGCAAATTCTCTAAAAATCTCTTCTTGCTGTGTTTTTCTTTTCCTCTAATACTAACACGTGCAAATGAAGAAGGCAAATGTCAAGGTAGCTGATTATTCCATCTAACTCCTTTATTCTGCATTTCTTAGTGTCAATCATCTTGTCGGCTTTCTGCCAATCAATTTTATTGATTCACATTGTGAATAGAAAAATAATGATCTTTAACAATAGAGTGGTTGGTAAAATATCTGTTGAAATGTTTCAATATCAATTACGGTCTTCCATAATTCTTCCTTTTCTATGTTCACATCAAAATTTTCCTCCATTTCTTTAATAATCTTTGAGCCTATAAAATAAATGCCACCCTAGCCTTATACAGGCCAACTCCTTTGTAGGACCTAGATTTTCCATTTGTGGGGCCAAGCTCTCAATTCGTCATGACTCTGATTGTTTCTATAAACTGAGGGAGGTTGAATTTTGTAATTAATTTGTATGAGCTAGAAGGGACACATTAAAAAAATTGTCATATTTGCTGAAGTAAAAAAATTATAATTCAGATTTTATATTTAAATTTTGAATTTTTACTCACTCATATACATGAAGTATATTTGATACCTTGGGAAAATACATTTTTTAAGTATAATAATTTCTGAATAATATTTTCTCTTCCTGAAACGTAATTTCTTAGAAAGATTTTAAGATAAATCTCAAACAAACAAGTAGCCCTTTTTTCCTGTTTGGCAATAGGCCCTGCTTATTTAAAAATATGTATTTAAATAAAACTCCAGGAAACCTAAAAAACACTGAGAGATTATGTAAATCATTCAAAATACACTTTCGTTAAATGATACTTATATGGTATTCAATTATATTTGCTTTTATACAAAAAAATCCAAGTGACAAGGTTATTTTCATTCAACAATCCCCCAAAAGATTCACTTCACACAATATAGTCAGTTGGGAAACTCAAGTTATGACACCCATTTAAATTATATGTTAGTCTTGTAGTACTGATGGAGCAACTTCAGCATAATTCAAAAATTAGATCTTGACATTTTTTCATTATAATATTTTAATAAACCAATTCTAAATATTAAGCTCTACATAGGTTTATATTTCAAATTATAGTGAACATGTCTTCCATTCACACAATTACATTATTTTTTTATTACAGGTAATTTGAAATTGTGATTTCCCCACTTCCATAGCTCAAATTAAGAAATACTTTGATTTTAAAATAATGCTAATTTCTTCTATCCTATAGTTTTTGCTCTTAGATCATAAAATAACAATAAATATCTTCTGCTGTCAAGATAGTCCTTTCTTCTACTTAGCTTAGGACTGGTTTGCTGTTCATTTTCTAGCTTCTTCAGTTGATCCATTAGTTCTTTGATTTTGGCTCTTTCTTCCTTTTTAATATATACGTTTAGTGCTATAAATTTCCCCCTCATTACCGCTTTTGCTGCATCCCATAGGTTTTGGTATGTTGTGTTCTCATTTTCATTCATCTCTATATATTTAGCAATTTCTCTTGCTATTTCTTCAACCCACTGATTGTTTAGGAGTGTGTTATTTAACCTCCAGGTATTTGTGAATTTTCTAAGTCTCTGATGGTTATTGACTTCTAATTGTATTCCATTGTGATCAGAGAATGTGCTTTGAATAATTTCAATCTTTTTAAATTTATTGAGGCTTGTTTTATGTCCCAGCATATGATCTATTCTGGAAAAAGTTCCGTGAGCACTAGAGAAGAATGTGTATCCTGGTGATTTGGGATATAATGTTCTATATATGCCTTTTAAATCCAATTTCATTTATCAGATTGTTTAGGTTTTAAATTTCCTTATTGGTCTTCTGTCTGGTTGATCTATCTATAGGAGAGAGTGATGTGTTGAAGTCTCCCATAATTATTGTGGAAACATCAATTGCTTCCTTTAGTTTTGCCAGTGTTTCTCTCATGTATTTTGTGGCACCTTGATTGGGTGCATAAACATTTATGATTGTTATTTCTTCTTGTTGAATTGCCCCTTTTATTAGTATGTAGGGTCCTTCTTTGTCTCTCAAAACATCCCTGCATTTAAAGTCTATTTTATCTGAGATTAATATTGCTACACCTGCTTTCTTTTGGCTGTAGCTGGCATGAAATATTTTTTTCCATCCTTTCACTTTCAATTTCTTTGTGTCCCTGCATCTAAGATGAGTTTCTTGTATGCAATTGATTCATTTTTTTTGATTCATTTTTTTTGATCCATTCTGTGAATCTATATCTTTTAATTGGGGAGTTTAATCCATTTACATTCAACGTTATATCCGTGAAGGCATTTCTTGAATCAGCCATCTTATCCTTTGGTTTATGTTTGTCATATATATTTTCCCTCTCTCTATTAATATTCTTTAATGTACCCATACCGAATCTCTTTAGTACTGAACCTTTCTCCATATCTCTCTCTCCTTTCTTTATTTCTCTGTCTGTAGGGCTCCCTTTAGTATCTGAAGTAGGGCAGGTCTCTTGTTAGCAAATTCTCTCAGCATTTGTTTGTCTGTGAAAAATTTAAGCACTCCCTCAAATTTGAAGGAGAGCTTTGCTGGATAAAGTATTCTTGGTTGGAAACTTTTCTCACTCAGAATTTTAAATATATTGTGCCACTGCCTTCTCGCCTCCATGGTGGCTGCTGAGTAGTCACTACTTAGTCTTATGCTGTTTCCTTTGTATGTGGTGAATTGCTTTTCTCTTGCTGCTTTCAGAACTTGCTTCTTCTCTTCCGTATTTGACAGTGTGATCAGAATATGTCTTGGAGTGTTTATTTGGATTTATTCTACTTGGAGTTTGCTGGGCATTTATGATTTGTGTATTTATGGTGTTTAGAAGATTTGGGAAGTCTTCCCCAACAATTTCTTTGAATACTCTTCCTAGGCCTTTAACCTTTTCTTCCCCTTCTGGAACACCAATGAGTCTTATATTTGGATGTTTTATATTATCTATCAAATCCCTGAGGTCCATTTTGATTTTTTTCCCCATTCTTTCTTTTGTGCTTTCATTTTCCATTCTGTCATCTTCCAGGTCACTGATTCACTGTTCAACTTCCTCTAGTCTTGTACTATGAGTATTCAGAATCTTTTTAATTTGGTCAACAGTTTCTTTAATTTCCATAAGATCATCTAGTTTTTATTTAGTCTTGCAATGTCTTCTTTATGCTCTTCTAGGGTCTTCTTGATGTCCTTTATATCCTGTGCCATGCTCTTCTTCATGTCCTTTATATCCTGTGTCACGGTCTCATGATTCATCTTTAGTTCTTTGATTAGTTGCTCTAGGTACTGTGTCTCCCCTGATCTTTTGATTTGGGTGCTTGGGCTTGGGTTATCCGTATTGTCTGGTTTTTTCATATGCTTTAAAATTTTCTGTTGTTTTGGCCTCTTGGCATTTGCTTAACTTGATAGGGTTCTCTTAGGATTTGTAGACCAATTGAAATCCTTATCTCTAATTTGTCAGGTCTACAGCTTCGTGGAGTACACTTTCTCTAACTAACCAGCAGGTGGCGTCCACGAACCACCTGTTCCCCTCAAGCCAGTTCTACCCCACTTTGCCTTTGTGGTGAGTGGGAGAGTGAGTCTTGTGGGGTCCAGTTGGTGTACCAAGCTTGCATATGTAGTTAGTATTGCCTACCCTGTATATGGGGCATGTGTCTGGGCTGTCGGTGTTGGGGGGGCAGCTCCAACAATCAAATCTCCCTGGTGTTCCTGGAGTTTTAAAGCTGCTGCAATATTCTAATCTTTCAGTTCAGTCCTGCCACAGTTTGTCTCTGCCACTGACCCACAAGTCCTTGGTATGGCCCCTGAGACTTGCAAGTGGGTCCCTCTTCCAGGCCATGCACCCCCTGGTCCTCTGTTGAGGGATGACTTTGCTATGTCACAGGTGAGTGCCATCCCCCCAGGGTGGTTCTGGGCTGCATGGCTGTGTAGGGAGTCTCCAAGTCTGCTGAGCGGATGCCCCCCTTTTCTTGGGAAGTTGTGGTGTTTAGTGAATTTTCTCAGACACTAGATTATTGCCGTTTGTCTCAGAGCTCTGTTAGTTCTGCTCTTGTCTTGACCTGCCCAAATTGCAAGTCTTTGAGGCTTTCTGTATTGGGCTTCTTAGAGTAATTGTTTCAGAAAAAGAAAAAAAAGATTAAAAAAAAAAAAGGCCCTCCTCACAGATCTAATGCGTTATTGAAATGCTAAGAGACAAAGCAATTAGGTTCATTAAGGAAAAGTCCAGGAGGCAGAGAGATCATGTTTTCTTCGGGATTTGCATATGAGCCTCAGGGCCTGAGCTCTGCCCTTCCGCTTTTTATGTTCACCAGAATTCCAAAAAGCCTATGCTTTTCTTTTTGGGCTTTTCTTGCTGTTTCTTGCTATCCCTATCTCCTCTCTGCAGGGCTGGCTGCTCTCAGATTCTCTGGTGTCTGGTCTCAGTCTATGATTGGAGTTTGGATCACTAGAATGAGTTTCCGATAAGGGCTGCCACTGCAGTTCTCCCTTTTCCTTCCCGGTGCTGACAGCCCCTCCTCCCACAGGGCCGAGCCTGGCAGGGAGGGGCGCGGGTCCCCTGGCTGCAAAAACTTACAGATTTCGCTGATCTCAGCAGTTCAACATGTTCATGAGTGTTGTATGAAGTATGCCCAAAGTCAAATTGCTCTGCGGTGTCCAGTCCATGCAGATCCTGGCTTTCTACCTACTTTCCTGGAGGAGTAACTAAAACATACACCTCACCGATCTGCCGTCTTGCCCTGCTGTAAGATAGTCATTTCTGCATGAGAAAAACAACATAATGATGTATTCATGAAGTTTCCTTTCAGCATGTGATTTTGAAATTTCACATCACATACATTACTGATAGTCAGCTCATGGGCAGCAATGGGGCATTATGAACTATTCTGACTGGTCAAATGACTGCTCTGATATGTAGCCATAGGTATTGCAGAGGTCTGTATATATTGTGAATATTAATTCTGAATACAATACTTACAAAATTGATTCCCACATGTATTTTAACTGTTAAAAAAATAGAAATTTGTCACAGTAGACACCCAATCTCCAGTTAACATTTAGTGAGTGCCAGTGCATAAAAGGCACTGCGCCTAGAGCTTCCTGTCATTATTTCATTAAATCTTCACAACAACTCCATGGAGTAGTTACTATAGTTCACCTCTAATGGAAAATGAAATCATTGGAATTAAGTATAGAACTAAATAGATAATAAGCAAGGAATTGAATCTCCAATCTACCACTCTTTGTTACCAAAGTCCAAGTTGCTTTACTCCCAAATTACACTGCCTCTTAAAAAAATATGAAATCCACTTTTATGTCTGTAAATGACAGTTTAATTCACAATATTCACAAATATTTTTGATTCATACAAGATAATTTATAGACATTTAAAGGCCATTGACATAATGTGTTTAAATAAATTCTAAAATCTCTAATCTGGACTCCAAAATGATTATTTTTCTTCTACATAATTGTGGCAGTTAGATTCATGTGTCAACTTGACCAGGTGATGGTGCCCAGTTTTGGGGTCAAACAAGCACTGGCCTAAACATTACTGCAAGGACATTTGGTGGCTGGTTGATAAACAAGAAGGCTGGTTTGTTAAATCATCAGTCAATTGATTGTATCTGTGGCTGATTCCAATCAGTTTTATTTAATCCAATTAGTTGAAGACTTTTAAAGGACAAGAGAGAATTTTCACTTCTTCAGCCAGCCAGCCTTTCCTGCGGAGTTCATCAAAGACCTTCATAGGAGTTGCCAGCTTGTGGCCTGCCTATGGAATTTGGATTCGTGTATCCTGCCCTACAGAATTTGGACTTGTGCATCTCCACAACTGTGTAAGACATTTTTATAAATCTCATATTTACAGATATCTCCTGTTGGTTCTGTTTTCCTAGAGAACCCTGTCCAATACAGCTTGGTACCAGAAGTGATTCTTGAGAAACAGAATCTTAAAATGAGCTTTTATGGTTGGTTTTCTACTCTAATTACATTCAAAGGCACTAATGACTCTATTTCCAATAATCACGATGGCAATGACAGTCCATGGCATGAGTTGGCAATAGAGATATGCAAAATATCACCATTTGATTCTCATAATCATGCTCTTGCATGAGACAAGACTCTGGGTGACAGTGTTTTTGATACCATAACAGAATTGTGTGGAGTTAAGAGGTACAATGATTGCCTGGTTGTTCTTAGATATGCCGGGCACAGTTATAAGAGAAAGGAACAAGTTGAAGGCTTCAAATTTGCAACTTAAACACTATGAAAGATATAAAGATTTCTATGTGTGCCCTGAAAGAAAATTTATCTCCTGTGATGGCACACTTGAGATCTCAGACCCAGAGTCTCATTGTGTGAGTAGCAGATTTACAATGTAAACTAAAGTCTCAACCTCGCAGAATGTCTGCTATTAAAGTAATGTCTGCTGGGAAATAATGGGATCCTGAAAATTGGGATGGGGACATATGGGTTGATAATGAAGGCAGTGGGGACACTGGAACCCTGGATTTTGCTGAGTATTTGCAAGATATACCTGTAATGGTCTGCCCTAAGGAAACAGCCCTCCCCACCCCAAACTCCAGTCTGCCCTGAGGAAAGAGCCACCCAATCTCTGCTTGCCCTGAGGAGACAACTACTGGACTTCCAGTCTGCCTTGAGGAAACAGCTTCCATACCTCCAGCCTGCCCTGAAGGAATAGCTTCTGGACCTCCAGTCTGCCCTGAGGAGCCTGCTACCCAACATCAACCTAAAGAGGTTAACATTTCAGTGCCTCATAAACCTGTAATCACCTCCCCTGAAGAAACAGTCCTCACTCCTCTGGAGAGATGAATCCTGTTTCATGAAATGAAACAGAAATGGAATGACTTGAGGGATACTTCTTATTCTTTTTATGACCCACCCCCACCACAAGTCTTTTCTTAAAGTCTTTTAACTAGTCTTAACAGGTCCCAAAAGGTGAGGTACAAAGTACAACCCATGAGAAAGTACACTACACTCCAAAAGAACTGCATGAGTTTTCCAATTTATATAGACAGAAATCAGGGAATATGTGTGAGAATGGATGTTAAGGGTGTGGAATAATGGTGGAAGGAATATAAAGTTGGATCAGGCTGAATTTATTGATATGGGCCCACTAAGCAGAGATTCTGCACTCAATATAGTAGCTCATGGGTTTAGAAAGGGAGGTAACAGTTTGTTTGGGTGGTTGGCTGAAACATGGATCAAAAGGTTGCCAACATTTCCTGAGGTTGAAATGCCACAATTGCCCTGGTATAATTTAGAGGAGGGAATCCAAATGTTTAGAGAGATTGGATTGTTAGAGTGGCTGTATCACGGAAGACCTGCTCACACACCCCAGGAATGTCCACAGGACATGTCTTTTCCCAGGACTGTGAGGAATAAATTTGTGAGACTATCTCCATCATCCTCAAATTGCTCTGTAGTTGCCCTTCTCTATAGGTCAGATATTACTGTGGGAACTGCTGTTACTCAGCTGGAATCCTTAAACAGAAAGGGGATGACCGGATCTCAAGTTGGCAGAAGCCATGTGACAGCAGTTAGTCACCAAAGACAAGGTGGGTGTGGCTACCCTAATGGACAGCACACTCAAAGCGGCACTCAAAATAATCTGACTCACAGAGACTTATGGCATTGGTTAGTAGATTATCAGGTACCCAAAAGTAAAATAGATGGGCAGTCTTCTAAATTTTTGTTTGATCTGTATAAGCAGAAGAATTTTAGGTCAAGTGAACAAAAGTCTAACTTGAATTTACAAAAACAGAGCACAGCCCCTTAATCAATTCCCAGACTTGATACAGTTTACAGATCCAGAGTCCCTTGAATGTGGGGAAGACTGGGTACACTTGGGGAAGGACCCTGTTACACTGCCAAAAATTTATACTGTTAATTTTCCTCCCAGCCTTCCCCAAGGAGACATATGGTCTTTTACCAGGGTAACTGTGCATTGGGGAAAAGAAAATGATCAGATATTTCAGGGATTATTAGACAGTGGCTCAGAAGTTACATAAATTCCAGGGGACCCAAAATGTCACCAGTCTAAGTAGGGGCTTATAGAGGACAGGGGATTGATGGAGTTTTAGCTCAGGTCCATCTCACAGTGGATCCAGTGGGTCCCTGGACCCATTCTGTGGTTATTTCCCCAGTTCTGGAATATATAATTGGAATAGACACCCTCAATAACTGGCAGAATCCCCACATTGGTTCCCTGACATGTGGAGTACTATTATGGTAGGAAAGGACAAGTGGTAGCCACTAGAAATGCCCTTGCCTAGCAAAATAGTAACTTAGAAGCCATACTGGATTCCTGGAGGGATAGCAGAGATTAATGCCACTCTTAAGGTGTTGAAGGATGATGAAGTGGTAATTCCCACCACATCCCCATTCAACTCTCCTATTTGGCCTGTGCAAAAAACAGATGGGTCTTGGAGGATGACAGTGGATTATTGCAAATTTAACCAGATAGTGCCTCTAATTGCAGCTGCTGTTCCAGATGTGGTATCATTGCTTGAGCAAATCAACACATCCCCTGGTACCTGATATGCAGCTATTAATCTGTCAAAATCTTTTTTCTGAATAGCTGTTAGTAAGGATCACCAGAAAGTTTCCTTTCAGCTGGCAAGGTCAGCAGTATACCTTCACTGCCCTACCTCAGGGGTAAATCAACTCTCCAGCCCTATGTCATAAATTTCTCCAGAGGGTCTTTGATCATTTCTCCCTCCCACAAGACATCACGCTGGTCCCTTATATTGATGAGACCATGGTGATTGGACCAAGTGAGAAAGAAGAAGCAACTATTCTAGGCTTAATGATAAGGCATTTTTGTATAGAGAATGGGAGATAAATCCAACAAAAATACAGGGGACTTCCACTTCAGTAAAATTTCTAGGTGTCCAATGGTGTGGGGCATGTTGAGATATCCCTTCTAAGGTGAAGGATAAGCTGTGGCATCTGGCCCCTCCTATGAACAAAAAGAGGCACAAGGCCTAGTTGACTTCTTCTTTGAATTTTGGAGAAAATATATTCCTCATTCGGGTGTGCTACTGTGACCCATTTACTGAGTGACCAGAAAAACATCTAGTTTCGTGTGGGGCCTGGAACAAGAGAAGGCTCTACGACAAGTCCAGGCTGCTGTGCAAGCTGCTCTGCCACTTGGGCCATATGATCCAGCTTATCCACTGATGCTGGAAGTGTCAGTGGAAAATAGAGATGCTGTTTGGAGCCTTTGGCAGGCTCCTATAGGAGAATCACAATGCAGGCCCTTAGGATATTGGAGTAAAGTCTTGTCATCTTCTGCAGATAACAACTGTCCTTTTGTGAAACAGCTTTTTGCTGTTATTGGGCCTTGGTAGAGACAGAATGCTTAACCATGGGCCACCAAATTATCATGAGACCTAAGTTGCCTATCATGAGCTGGATGTTGACTGACTCACCAAGCCATGAAGTTCGGCATGCACCAGCAGCACTCCATCATAAAATGGAAATGGTATATATGAGATAGGGCTTGAGTAGGCCCTTAATGCACAAGTTATATGAGGAAATGTTCCAAATGCCCATGGCCCCCACTCCTGCCATATTACCTTCTCTTTCCCAGCCCAGAGATATAGACTCTTGGGACATTTCTTACAATCAGTTGACTGAGGAAGAGAAAACTTGGTCCTGGTTTATGGATGGTTCTGCATGATGTGCAGGTGCAACCAGAAAGTGGACAGCTGCTGCACTGCAGCCCCTTTCTGGGATGTACTTGAAGGACCATGGTGAGGGGAAGAGTGCACCTGGTTTTCCATTTTGCTTGGAAGAAGAACTGGCCATGGGTGCATTTGTATACTAATTCATGGGCTGTTGCTAATGATTTGGCTGGATAGTCAAGGACTTGGAAGGAGCATGATTGGAAATTGGCACAAAGAGTTCTGGGTAAGAGATCCGTGGATAGGCCTTTCTGAGTGGGCAAAAAAATGAAGATATTTGTGTCCCATGTGAACACTTACCAAAGGGTGACTTCAGCAGAGGAAGGCTTTAATAATCAAGTGGATAAGATGACCCTATATGTGGGTACTAGTCAGCCTTTTTCCCCAGCCACTCCTGTTATTGCCCAATGGGCTCATGAACAAAGTGGTCATGGTGGTAAGGATGGAGGTTATGCATGGGCTTAGCAACATGGACTTCTACTCACCAAGGCTGACCTGGCCACAGCTGCTGCTGCATGACCAATCTGCCAGCAGCAGAGACCCACACTCAGTCCCTCATGTGGCACCACAACCTGAGGTGATCAGCTTGCTGCTTGGTGGCATAATATTCCATCATGGAAGGGATAGCAGTTTGTTTTAACTGGAATAGACACATACTCTGGATGTGGGTGTGTCTTTCCTGCATGCAATGGTTCTGCCAAAACTACCATCTGTGGACTTACAGAATGCCTTATCCACTGTCATGGTATATCACACAACATTGCTTCTGATCAATGAATCCACTTCACAGCAAATGAACTGCAGGAATGGGCACATGCTCATGGATTTTACTAGTCTTATCATATTCCCCATCATCCAGAGATAGTTGGACTGATAGAATGGTGGAATGGACTTTTGAAGACTCAACTACAGTGCCAAATAGGTGCAATATCTTGCAGGGCTGGGGCAGTGTTCTCCAGGAGGCTGTGTATGCTCTGAATCAGCATCTACTCTGTGGTGCTATTTCTCCCATAGCTAGGATTCATGGGTCCAGGAATCAAGGAGTGGAAATGAGAGTGGCACCATTCACTGTCATTCCTAATTATCCACTAGAAAAATTTTTGCTTCTTGTCCCTGCAGCCTTAAGCTCTGCTGGTCCACAAGTCTTAGTTCCAAAAGGAGGAGTGCTTCCTCCAGTAGACACAACAATAATTCCATTGAACTGGAAGTTAAGACTGCCACCTGGCCACTTTGGGCTTTTCATGCCTCTGAATCAATAGGTAACATAGGGGATTACTGTACTGGCTGGGATGATTAGTCCTGACTATCAAGGGAAAATAGGACTACAACTACACAATGGAGGTAAATCAGAGTTTTCCTGGAATAGAGAAGACCCTCTAGGGTGTCTCTTAGTACCACCATGCCCTGTGATTAGAGTCAGTGGAAAACTGCAACAACCCAATCCAGGCAGGTCTACCAATGGCCCAGAAACTTCAGGAGTGAAGTTTTGGGTCACCCCACCAGGCAAAGAACCATGGCCAGTTGAAGTGCTTGCTGAGGGTAAAGGGAACATTGAATGGGTAGTGGAAGAAGGTAGTGATAAATATTAACTATGACCACATGACTTGTTACAAAAATGAGGCCTGTGATGGCATGAATATTTCCTCTTTCTGTTGTTATGAGTTTTTTGTATTTGTCTATAATGTAAATATCTTTGTTTTCTTCTCTATCTTTTCTCCTTATTGTATGACCTAATTTGTATTGTTCATTTCATAGTATTTAAGTTACAGGATATCAAGTTTACAAGTGAATGTACCCAAGTACTTGCACCCTATTCTGGAGAGATTTAGTGCATTTCCAGTTGTATACAGTACAGCTGAGTACTGTTAGGTGAAACAAATGTCTGTTATTGTGTTCTACTTAGAGATTAATTATGGTTTAATATGATGTGTATGGCTGCCAAGTTGACAAGGAGTGGACTGTGGTGGTTAGGTTCATGTGTCAGCTTGATCAGATGATGGTGTCTAGCTGTCTGGTCAAGCAAGCACTGGCCTAACCATTACTGAAAGGACATTTTGTGGCTGGTTAATAAACCTGAAGGTTGGTGCACCAGTTTGAATGTATTACATCCCCTAGAAAAAGCCATATTCTTTGATGCAATCTTGTGGGGGCAGAAGTATTGATGTTGATTAGACTGGAAACCTTTGTTTCCCTGGAGATGTAATTCAATCAACTGTGGACAAGACCTTTGACTGGATAATTTCCATGGAGGTGTTACCCCACTGGAGCCACATAAATGAGCTGACAAATGGAAGGAGCTCAGAGAAACTGAGATTGACATTTTGAAGAGGAGCTGCAGCTAAGAGAAGACAAAATGACCCAAGAGCAACATTTTGGAGAATGCCATTTTGAAACATAACCTAGGAACAAGCAGACACCAGCCACATGCCTTCTGAGCTAAAAGAGGTTTTCTGGATGCCAATGGCTATCCTTCAGTGAAGATACTCCATTGTTGATGCTTTACCTTGGATACTTTATGACCTTAAGGCTGTAACTTTGTAACCAAATAAATCCCCTTTATAAAAGCCAATCCATTTCTGGTGGTTTGCATAATGGCAGCATTAGCAAACTGGAACAGATTGGTTTCTTAAATCATCAGTCAGTTGATTGTATCTGTGGCTGATTACACCTATGACAAACTAAGGGATTGTCTTCTGCAATGAGATAATCAAATCAATTTGATTTAATCCAATCAGCTGAAGACTTTTAAAGGAGAAGAGGGAACTTTCACTTCTTCTTCAGCCAGCCAGCCTCTCCTGTGGAGTTTAAGTTGCCAGCTCATGGCCTGCCCTATGGAATTTGGACTTGTGCATCCTGCCCTACAGAATATGGACTACTGCATCTGCACAGTTGCATGAGACAATTTTATTAATCTCTTATTTACAGATATCTTCTGCTGGTTCTTTTTCCCTAGAGAACCCTGACTAATACACTAATATGTTGAAAAAGAAACAAGTAATAATTATAGTGTTACTTTGTGAACTGGGAAAAATGAAGAAATCACCAAACTATAAGTAGTATTTTTCAGTGTTGTTATCTACTTGACTTTGCTCTGGTGTGGTTGTGAATTTTAAATAACAAATTTTGTTCCTTGTGCTGGCAATTAATGTAATAATATCTACAAAATATTTTGGGGTTCCTAACACAACACTCTATGCATATGGTTATGGTATAATCATGCTATCCATTTCAAGGACAATGGTCAAGTGGGTTGAAAGTTTGATTTTTTCCCATTAATTAGAATGATTAATACTGCTTTGCACTAACATCCTCACAACTGACATTCTGAGTTTTCATTTTTATAATATCTCTTGTTCAGTAAATCAATGTTAAAGAAACACAAGTGCCATATCTGATATTTTCCTTCATCTTTGGAAGAGGTTCATATCTTATCTAAGTGTAGAACATCAACCAATAACTTAAAAGTCCATAGCAGTGATATCTGTTGATAATATTTTAATAATTAAAACATCATTGATGTTTAGGTTTAGAGTACAATTTTCAACAAATTCCACAAGGTAATGAATTATTTAATCTTTTATGTTTTGATTAGTTTTGTAATGACAGATAAAGATTTCCAATATGGATAATGAGTTCAATGAATGTATGCACTACTTTTATGGGCTTAGTTATCAAATCCAACATGAGGCTGTGAGATCTTTAAGACCTATGAAAGAGCTAATGCAATGTCTCATAGATCTATTTAGAGACAGAAGACCTTGTAAGTTTTCCATATTGGAGCCCATGTGATTAGAGTTGTGGACATTTTATTCAGCTAATATTTCTTTTACCACATTTTGTACACAGAATATTTTAGAGCTAATAAAAAATAATGCAGGCATGTAAACATAAAGAAAGAATCAGGTTTTTCAGATAACTCAGTTCACCTTTTCCACTAAAATGCAAAGGGGAATAAAGGAAAAGTTGACTAAATTTTTGATACCTGTGTGTTTTAGAGCTTTCTTGACGGCCAGAATACTTAGCTTCATTTTCTGATTTTACATTGATTGTGTTCAGTGGAATTATCTCCACTCCACTGGACAGTTCTTACTGAACCAGATAAAATTTCAAAACATAAAATTGATCATGAAATTGATCATTTGTATCGTGAAATGATCATCCTGAGATGGATAACTAAAGCCGTCCAAAACTATAATTTATAAAACAATTTGTCATTGAAAATTTTATAGCTATTACTCAATGGTGCATGGTACCCTTTAAGAAGCAATTGTATGATCACTAGTATACAAACATAAACATGATTTACTGCTGAGGGGATCCATTCATTGAGATGTAGTACAAATGGTTTCTTGATGCTAACTATATTTTTCTTTTTAAAAGTTTCATTAGAATAGATTTTTTTTCCCTAAATTTAAATAAGATGCTCATTGCTTGGTTCACGGCTGCTAAAACAAATGCCATGAAATAGATTGGTTTAATCACAAGAATTTATTGGCTCACAGTTTTGAGGCTAGGGGAAGGCCAAATCCAGGCATCAGCAAGATAATACTTACTCCCTGAAGACTGTGGCATTCTGAGGCTGGCTGCCTGTGATCCTGGGGTCCTTGGCTTTTCTGTCACATGGTAATGCACATGTGACAATGCACAATGCACATGGCAATGCATCTTCTCCTTTCTTTTCTGGGTTCTGTTGACTTCCAACTTCTTTCTCTGTGGCTTTTTCCCTATTCTTTTCTATAAGGCTTCCAGCAATAGGATTAAGACCCATCCTGATTCAGATAACCACAGTTTTAACTAAAAATAACAACTTCAGAAGGTCCTATTTACAAATGGGTTCCCAACCATAGGACTAGGGGTTGGGGCCTGGTCATGCCTTTCTGGGGATGTGAGTCAATCCCCAGCACTCATTAATGCATGCCAAGGACAAAGATATAATAGATAAAAAAATCTTTTTAAAGTTTCTTTCTTCTCAACTGTTTCTATGAGAAATAACAAAGTAGAACAATGAATATAATAGGTTAAAGAAAGAAACATGTTAAAACAAACCTAACAACTAGAAGTTTGCTAAACCATTTCCCATTTGATGTATTTGGGGAGAATGCATAGCAATCAAAACATCATAAAAAATTTTTATCAGCCTACTGTTTTAGCAACAGAAAAGGAAAGGCAATAAAGGAATGTATTTAACAAGTTGATTTTATGGATTTGAACATGCCCTAAGAAAATCATCTTCCTTTGAGTCACCAGAACAGATGCCCAATGGAATTCAAAGAAATCCACCAATACTAGTGTTGAACTACTACTCCCATATCATACCTACTCCCAACCAGCAAATGGCATATTTTAGTCAGCAAAGGAGGAGTATGGGTGATGTTTTTTTGTTGTTATTTTTGTTTTTCTCCCCAGGGTTGTTGCTTAAAATATAACATGGATTAAAAGTCAGGAGGTGGGGCAAGATGGCAGAGTGGTAAAGTGTAGGTTTTAGTTACTCCTCTGGGGCTGTTAGTAGAAAACTAGGAACTGCGTGGACTGGACACTGCAGAGGAATTTGAGTTTGGACGTACTTCATACAACACTCATGAATGCACGGAACAGCTGAGATTAGCAAAATCTGTAAATTCTTATGGCCAGGGGGCTCACACTCCTCCCAGCCAGGCACAATCTTGAGGGAGGAGGGGCCATCAGTGCTGGGAACCAGGAGGGAGAACTGCAGTTGCAGCACTGATTAACAAACTCAGACTGCTGAACAAAAACTCCAAACATAGATAAACTGAGACCAGACACCAGAGAATCTGGGAGCAGTCAGCCCAGCAGAGAGGAGATAGGGCTAGCAAAAACAGCAAAACAAAATAAACAAACAAAACTCAACAATAAAAACAGAGACTTTTGGGTCTGGGGTGAACATAATATGGAGAAGGGCTGGGCTCAAACAGAAAAAGGCACATATGCAAAGCCAAATCCTTTCTCTGAAAAGCCAGTTTCTCTGTTTTCTTGATTGTTCCTTAATCACCCTCAACTCCTTGTCTTTTAGTATTCACTAGCTCATCAGAACTGCAAGGAATGTAAATAGTCAATACTGGGCCCTTCTTTTTCTTTTTTTTAATTACCTTTTTCTTTTCTTTTCTTTTTTTAATAACTATTCTAAGAAACCCATTACAGAGAGCCTCAAAGATTTGCAATTTGGGTCCAGGAAAGAACAGAGCTAAGATAGCTCTGAGAGACAAAGAAATAAGTCTAGTGGCAGAGAAAATTCACTAAACACCACAACTTCCTAAGGAAAAGGGGCATGGCCCAGCTCCAGTGGCAGCCCTCCTCTGGGGAACTCAGACTCCAGCAGCTAGAATTCAGAAACCAGATTCAGTCAGCCACACCCCCAAAAGGGTCAGGGTCACCAGGAGAACTAAAGGCTCAATACCTCCTTGAACTGGTGGGGGAGCTTCAGTCTAACAAATGCCACCTGCTGGACAGCACAGGGAAAGCACAGAGTCTAAAGTCCTCACAAGAGGGTCTCATTCTCTAGGAAACTCCATACACTCCTCCTGAGACCTGGGCATCCCTGGACTGGGAAAACATGGCTGGGTTTGACCATATCTGAGGAGACCCTCACAAAAAGGCTACATAGAATCAGGGCAAGAAACAGAAAAACAAGAAGTGAAAAACACCAATCAACTAAATAGAACCTGAGTTAGAGGCCTACAATAAGCTGAACTAAACACCAGGGTTTAGAGAACAAAGCCAACCAACAAGAAAACCCTAGATAAAAGAGAGGGAATGAGCTCCAGAATAAACTAATCAAGAAAGTCAGATGCCTAGACAGG
This sequence comes from Choloepus didactylus, assembly GCF_015220235.1. Classification (NCBI taxonomy): domain Eukaryota; kingdom Metazoa; phylum Chordata; class Mammalia; order Pilosa; family Megalonychidae; genus Choloepus; species Choloepus didactylus. The sequence continues at coordinate 62,719,918 of NC_051319.1, read as the reverse complement.
TCAAGATAATGAACCTAGTGAACCACTAGGAAACACAAAAATATGAACCAGTCAAAGGAACAAACTAATAGTTCAACTGAGATACAGGAGCTGAGGCAATTAATGCTAAATCAATCTGACGAACAGAAGGAAGAACTAATTAAAGATGTTCAAACAAATCTTCTAACTCAATTCAAAAATCAAGTCAATGAACTAAGAAAAGACATAGCAAAAAAGATGAAAGATATAAGGAAGGCACTGAATTCATAAACTTGAAAAAACAAATGGTAGAACTTATGGAAAGGAAGGGCATAATGGAGGAGGTGAAAAAGACAGTAGAGGGATAAAACAGTAGATTTAAAAAGGCAGAAGAAAGGATCAGTGAATTGGAGACCAGATATTTGAATTCATACACACAAAAGAACAGATGGTGAAAAGAAGGGAAAAATATGAGCAGGGATTTAGGGAGCTGAGTGACAATATGAAGTGCACATATATATGTGTTATGGGTGTCTCAGAGGGAGAAGACAGGGGAAAAGTTGCAGAAAGAATAATAGAAGAAATATTCCCTGAAAATTTCCCAACTCTAATGAAAGACAGAACATTACAGATTCAAGAAGTACAGTGCACCCAAAACAGAATAGACCCCAACAGACCTACTCCAACACACTTACTGATCAGATTGTCCAATGTCAAAGACAAAGAGAGAATTCTGAAAGCAGCAAGAGAAAAGCAATCCATCATATACAAGGGAAGCTCAATAACACTATGTACATATTTCTATGCAGAAACTAAGGAAGTGAGAAGACAGTGGTATAAATTTAAGATACTGAATGAGAAGAAATGCCAACCAATAATTCTACATCTGGCAAAACTGTCCTTCAAAAATGAGGGAGAGATTAAAATAGTTTCAGCAAACATACACTGAGAGAGTTTGTGAATCAGAGACTGGTGCTAAAAGAAATACTGAAGGGAGTGCAATATGCTTATAGGAAAAATAGGAGAAAAAAGTTTGAAGAAGGGTGTGGAAATGAGTATTATAAGAAAGAGTAAAAAGAGAGAGAGGAAAAAACAAGACATAACGTATAAAATCCAAAAGACAAAATGGTAGAAGAAAGTACTGTCCTTAGAGTAATAAAACTAAATGTCAGTAGATTAAACTCCCCAGTAAAAAGACACAGACTGGCAGAATGGATTAAAAACAGGACCCATGATATGCTGTCTATAAGAAAATGACTTTAGACACAAGGACAAAAATAGGCCAAAAGTGAAAGGTTGGAAAAAGTTATTTCATGTGAACAGCAACCAGAAAAAAGCAGGAGTAGCTAAATTAATATCAGACAAAGTAGACTTCAAAAATAAAACAATTAAAAGAGACAAAGAAGGACACTATATATTAATAAAAAGGTCAATTCATCAAAAAAACAGTGATCATAAATATGCATCAAGCCAGAGTGCCCCAAAATTCATGAGGCAAATGCTGAGAACACTGAAAGGAGAAGTAGATAACTCTACAATAGCTGGAGACTTCAATACACCGCTCTCATTGATGGATAGAATATCTAGACAGAGGATCAATAAGGAAATGGAGATGTTGAATGTTTTGATAAATGAACTAGACTTGACTGACATTTATGGAACACTATACCTCACAACAGCAGGATACACATTTTTCTCAAGTGCACAGGAACATTCTCTAGGATAGACTACATGTTGGGTCACAAAGAAAGTCTCAACAAATTTAAAAATATTGATATTATTAAAAAAAACACTGTCTCTGATCAAACGAAATGGAAGGTGGAAATAAATAACAGGTAGAAGATTGTAAAATTGACAAATATATGGAGATTAAACAACACACTCTTAGAAAACCAGTAGGTAAAGGAAGAAATTAGTAAAAACCTTGAGGCAAATGACAATGAAAATACAATATATCAAAACTTATGGGATGCAGCAAAGGCAGTACTGAGAGGGAAATTTATTGTCCTAAATATCTATATTAAAAAAGAAGAGAGAGCAAAAATTGAGGAATTAACTGTTCACCTGTAGGAACTAGAGAAAGAACAGCAAATTAACCCCAAAGCAAACAGAAGGAAAGAAATAACAAAGATTGGAGCAGAAATAAATGAAACTGAGAACAGTAAAACAATAGAGAGAATCAACAAAACCAGAAGCTTGTTCTTCAAGAAAATCACCAAAATTCATGGACCCCTTGGCATGCCAAAAAATAAAAAAATTAAAATAAACAACAACAACAATAATAATAATAATAATAATAATAGAGTGGATGCAAATAAATGCAATCAGAAATGGGAAAGAAAACAAAACTACTGACCTTGCAGAACTAAAGGCAATAATGAGAAGATATTACGAGCAACTGTATGCTAATAAACTAGACAACTTACAGGAAATTGACAACTTCCTAGAAAAACATAAACAAGCAACATTGACCCAAGAAGAAATAGATGACCTCAACAAACCAATCACAAGTAAACAGATTGAGTCAGTCATCAAAAAGCTCCCAAAAAAGAAAAGCCCAGGACAAGAGGGCTTCACATGTGAAATCTACCAAGCATTCAAGAAAGAATTAGTACCAATCCTGCTCAAACTCTTCAAAATTTGAAGAAGAGGGAAAACTAGCCAACTCATTCTATGAAGCCAACATCATCCTAATACCAAAATCTGACAAAGATATTACAAAAAAGGAAAATTATAGACCAGTCTCTTTAATGAATACAGATGCAAAAATTCTCAACAAAATACTCACAAATTGAATCCAGCAGCACATTAAAAGAACAATACACCAGGACCAAGTGGGGTTTATTCCAGGTAAGCAAGGTTGGTTCAACACAAGAAAATCAATTAATTTAATACACCACATCAATCAAAGCAGAAGAACCACATGATCATCTTGATCTATGCAGAAAAGGCATTTGACAAAATTCAACATCCTTTCTTGATGAAAACACTTCAAAGTATAGGAATAGAAGGGATTTTTCTCATTATGATAAAGGCAATATATGAAAAACCCACAGCTAACATTGTACTCAATGGGGAGAGACTGAAATCTTTCCCTCTAAGATCAGGAACCAGACAGGGATGCCCACTGTCACCATTGTTATTCAACATTGTGCTGGAAGTTCTAGCTAGAGCAATTAGACAAGAAAAAGAAATAAAAGGCAGTCAAATTGGAGAGGAAGAGGTAAAACTTTCACTGTTTGCAGATGACATGATTCCATAGGTAGAAAATCTAGAAAAATCTACAGCAAATCTATTAGAGCTAATCAATGAATACAGCAAAGTCGCAGGCTACAAGATAAACATGCAAAAATATGTAGTGTTCTTATACACAAGTAATGTGCAACAAGAGGAAGAAATTTTAAAAATTCCATTTACAATATCAACAAAAAGAATCAAGTATTTAGGAATAAACTTAATGAAGGCCACAAAAGACCTATACAAAGGGAACTACAAGAAACTGCTAAAAGAAATTGAACAGGACCTACAAAAAATGGAAGAACATACCATGTTCGTGGATTGGAAGACTAAATATAATTAAGATGTCAACTCTACCTAAACTGAATTATAGATTCATTGCAATACCCATTAAAATCCCAACAACTTAATTTGCAGAAATAGAAAAACTATTTATTTGGAAAGTCAAGGTGCCCTGAATAGCCAAAAATATCTTGAGAAAGAGGAACAAAGTGGGAGGTCTCACACTACCTGACTTTGAAGCATATTACAAAGCTACAGTGCTCAAAACAGCATGGCACTGGCATAAGGACAGAGATACCGACCAATTGAATCGAACTGAGTGTTCAAAAATAGACTCTCATATCTATGGACAACTGATCTTTGATAAGGCAGTCAAGCCAAAGCAACTGGGATAGAGCAGCCACTTCAATGAATGCTGTTTGGAGAACTGGATATCCATTTCCAAGAGAATGAAAGAGGACCCCTATCTCACACTTTATACAAAAATTAACTTGAAATGGATCAAAGACCTAAACATTAGCACTAAGACCATAAGACCCTTAGAAGAAAATGTAGGGCAATACTTAAAGATCTTGTGCTAGGAGGTGGTTTCCTAGGTCTTACTTCTAAAACGCGAGCAACCAAGGAACAAATAGACAAATGGGATCTCCCTAAATGTAACACTTTTGTACATCAAAGGACTTTGTTAGAAAAGTAAGAAGGCAATCTACACAATTGGAGACAATATTTGGAAACCACATATCAGAAGAGGGTTTAACATCCTGAATATGTAAAGCAATCCTACAACTCAGCAACAGAAAGACAAACAACCTAATCAAAAAATGGGCAAAAGACGTGGACAGACACTTTTCTGAAGAGGAAATACAAATGGCTCAAAAACATATGAGAAAATGCTCAACTTCACTGGTTATTAGGGAAATGCAAATCAAAACCACAATGAGCTATCATCTCATATCTACCAGAATGGCCATTATCCAAAAAGCAGAAAGTTTCAAGTGCTGGAGAGGATATGGAGAAAGAGGCACACTTATTCATTTCTGGTGGGAATGTACAATGGTGCAACCACTCTGGAAGACAATGTGGAGGTTCCTCAGGAAGCTAAGTATAGATTTGCTATATGACCCAGCTCTTTTATTGCTAGGTTTATACTCAAAGGAACTGAAAGTTAAGACACAGATGGACATTTGTAAACTGGTGTTTATTGTGGCATTATTCACGATTGCCAAGAGAAGGAAGCAGCCCAAATGTCCACAAACAGATGAGTGGATAAGCAAACTGTGGTATATACATATGATGGAATATTATACAGCTGTAAGACAGAATAAGGCATGACACATATAATAACATGGATGAACCTTGAGGACATTATGTTGAGTGAAGTTAGCCAGAAGCAAAAGGACAAATACTGTATGGTCTCATTAATATGAACTAACATTAAAGAGCAAACTTTGCAAGTTCAAAGCTGATAACACAGGCTAGCAGGAGATAGAAAGAGGGTAGAGATCAGGCATTTGATGTTGAAGACTACAGAATGTTCAGCAAGATTGATTGTATATATCCAAAAAGAGATAGTATAACACTGTGTGATGGTAGCACAATATTGTAAGTACGCTGAACAAAGATGTCTGTGAGTAAAGCTGAAAGAGGTGGGATTAGGGGAATGTATGATACCAGAGGTAAAGATAGATGATAAAGACTGGTACTGTATAACTTGGCAAAAACTGGAGTGGCTGATGACTGTTTCTAAATGTACAAATATTAAAATGTTTTTACATGTGGGAGAACAAATGAATGTCAACCATGCAGAGTTTTGAAAAAGGGTTGGTATTTGGGAAAAAACCTAATCAAGGCAAACTGGAGTCTATGGTCAACAGTAACATTGTAATATGCTTCCATTAAGTGTAACAAAGGCAATAAACCAAAGTTAAATGTGTATGAGAGGGGGATATAAGGGAGGGATATGGGATTCTTGGTAGTGGTGCTGTTTTCTGTCCATACTATTATATTGTATTGTATGACATTTTATTTTTCTTTTTATTACCTTTTTTATTATTCACCAAAAATATACCTTTTTATAGTAATCAATATGTTCAAGTGCTGACTGTTGTGATAAATGTACAACTATATGATGATACTGTGAACAACTGACTGTACACTGTGGATAATTGTATGATCTGTGAATGTATCTCTATAAAATTGTAGGAAAAAGTATAAATAGGTGTAAAAGTGCTGGAGAAAACATGGATAGGGGGATGTACCTATTTGCTGTTGATGAGAAGGCAGAATGCTATAGCCTTCCTGGAGGCCAGTGTGGTGTTTCCACAAGAAGCTAATTATGTGGGTGCTATAAGGTCCTGCAACCTGATTAGGGGGTATGTACTTCAAAGATCTGAGAGCAGAAACATGAATGGACATTTTCACACTGGTGTTTATGGAGGCAGTATTCATGATTTGCAATGGATGGAGGTGGCCTAAGGTACATCAGTTGAAGAACAGAATGGTGGACTGTGGTATATGCATATAATAGAAAATTGAGCAACAAGAGAAGGCATGAAGCTGAGAGACATGCAAGGAGGTGAATGGATCCTGTAGACAGCATTTTGAGTGAAGTATACTAGAAACAAAGGCAAACACTATGTCTCACCAATATGGACTAACTAAAATGTGTAAACTCAGAATTGAATCTTAGAGCACAGCTTAACAGAGAAACAATTATTGTAATGGTCCCTAGATTGTAAACTCCTACAGCAGTCAAATCTATTCCTGAATTGTAATGGCTCTCTCCAAACTCTGAGATGCTGATCTCTTTGCGTGTAACCTGATTGGTCTCTGGAACACTGGGTATCAATGTTCTAACTCAGAGTTAGAGCTCGGCAGATATGAATGTCAGTATTTACACATACAGTGACTGTTAAAAAAAGAAAAAAATGCCGAGAAAGAGCCCAGTCTTAAATTAGAGATATGAATGAAGCAGATACGGTTAACACTAGGGCAAATCAGGCCAAAGGGTAAAGGTTGAAACTGACTGTTAAAACTTCAACTTCCATGTGCGACCAAGGAGAGAGATGTTTATTTGGTGCAGGATCTATATTTCCTAAACAGTATAACTTCTACAGTCAGTTTGTTCAAACACCACAATTACATGGAACTTTGAATAGAAAGTGAGATATGGTAGGTTTGTATAGGTTAGAGTGAAATAGCAACACATCCCAAAGTAATTTGGGCACATAATAAAAATATATATGTAGGGCCCCCCTGAAGAACTGGGGGAAAATGTGGAAGTGTTGGATTTCCTCCCCTGGATTGTTGCTGATGTTTTCACAAACATTGAGGACTGATGACTTGGTGTGCTGTGCCCTCTATCTTGAGATTGCCCTTGTGAAGCTTGTTGCTGCAAAGGAGATGCTAAACCTGCATACAATTGTGCCTAAGAGTCTCCCCCTGAGTGCGTCTTTGTTACTCAGATGTGAACCTGTCTCTCTAAATAAGCCATCTCAGCAGCTGATCTCGCTGTCCTCCCCCCTACATGGGACCTGACTCCCAGGGGTGTAAATCTTCCGAGCAATGCAGGATATGACTCCTGGGGATGAATCTGGACCCAGGAACGTGGAGATTGAGAATATCTTCTTGACCAAATAGGGGATGCAAAATGAAACGAAATAGAGCTTCAGTGGCTGAGAGATTTCAAATGGACATTCTTATGAACTATATAGATAAATAGATAACACTTTTTAGGTTTTAATGTATTGGATAGCTAGAAGTAAATAGCTGAAACTGTCAAACGGCAACCCGGTAGCCTTGACTCTTGAAGATGATTGTATAACAATGTAGCTTACAAGGGGTAAGCGTGTGATTGTGAAAACCTTGTGGATCACACTCCCTTTATCCAGTGTATGGATGGATGAGTAGAAAAATGGGGACAAAAAGTAGACGAAAAATAGAGTGGGATGGGGGGTGATTTGGGGATTCTTTCTTACTTTTATTTTTTATTCTTATTCTGATTCTTTATGGTGTAAGGAAAGTGTTCAAAAATAGATTGGGGTGATAAATGCATAACTATATGGTGATACTGTGAACAGTTGATTGTATACCATAGTTGATTGTATGGTATGTGAATATATCTCAATAAAACTGAATTTAATTAAAAAAATATAACAGAGTTAGAAATTTCAATGATTCCACAATTATGGCTTCCTTGATTTTTTAGATCTGGTGAATCCTTATCAGTGATAGCCTCCAAATCAATATCCAAGTATTCTGATAGGGTCATTACTGATGGGGTATTTGTGTCAAAGCTTTTGTGAGCATAAACTTCATAGACAAAATATTTAGGCATTACACTTGCTAGGATTTGACACTTGTGACAATAGTAGTAGACAATAAATTACAACTATAAGAAAACTGCATTAATAGATGGTAATATATTGAAAACATTTTAATTTTATCAAAAACCTCAGATAATTTTGTAAAGATTCAATTAAAGCAAATATTAAAAATTAACTTTTAAATAGCCCATTACGTTCCATGGTTGTGGGCTGAGTTTGACATACTGAGAAATGAAAAATGTACTTGTTCATTTCATCTAAATGACTTAAGCAATATGCTTCAGGGCATCCTGGTAGTTTACAAGACCCTTTCAACCAACCAAGTACTTAAGGGTGATGATAATAGATGGTGACTCCTTGGAAAAATTCACTACCCAGTGTTTAAGGAATCATAAAAACAATAGTCTCTAGCCACTATGGTATGGAGAAAGAAAAAAAAAACTGTTTAGAGCTATGGGTTTAGAGCAAGCTTAGGACAAAAGTAATCATTTTTTTTTCAACTGTGTTAAGAAATTTGCTACTGTTTGGTGGAGACATTTTTCTAAAATTCAGATAAATTATTTGGTATTCTTTTTGGTATATACATCTCAATTTTATTTACAATAGCAGAGTGTGATTAGTGTCTGAACAACTCTTGGTATATTGATAACATGCTGCAAAGCAGAGGACCAGACATGTAGCAAGTTGACACAAAATGTCATCAACCTGTGAGACCCCATGTGCCCCTCCTATGATGTACCTCTCTTGGCCCTTTCTAAGGCTGCCATAGTTTATAGTGCTTTCTTCTGATTACCACAAATCCTCAAAATCTAACCTTATTTTTTGGTTCTAATTGCTTTTAAGGAAAATTATCAGGAGTCATTAAAAAATAAACAAGGAGAGAAAATCAAATTTGCAGAGATGTTATTCACTTGTATAAAGTATTTACAAATTACTAGTTTAACACCCCCTCTTATTTTTCACAGAAAATGAATTACAAGTCTAAGTCAAGTTGATCCAATTTACTAAGTGGCTGGCAAAAAGGATTTCTGAATGTTACCTCAACTTAAACAATGGCAGAAAATAAAATTCAATACTTCTTAAGATGATGCAGATCTACATTTATCCCATTTTTCATTTAAAAAATTGAATAACTATAGACACAGAGAACTATGTGCATTGATGTTCACTCAATTTGACACAGTTATGATGCAGAAAAACCTTTCTATTTCCATATATGAAATTCAAATCTATCAATTTTCCCCAAGAAACAAAACATTGTCTTGTCTTAGAGGCATTTTATTTACATAACTAAAAACAATTAGATGTTCAGAAACAGTATACAATGAAAACAGAATCAAACCAATTACTTTATCATTTATTCCCTCTTCTTTACAACTAAAGTAAAAATGGCTTTCTGCTTTGAGGGAAAAATCAGTAAAACAGGCTGTTACATTTTTTCTCCATAATAAAATAAACAGCCATAGGAAATCTCATTGTATTAAGAGAAATTGGATGCTGGCTTGAACATATTCATTCAAAAAGACAGTTGGCTGGTCATTACTTTCTTCTTCTGATGCTCTTGAGTTTTCACTTAAGGGAATACCAAATTAATTATTTCCAGCACTGCAGTTAATTATAGTCCCCATTATTTAATTCCCATGTTTGCCTTCAACAGTGAGTAACTCTGGAAGTCTGGTGCTTTTCTCTGCTTGCTTGTTTTAGACTATACATTTAGACAATCTGTGGCAGGTGTCTCATGCTTAGGCCTTAACTTTGGGGGTTGAACTTTAGATGGAATCCGAATTCTCCAAAGCAATTTCTTAAAGATTGTCTTTGTTGTCTCTGGAAAAAGATCTTTAGCTATCTACCTCAGGAAACACACATTTCCAAAGGCCATCTTCAGAACCACCAGCATAGAGTTCACCATTGAGAGTAAATCTCACACAGTGAATAGGACCAAAGTGTCCTTTGTGGGATTCTAATTCTCCTCCAATACTATAATCATACCATAAAGTTTAAAATCTTCACCACCTGCAACAAGAAATGCATTTCTTAGGATGAAGAGATGCAGAATTGATGGTTGCAAGAGCTTCAAAGAGTTTAATTGGCTCCAAACCTACTGCACTATGAAAAGCAAAAGATTGCCTGTAAGTTATTACTGAAATCCCTCCCTCAGGAACATATTCTGTACTACTAACAGACATATTAAAATTTAGAGATTTAATTTCTGTCATAGTAGCCTGATTCCAAAGGCATACAGTTTCATCATCAACTGATAGAATCTGTTTATCATCACTATACTATAGAGCTTTTTTAATACCAGAAGTGTGACCACTGATTTCCTTAGGTTCTGCTTCAGGTTTGTTCAAGTCATATATGCATAACAGCTTATATTCTCCCCCAGTTAACAAGTAGTTAGTATTCTGAGTGAAATCTACAGATGTAACAATGTGTTTATGAGCCAGTGTCATCAATTCATCTCCTGAGACAGCTTCCCACACTTTGTCTGTGAAATCCGTGGTGCTGTACCTGCTTTGGTGGCACTGCTATTCAATATTGCACCCCAAACAGCACCCTTATGTCCTCAAAGTGCTCCAATTCAGTCTCCTGTCTCTCCCTGACATAGCATAGATTTAGCATCTTCACTAGTGCTGATTAAGAAATAACCATAAGACGTGGTGTTGCTAAAGGCCAAGTCAGCCACCTGCCTTGTGTGTCCTGAGCAGCTAGGCAGTGTCTGCCTCACTGCCTGGGCCCCTGTCCTGACACAGAAACAGGAAGAGGAGAAGGCCAATCCTGTGCATACACTTTTTAAAATCACGAATGGTAAGTTATTTCTCTATTTTATGTGGCTGGTTGGTGGGGGACAGATTGTTTTTATTTCCTTCCTTCATATTCAGATCACAGAAATACAGTTTCAAGTTAAAGTAATAATATATACTTATTCCAAATGTTATGTTCAAAATTATTAGTGGATAAAAGAAAAGATGTGTGACATATAGAGAAAGACAAAAAATAAAATAAAAAGCAAAAACGTATAAAGAAAGCATAAAAATGACCAAAGACCAGATTTAGTATGCCTGACAATGATTACATATTAATGTATTAACATATTAACATTAGAACCTGAAGTAAAAAAGTCTCAAATCTGATTCACAAACAAAGTTAATCTATTGAATGTTTATGAAGCATATGTGAAAATATGAAGGCACAGGTAAAAATAACATAAATAAAATATACAGGGGAAACATAGAAAGGTAACCAGAAGTTACAATTCTATTAGAAACTTAAACTACAATCAAAATTTGCTACATTATACCATAGGATATTGTATTATAATAAAAATACAATGTATAATTCATTATAACATTTACGTATCAAAATACCACATTACATAAAACAGCTAAGGATAAATAGTAATAAATTCAAAAGGCTATTCAAACCACAATTTTACTGTAAAATTTAACCATATTCCTCTTTGCTAAGAAATTTACCAAAAATTAGCTTTTGTTTTTATTGGTATTATAGTTATGGCTATTACTAGTAGTAGTATTGTTGAAAATTTGAGATTAAATTTTATGTACAAAGAGGAGAAAAACTTTCTTGATTGATTCTGGCTGGGGAATTAGAAAGAACTCACATAAGATATGACATTTTTAAAAGTCAAGATTCCATTGCAGAGAAAAGAATTTATTCTAGCTATTTTAAGCAGGAAGAGCCTTATTTACTATATACTTAGATTGCTTGTTAAATCGTTGGTGAGATCTGAAGGAACAGTTGCTAAATTAGACTTTCAGGAATGGTTCCCAAAACCACATTATAGATTTGATCCATTGAGGAACTGCCTCATTTTCTATGATCATAAATCTGCCCTACCAACTGGGATGTTTCAGCAACAGCTGCTGGAACTAGAAACAAGTTGCCACTTCTGAAATCTGGAGGCTGCCAAAGTTGCATGCCTGCTTCATCAATACCAGCAAGTCAAATGAGAGCCGTGAAGCCAGTGATAGTCTATTGTAACTCAGTTAATATTTCCCCAGGAAAAAGAATGCCTTGCTGATGTTATTTGTCAGTGAAAACAGCAGCAGAAATAGAATCTGTTTCCCCCTTTTGGCTTCCAAATTTGGAGTAGATATGACTGATGGATCCCAAATCCATTCTAATCAAAACTCAAGCTGCAAATGAGTATAGCAAATGTAGTTTTAGCTTCTCACCCTCTAGTGAAGGAGGCTATTCCATTAGAAGTGGGCTGGGATGGATCTTAGCACCACTCTACCACAGCCACCATAGTGTTTGAACTGAGTCTTACAGAATGAATCAGAACAGACCAGAGGGAGGAAATTGGGTGGGGACCACAGGCAGAGGAAACAATGATTGCCATAACAAAAAATGAAAATAAATAAAAAGGATCTGAAGTTTCTTTGGGGGAAGCATGAACAGACTAGCTGAAGAAAATGATTTAGGTGGATGAGAAGAGGTGTTGGAGAAATTTTGAATTACTTTCTATGGTAACTGGGTTTTACCTTAGACAATGGGAAGTTGATAAAGATTTTGAAGACAAAATGTTCCCTAATCCTGCTTAAAAACAACAACAAAAAAAAACAAAAACAAAAACAAAAAAAAAAAAATGAAACTCAATTATGATAGTATTAAACATCAAAAGAAATTCAGTAGATTTTAATGCACTGCCTTTTGGGATCTTGATGTCCTCATGTATTTATTAGCTCCCCAGCATGTAATTCAGGTTTTAGTGTGGAAAAAGGTGCTCATGGCCTGGAAGTTATAGTGACTAAAATAAAATTTAAAAAGCAAAAACATAAAAACTGATTTCAAGTTTATTGATTATGGTATGATTTTTAGCTCTCTATTAATTGAGCTTAGCAAAGAGAATCATAAGCCAATTAGAAAAATTCCTTAGGAAAATAATTTTGGCTATGATCAAGTTAAACACATTTTCAAAGTTTATTGCACAATACCCACATTTTATAATCTAATGTGCAAGCTCGATGTCCAGGTAGGTGATATATTATGCAGCATTTCTCACAAATTATTTGGCAAGAGAAATCTATTTTCCATAGAATCTTTGAGGACTAGTTTTTCATGGAAAAGACTTTGTATATACCGACCTAAAGTCATTGAATTTCTTAATTATTTTCAGACCCCTTGGGAAATAGTGTGCTTTAAAAATTTGGGTTAAGTCATCATTTAATTTATCTCTGGATATTTGTGTTCATTTTTAATGTGCTTCCCTTAAGCATTTACAAAACTAGGCAGTTCTTAATTTCACTATGCAACAGGAAGGGAAAGATAGCATGGACGATTAAATTTATAGATTTTATATTTTATCAATTTGCTTTATAACTCTTCACACAATAAACATCTTCTAAGAAATGGTAACAATTTGTAAAATTGCCAGTATATACTCTCCCTTTTTATGCTTCAGTTCTGGGATAAATAAAAATGAGCTGTAAAACAGTTGAAAGTTAGGAAATTGAACAACTGAAACAGAAGTCTTAAAGACCCATGAGTGGAACCTGATCCTAATTATTTCAAATTATTAAGAATGCATAACTTCTTTAGAGAGATGTCCATTCAAAATTTTTGCCCATTGGATGGCAGTTTTCTTTTTCTGCTCTTTCAAGTATTTCAACCCACTTCCTTCTTGGATCCATGGTTTCTAATGATAAATTGGAATTCAATCTAATTGGGTGCCCCTTGTACATAACATGATCCTTTTCTCTTGCTACTTTCACAACTCTTTCCTTGTCCTTTGCATTTGACAGTGTGATCAGTATTTGATGGAGTATATTTTTCTTCATGTTTATCTTGCTTGGTGTTCTCTGGGTTTCTTGGAAGTGCATATTCATATATTTTGCTAAACTTGGGAAGTTCTCTGGGAGTATTCTTTCTGCCCCTTTCTCTCCTTCTTCTCCTTCCAGACTCCAATAATGTGTATATTGGTGCACTTGAGAAAGTGTACATTTTAATATTTTAAAATGTTAACTCTGGAGTTTGTTCCCTGAGATGTCTGTATTTTTGTTTTTGTAACCTGCTGGTAATAAGAGAGATTTTCTTGAGCTTCAGCCCTCTTATCAGGAAGGTCTGCCCAAGACAAATGCAGTAGGCAGGGTTTTCCCTGTCTTTGTGGCCTCTGCTTTGTCCTGGACTTCTGTTTGTCTGTTGTTTTCGAGTTTCACTGTTTACAGTTTTGTTGTCCTCTCTCTTTCCCAGGAACAGGCCTCCCTCTCCTGGGTGTTTGAAGCTGGTGGGCCTTTGACCCAGACTGCCCACTTCTATAGTTTATCACAGACCTTTCACTGTTTCAAGCTGCTTTTGCCCAGAGAAAAAATTCTCAGGGGATGGCACACTGAAAAGGACTTTCCCAAGTCAGTCTTTCACAGATAAAACAGGGCCAAGGTTCCAGGAAGGGGGAGCAGACCAGCTCCAAAGTGCCTTTTAGGGGAACAGGAAATGCACCAACAGCTTCTCCAATGGTTCCCCCAAAACAAGCTTTCCTGGCCTGCCAAGCAATGCAGTCCTTCAGCTAGCTATCCCCTGAAGCACTGAGGAAGCACAGTATCTTTAAGTCTCCACCACCACTGCCTGTGTCCAGGCCAGGTTGAAACAATGGCTCCACCACCTTTGTCTTGGTGGGTTGAAATAATAGCTGCCCTCAGAACTGGGCTCTCAGTAATCCAAATTTGCTAATCAAAAGTTGTTATCAGGAAAGATGGCAGTGTGGTGAGGTGTGGGTTTTAGTTACTCCTGTGGGGCAGCTGGTGGATAGCCAGGAACTGTGTGCAATGGACACCTCAGGGAAATATGAGCTTGGACACAGGTCATACAACAGTCTCAAGGACATGGAGCAGCTGAGATCAGTGAAACTTGTACATTCCAATGGCCTGGGGGCCTGTGCCCCTCCCTGCCAGGCAGAGAGCACTGTTTTGCAGCTGCTGTCCTGAAGGAGGAGAACACTGAGAACACTGAAAGGAAAAGTAGACATCTGTACAATAATAGTTGGAGACTTCAGTACACCACTCTCATCAATGGATAGATCATCTAGACAGAGGATAAATAAGGAAACAGAGATGTTGAATTGTACAATAAATGAACTAGACCCCACAACAGCAGGATACACATTTTTCTCAAGTGCTCATGGAACCAAAATCAGACAAATATACTACACACAAAAAAAAGAAAACTATAGACCAATCTCTTTAATGAATATACATGCAAAAATCCTCAACTAAATACTCACATATTGAATCTAGCAGCACATTAAAAGAATTATATTCCATGACCGGGTGGGGTTTATTCCAGGTATGCAAGGCTGGTTCAACACAAGAAAACCAATTAACATTATTCACAGCATCAATAAATCAAAGCAAAACAACCACATGATCATCTTGATCAATGCAGAAAAGGCATCTGACAAAATCCAACATCCTTTCTTGATGAAGACACATCAAAGTATAGGAATAGAGGGGACTTTTCTCAATACGATAAAGGCAATATATGAAAAACCCACAGCTAACATTATACTCAATGGGGAGAGACTGAAAACTTTCCTTCTAAGATCAGGAACCAGACAGGGATGCCCAATATTACCATTGTTATTCAACATTGTGCTGGAAGTTCTACCTAGAACAATTAGGCAAGAAAAATAAACAAAAGTAATCTAAATTGGAGAGGAGGGAGTAAAACTTTCTCTCTTTGCAGAGGTCATGATTCTATATGTACAAAATCCAGGAAAATGTACAACAAAGCTATTAGAGCTAATCAATGAATACAGCAAAGTGCCAGGCTACAAGATGAACACACAAAATTCTGTAGTGTTCTTAAACACGTAATGGGCAACAAAAGGAAGAAATCAAGAAAAAAATCCCATTTACCATAGAAAACCAAAAGAATCAAGTATTTAGGAATAAACTTGAGGAAGGCCACAAAAGACCTATTGGAAGAAAACTACAAGAAACTGCTAAAAGAAATCAACAGGATCTAAAAAAATGGAAGAACATACTGTGTTTATGGATTGGAAGACTAAATATAATTAAGATGTCAATTCTACCTAACTGATTTATAGATTCATTGTAATACCAATTAAAATCCCAACAACTTATTTGCAGAAATAGAAAAACCAGTAGCCTAATTTATTTGGAAGGGCAAAGTGCCCTGAATAGCCAAAAATATCTTGAGAAAGAGGAATGAAATGGGAGGTCTCACACTATCTGACTTTGAATCATATTACAAAGCTCCAGTGCTCAAAACAGCATGGTACTGGCAGAAGGATAGATATACCGACCAATGGAATCAAATTGAGTATTCAGAAATAGACTCTCACATCTTTGGACTATTGGTCTTTGATAAGGCAGTAAAGCGAAAGCAACTGGGACAGAGCAGCCTCTTCAATAAATGCTGTTTGGAGAACTGGATATCCATTTCCAAAAGAATGAAAGAGGACCCAGTTCTAGTTTGCTAATGCTGCCAGAATGCGGAACACTAGAGACGGATTGGCTTTTATAAAAGGGAGTTTATTTGGTTACACAGTTACAGTCTTAAGGCCATAAAGTGTCCAAGGTAACACGTAAGCAATCAGTTACCTTCACTGGAGGATGGCCAATGGTGTCCAGAAAACCTGTGTTAGCTGGGAAGGCATGTGGCTGGCATCTGCTCCAATGTTCTGATTTCATAATGGCTTTCTCCCAGGACGTTTATCTCTAAGCTGCAATTCCTCAAAAATGTCACTCTTAGTTGCTCTTGGGGCATTTGTCCTCTCTTAAGCTTCTCTGGAGCCAGAGTCTGCTTTCAACTGCCATCTTCAAAATGTCTCTCATCTGCAACTCCTGTGCTTTCTTCAAAGTGCTCCTCTTGGCTGTAGTTCCTCTTCAAAAGGTCACTCTCAGTTGCACTGAGTTCCCCTGTCCATCAGCTCATTTATATGGCTCCAGTGACTCAACTTGACCCACCCTGAATGGGCGGAGCAATACCTCCATGGAAATTATCCAATCAGAGTCATCACCCACAGCTGGGTGGGGCACATCTCCACAGAAACATTCAAAGAATTACAATCTAATCAACACTGTTAATATCTACGCACACAAGATTACATCAAAGATAATGGCATTGGGGGACACAATATATTCAAACTGACACAGACCCCTATCTCACACTTTATACAAAAATTAACTCAAAATGGATCAAAGGCTTAAACATGAGCTCAAAGACCATAAGACTCTTGGAAGAAAATGTAGGGAAAGTCTTTAAAGATCTTGTGATAGGAGGTGGTTTCCTAGACCTTACACCCAAAGCACAAGCAACCAATGAACAAATAGACAAATGGGATCTCCTCAAAATTAAATACTTTTGTACATCAAAGGACTGCGTCAGAATGGTATAAAGGCAGCCTACACAATGGGAGATTATTTGGAGACCACATATCAGATAAGGTTTAATATCCTGAATATATAAAGTGATCATACAACTCAACAACAGAAAGACAAAAATGGGCAAAAGACATGGGCAGACACTTTTCTGAAGAGGAAATACAAATGGCTCAAAAACATATGAAAAATGTTCATCTTCACTGGCTATTAGGGAAATAAAAATCAAAACCACAATGAAATATCATCTCACACCTAACATACTGGCCATAATCCAAAAAAAAAAAAAAAAAAAAAAAGAAAAGAAAATTACAAAAGCTGGATAGGATATGGAGAAAGAGGCACACTTATTCACTGTTGATGGGAGTGTAGAATGGTGAAACCACTCTGGAAGACAGTGTGGCGGTTCCTCAGGAAGCTAAGTATAGATTTGCCATATGACCCAGCTAACCCATTACTAGGTATATACTCAGAGGAACTGAAACTTAAGACATGAACAGACATTTGTAAGTCAATGTTTATCACGCCATTATTCAAAATAGCCAAGAGATGGAAACAGCCCAAATGTCCATCAATGGATGAGTGAATAAACAAACTGTGGTACATACACATGATGGAATACTATGCAGCTGTAAGGGAAAACAAAGACACAGAACATATATATATGTCTCACCAATATGGACTAACTACAATGTGTAAACTCAGAATTGAACTATAGAGCACAACTTATCAGGGGAATTCTTATTGTAATGGTCCCTAGATTGTACACTCTTACAGCAGTCACATCTATTCCTGACTTGTAATAGCTATCCACAGATTCTGAGATACTGATCCCTTTGTGTATATCCTGATCAACCCCTGGAACTTTGAGTATGTGTGTGACACCTGAAACTCAGAGCTAGAACTCAGCAGATATGAATGCCAGCATCAGTATATAAAGCCACTGTTAAAAAAGCTGACAAAGAGTCCAGACTTCAACTAGATATATGAATGTAGCAGATGTGGTTAGGACTAGGGCCAATTGGGCCAAAGCGTAGAGGACAATACTGACTGCGTTTTAAAACTTCAAATTCCATCTGAGACCAAGGGGAGGGATATTTAGTTGGTGCAAGGTCTGTATTTCCTAAACAATTTAAATTATACAGTTTGTTCAAACTCCATAATTACATGGAACTTTTAATAGGAAATGAGACCTGGTAGGTTTGCATAGTTTATGTGAAATAGCAACACATCTCAAAGTAATTTGGACAGAGAATAAATATATATATATGCAGGCCTCCCCGAGGAGCTGGGGGAAAGTGCAGAGGTGCTGGGCTTCATCACCTGGATTGTTGCTGATATTCTCACAAATGTTGAGGACTGGTGGTTTGATGTTCCAAGGCCTCTATCATGGAACTTACCCTTATGAATCTCATTACTGCAAAGGAGAGGCTAAACCTGCTTATAATTGTGCCTAAGTGTCTCCCTCTGAGTACCTCTTTGTTGCTCAGATGTGGCCCTCTCTCTAGCTGAGCCAACTTGGCAGATGAACTCACTGTGCTCCCCCCTTCATGGGACCTGAATCCCAGGGGTGTAAATCTCCCTGGCAATGAGAGATATTACTCCCGGGGATTAATCTGGACCCATAATGGAATTGAGAACATGTTCTTGATCAAAAGGGGGATGCAAAATGAAACAAAATAAAGTTTCAGTGGCTGAGAGATTCCAAATGGAGTCGAGAGGTCACTCTGGTGGGCATTCTTATGCACTGTATAGATAACACTTTTTAGGTTTTGATGTATTGAAATAGCTAGAAGTAAATACCTGAAACTATCAAACGGCAGCCCAGTAGCCTTAACTCTTGAATATGATTGTATAGCAATGTAGCTTACCAGGGATGATGGTGTGATTGTGTAAGCCTTGTGGATCACACTCCCTTTATCCAGTGTATAGATGGATGAGTAGAAAAATGGGGACAAAAAGCTAAATGAAAAATAGGTTGAGGGTGATGATTTGGGTGTTCTTTTATACTTTTATTTTTTATTCTTATTTTTACTTTTTCTGGTACAAGGAAAATGTTCTAAAAATAGATTGGGGTGATGAATGCACAACTATATGATGGTACTGTGAACAACTGATGGTACACTTTGGATGATTGTATGGTATGTGAGTATATCTCAATAAAATTGAATTTAAAAAAAGTTGTGATCAGTGATTCACCATGCCTACCCCTGATCTTGGGGAAGAGGATTTTTATATCCCTTTCTGTCCCCAGCAAGATATCCAGGGAATGGACCCCATGGTGGCCTGCTGCAAGAGTGGGGGATTGACACCAGTAGCCACCATGTGCAGAGAGCAATTTCCTATTCTTTATCACATCAGCCTTTTCTGTGAGCAGCCACCTTCCGGATTTGGCCTAGTAGACAAGCTGCAGCCTGCCCTTGAGTTCCCCCCGCCCATCGAGTGGTGCCAAGATGGCGCCCACATCCTGCTTCCGGCTTCTGATGTATGTAACCACCCGCTGTATTCACCAATCATGCTTGTGTGCGTGGCGTTAGCCCATTGGATACACGCAAGGTTTATAAGAAAGTTCCCGGGCAAAGCTCGGGGAGACAGCCCACAAGGAGCCGTACCTGACGGCCGCATCGAGGTTGTTCTCCCCCGAGGTGTCTCGCCCCGGGTGGAACCTGTAAAGATGATGATTGCCTAGTCCCATTAAAAGTTTATCTGCTTTACCACCGCGAGTCCTGAGTGATCACAAGTGCTCCGGGTAAGACGTTGTCCGCACCCTCTCTCCCCTTATCTCTCTGGTCCCCATCGCCGGCCGACCGAGGACTCGAGGCGGGGCGGAGAAGCGCCGGACACTTTTCCTCTCATTCTTTTCTAGATGCTGTACAGTGTTTTTCTGGCCTCTAGAGTTTCAAAATAGCTGTTTCAGAAAGTTCCTTACTGTTTAATAGTTGTTTTGGTGGAAGGACTGAGTCTTGGTGTTCTGCACACCCTGGTCTTCCCACAATCATTCCTCTATTGTTTCTTTTGGCATAATTGTTGCATAAAGGTTTTGTATAAATACAGCAGAATTTTGTGTAATTTTTTCATAAATACAGTACCATTTTGCATAAAGTGGAATTTTGCATAAAGTAACAGTCCCTTCACTTTAAATGTGGGCTCCTTTTACAGGAAATAGCACTTACTTCTTGGAAAAATTTTTTCTGTTTTTCCTAAAATTCTGGGAAATTCATTCATGATAAGGAAGCCAGACAGTGAAGAAAGTATCAAATCCAAAAAACCCAGCTTCAGCTTTTTTTTTTTACTCTGAAACTGAATTACTATGTGCAAATACTTGATTACTGTGAATCTGTTTCCTCATTTAAAAATGCAGTTAATAATGGCTTATTCAAAGGGTTGTTGCAGGAATTGAATAATATAACAAAGATGAGCCTGTTTGATGTTGTGCCTGGGACCTAGTGAGCACTTATATTATAGCATTGATTATGTTCCCTGGTTACTCTAACCCTCCGAAATTAAGGCTGGCTATTTGCAAATCAGACTCAGATAAAATTCACTTAAGAAAACTGATCAAATTTTTTATAAAAGTGTCCTTACCTAATTTGAGTCCTATTTCCTTTAGACCCCACAGTTCTTAAATTCCGAGTAAAGCACTTATCAAATTGCCTTGTATTATGGTTTTTGTCTTTTTGTCCCATGCCTCCTATTATACTATGAAAGCCTTGATGGCCATAAACACATCAGAATCTCCTCTATGTTTGAAGGAGTGTTCTTGTAAAGGACTTTCCCAAAGTACATTCCTAATAAGTAATGTTTATGTTTTTCTTTTTTTTTTTTTTTTAATTTTTGCATGTAGCCCACTAAGTCCAGATAGTTTTCTCCAAAAATGTATTTGGTGAAATAAAAATAGTCTGTTAACAATCTGTCTCAGGAAGAATTGATCATGTTCACCTTTAAAAGAAATTCTCATGTTTTATTTACCTCAATTTCATTTTTAATTGCCAGCATTTCCAAATACATGCAAACATAAATCTCATTTCTTTCTGTATCCCCAGGTGTCTCTTAAATGTATTGCTTCTGTTATAAGAGACAACAGAGATAAATTATATTGTATTGTTATGTATGGCAGAGCAACAGAGCACCATCGGGCCCAATTCACTCAATTTCTAAGTCCTTTATGAGCTTCCACATATATAAGCATAGATTTATATACTCAGAAAGAGTTATGTATCCTAATAATATAAATTCTCTACTTTTTTAAGTGGTACATAGGCTTGCCACATGCAGCCTCATTAACCATGTGGTAAATATACCACAAAGGAGAGCAAGTTGGCAAGAATTTTATTTCAGTAAGTAATAGCACACACAGAGGAGAAGTTCTAAAAAGTTTCAAAATTTGCCAGATGCATATCAGAACAGTTAGGAAAAATCATAAGCAGTGAATCCCTTTGCTCTATTTTATTTCAGTGTAGTCAAATAGAAAACTTTCCTTCAAAACAAGGAAAGCTATAGGATCAGGAGTCTTGGGTTCCCTTTTCAATTCTTTTCATGAATCAGAAGGTCATTTCAGCAAGTTATTTAATGATTTTATACCCTTTTAATCCTTTTCAGAATGCCAAGATTTAGAATTGGATATCTTTCACCAAATAGAAAGGAAAGCAATAGAGAAGAGAGTAGGTTTTAGCATCCCACATAAAAAAGTCACCGATAAGAGGAATGGCACATAAATTTAGATCCCGAGTCCTGTGTTCGAAAGGACTGAGGGATAAAGTAATTTGAAAAGAAGAATAATTTGGAATCTAAATATGCCATTAGGGAAGGTATGAATAATTAAACTAGCATGGTTGCTTGTCTTAAAGTTTCTATTATTATTTTCAATCCTTCTCATGTAATTACCATAGCCATCCTATTCATCTAATCTTTCAACAAGAGGTGGTAGAATTATCCTAAAAATGGGGTAGGGAAGAGAGAGAGAGAAAGAGAGGTAGGGAGACAGAAAGAGAGAGGAGGGAGAGATATGAGGCTTTATTAGATTTGTTGTTTTATTGTGACAATTTATTACAATTGAACATTAGATCAGGTATGCTAGTTCAGAGCTGTTATGTACCACAGAAAAGCCAATGTTCTTTTGATCCATTCTTGTGGGTGAAGACTCATTCTTGTGTAGAACCTTATGATTAAGTTAATTCCATGGAGATGTAACCCAGCCCTTTCAGGGTGGGTCTTAATCCCCTTGCCGGAATACTTTATGGAGGATAAAAGACAGAGAACTCAGAGAAACTAAGAGATGAAATCCAGAATTTGCCCCAGAGAGTGATGAAAGGACCCACCGGAGCTGAGAGAGAAAGCCACTGAAAGCAGAAGCTAAACCCAGGAAAGAAGGACAAGCAGACATTTGCATGTGCCTTTCCATGTGACAGAGGAACCCAGGAGAGAAGAATCAGCAGATGTTGCCATGTGCTTCCCATGACAAAGGAACCCCAGATGGCAGCAGCCTTTCCTCAGAGAAGGTATTGTCTTCTTGAGGCCTTATTTTGGACATTTTCATGGCCTGAGAACTGTAACTTGTTATTTAATAAGTCCCCATTGTAACAGCCAACACATTTCTGGTATACTGCATTCCAGCAGCATTAGCAAACTGAAACAGATTTTGGTACCAGAGAAGTGCAATGCTGCTATGATTTGCAAACACCAAAAATGTTGGAACAGCTTTATAAATGGATAAGGGGAAGATTTTGGAAGAATTGTGAGTAGCTTGATAGAAAAGGCCTAGATTGCTTTGAAGAGACTGTTGGTAGAAATGTGGACTCTAAAGATACTTCTGATGAAGCTTTAAACAGAGATGATGAATGTGTCATTGCAAACTGGAAGAAAGGCAATCCTTTTTTAAAAGTGGCAGAGAATTTGGTAAAATCCCTTGCTGGAATACTTTATTAGAGGATAAAAGACAGAGAGAGTTCAGAGAAGCTAAGATATGAAATCCAAAGTTTGCCCCAGAGCTGTGAAGAAAGGACTCAGAGGAACTGAGAAAGAAAGCCACTGAAACCAGAAGCTAATCCCAGGAAAGAAGGATCAGGGAATGTGCCTTTCCATGTGACAGAGGAACCCCAGACGGTGGCAGCCTTTCCTTTAAGAAGATATCATCTTGTTGATGCCTTAATTTGGATATTTTCATGGCCTTAGAATTGTAACTTGTACTTAATAAATCCCCATTGTTAAAAGCTGTTCCAGTTTGCTAAAGCTGTCATTATGCAAAATACCAGAAATGGATTGGCTTTTATAAAGGAGATTTATTAGGTTACAAATTTTAGCTCTAAGGCCCATAAAAGTGTCCAAACAAGAGGATACCTTCACTGAAGAACGGCCGATGGCATCCAGAACACCTCTGTCAGCTGGGAAGGCACATGGCTGGCATCTACTGGTCCTTTGTTCCTGGATTTTGGTTTCAAAATGGCTTTCTCCAAAATGTCTCTGGGCTTCTGTCTCTCGTAGGTTCTCTCTCTCAGTTCCTGTGCATGGTTGCTTGTTCTCCCAAGGCATTTCTCTCTAATCATCTGGGAGTCCTCTCTTAGCTTCTCCAAGACAAACTCTGGGCTTCATCTCTTGGCCTAGCATCTCCAAATGTCTTTTTTTCTGTATCTCCAAGCATCTGGATCTGTGTTAGCTCTTAGCTTCTCCCGGAGGTAAACTCTGGATTACATATCTTAGCTTCTCTTCAAACTGTCTTCTCAGCTTCTCTCTGCTCCTGTTCTCTGTGAGGTCCCTTAAAGGACTTCAGTGATCTAATTAAGACCCAGAATGGGTGTGGTCTCACCCACAGTTGGGTGATTCACATCTTCATGGAAACACTGTAATCAAAACCTAATCAACCCTAATCAAAAGAACTAATAAGTCTGCTGTTACAAGACTCCATTAACAAACATGGCTTTTGTGGGGATATAATAGATTCAAATCAGAACAAAAGCCAATCCATTTCTGGTATATTGCATTCCAGCAGCTTTAGCAAATTGAAACATGAAGGTATAAGAAAATGAGAAGAAAATAGACACTTCCTATCTTGGAAATTGGGTATGCACTGGTTATGATGTGGCTCTGACAATGTTCTTTTGCTGCTTTTGAATAGCTGTTGCACTTTCAGGAATGACACAAATACATGACTGACAATTATGAGGAGTAATTCACATTTCTACATTTATATCATTATGTTCTGTAGTTCTCATTGCCCTTGAGGTAGTTTTCATTGTTATCCAAATTTTACAAATGAGGAATCTAAGGCTACAAATTTAAACATTTTCAAAGTCACACGCCAGTTACTTCTAGACATAAAACACTTCTTTTGATAGCTAAGTACCAGTCTACCTAAATTTATACAATAGCATTGGTTATTTTTTTAATTCATTGAATATATAAAGATATAGCTTGAAGTTAAAGGATATTATTTAGAAAGTATTTTTATAAACAATATCTGTCAAAAGCTGAACTTAGCTAGGAAAGCAGAGTTGAGCTGCTAGGTGTTGAAAATATATAATTATATCAATAAACAAAATGAAAGTAACACTCAAGCCTTTAATCACTTATTGTAGTAGTATAAACAAGAGGCTGACTCAGAGAAAAGTGACAGCTCCCCCTCTGTTCGATTTTTTCCCCCCATGGACTGGTGCAGCCAGGTGAGGCCAGATGGATCAATTGGGGGCAGTTGTCTCACTGCCAAGGGCACCCTGAAAAAAAATTTCTGCAGTTTTATGGACCCAAGGGCTGGAAAAAGGGGGAGGCTAGGATTGGAAAAGTACTGAGCAATGAGGCAGAGTAAAGTATCTCTTAAGTTCTCCTCCTCCTCTGAAAAGGAGGTCTCAGCAGAGAAAACTGGAAAAGACCTTGGGCTAGGAATTCTGATATATGTAAGCCCATGACCAGCCCAGGGGCCTAAGTCCTTGACTGAAACTCTCTTTAGAGATTGCAGTGCTCTGGCTGTGCACCAAGTCAGATGTAGGAAGGGCAGCTTTCCCCACGAGGCCTGACAGGTAAAGCCTTGGTAATTTTCTATGGGTGGGCTTGAATAATCACACACAAGCTTTTGGCCAGGTGTTGGACTCCTCAGTGTATTGACTGGCCCCTTACATGAAAGAATGAGAGCCAGTGTACTTGAATTAAATATACTATCAAAGCTCCACATTTAAAAATAAACATAAAAATAAATAGTTATCAAAAATGCTTAAAATATGTATTGTAATAGTACATTAAATTTAGCTCTCTGTTTTCTAAATAATAAACCAAACACTTTAGTTGTGCTAGAAGAGAACATACAAATACACACATAGAGAAATACATCTTCCTGATGCTAAATTAAAAGAGAAATTTGGTTTTGTTTAATTTTTTTCTTTATAGAGAAAACAGTGGAGGTAAATAAAAAATGTCATCGACTACAATTCTGCCAGAAGATACATTGTTAAAATGCACATTTCCTTTTTTGTCTGCATGTAATAATGAAGAGTCTAGTGATAAATTAAATCAGCGAAGCTACTTCCTCCCCCTTTTGAGAAGCTAAGATAATATGACATCATTGTATTTCTTTAAATCATGTAATTCCACATTTCTTCAAATGTGCTCCAGGAAAACCACTTTAGTATTAGGATAATGGTTATTGGTTATAAAGCATCCCAAGTCAAATAAGGTTGGAAATTCTGGGTCAAGATAAATAGCTTTATCTACTTGGGGGTGATCAGATCCTTAGTGTGTGATAGATTTTCCCAAGATTGTTTGACCATACACATCAATATCATGGCATGTCTTTTGGGAACCCACTCTGCAATGACCTAATTTAGTACTGTGATAGAGCTGAGACAGTCTAGGGAGTCAGCAACACATTCACTAGATATGCTTCTATAGGGAGGCATTATTGCTTAATACCTAGTGATACCACACTATTTCTCACCAACAATTTTACAGAACTTTTTTAATCTGACAGCAAAATTCTGTTTACTTTTACTCTTTTCTTTATTTTTCCATAGTTTTTTTTTTTTTTTTTTTTTTTTTTGGCGTTCTTGCACAGTTGTTTCTCTTTATAAATTTCAGAATAATCTGGCAATTATCACTAAAACATCCTTGTGATCCTTGATTGTGATTGCAGTAATGTCACAGAAAACCTTCAAGAGAACTTATGCATTTACCATTTTATGTTTGTGCATCCATTCTATTCACCTCACATTATGTTTAGGATATTTTCCCGAGTATGGAAAATAAGCAAAATGATTTCAATATTCATAGAAGATTAGAGGAAATATTTTAAAGCAATAAATGATCAATAATATCTTGGTCCTTATGACTGCTATGAAAATGTGCTGCTCAGATCTCCTGCTGTGGGGGTCATAATTGATCGAGCTCCCCTGCACCCCTCCGGATTCACCACTGCCTTCACACTTCGGACAGCCTCCCACAGGCAGCTCCCTGCCAGTAACTGAGCATGGCAGGGGTATTAACCAGGATCATTCTGACAAGGTGTGGGATTCCTCCAATGGCTGAGGTTGGCATGAGGACTCCCCATTACACAGACTGAGTATTTCTTTAAGTGGGTTACTGCAGTCTGAGACTTTTCTACCCAATTCTTTCCTTCCTTCTCTCTTTTTACAGGTGTCAGACCTGCATCATAGTCTGAAGGCTCTCCTCCTTCTCCTACTCCCTTCCGCAATAAATCTCTTGCACATCTGATCATTTTCTGGCATCTACTTTTAATAATGTAGACCTATATATATAGCAGAGATCTAACCAAATTCATTCATTTTTAAGACTGCTACTATTACTGTCTGTAAGCAATTCAAAAGCCCTTGCAAAATTTATAAAATTATCTTGGAATATACATTTGATACTTTGAAAATTAATTTAAACCCAACTTAATAGCCACAATATGAATATTTTGTTCAGTAAAACTGGAAAGCCATTCAATTTCCATCGTGCTTCATTTGTCTATTGCGTTCCACATAGCATTTATATTAGATATATATGGGCGTGCCATTTAATGTTTGGATTTCAAAAATTGCTGTCTCCTGGGTTTGATGCTACCTCCAAAGTCAGAATCCAGAAAATAAGCAACGAAAGTGGAATAGGTAGAATTGTCAAACAATTCAAAATGAACAGGTATTTCAGAATAATCAAAGTCCTGATAATTAAAACATACATAAAGGTATCTTCTATTAAGTTATACTTCTGCTAAACATTATACACATAGTACATTTTTAAAATAGTATTAATATATCACATCTGTAACAAAGATCAATGGAGAGTAATTTTAGACAGAAAATGTATCTTTTCCCCTACATGTAATATGTGTACATAGCTATATTCACTATTGAATAAATATGCGTGCAAGCTTAAAATCTATCCCTATCAGCCATCATTAACATAAATGGCTCAAATAACTGGAAGATTCTTTAGGGTACTGCCATTTAACAAAAGAGATGTCCTTTTTTGTTCCAGTTTCTACTGTGGAATTTTATGAGGCTGTCCCTGTCTGGGCTACCTAATCAATGCGGCTAACTGACTTTGGAACAAATTCCTCCTTGAAGCCATCATTTACCCTGACTTTGTTGCAGTTGAACTAACTACTTTGTGGATAGATTTGTCAGGACTTTCTGCTAAGATTAATGTGATCTGCCTTTCCTGGGCAAGTTGAAAGAACAAAGAAATGGAAAGGGGAAAACAGAAAGCAGAAAGATTGGAAGAAAATAATGAATGTTTATATTATTGGGAGTTTCAGCTATCCTCTTGGAACTGATGTCAATGTTACTATTTATGTAACAAAGTTTTTTTATGAAATTCACAGCTCTATTATCTTCTTGGCATTATAATAATTCGTTTGATTCACACAGAGCATCTATACGAGAAGTTCAGTTTTCTTTGATGTGACCATCTTTGTATTTGGCAAAACAATAAAAATGAGATAGGAATAAAATGCCACCTAAGTTAATGGTATCAAAAATGGAAGTATGGATGAGAATAACATTATTTTAATATAAACAAAGCTGAGGAAATAAGAATTAAAAGTACAGAAAAATACTGGACACAAGAGAAATTACAAATTGTATTTTAATAAGATATATTATCTTATACACTGCTGTAAAAGCAGTATTATGAATTATTTCCCAGTAAGCAAATTTAAATTGGCTTTTTTCTGTTTTCCAAGTGTCAGTTAAATGTGCTAAATTGCACTCATTAAGCTATTCTTATTCAATTTTAGGATAATTATAAACTACTCTATTTCAGAGAATTAAGGAGGTTGGAATTAAATTATTTTTATATAAAGAAGGAAAAATTAGAAAAATATCCTTATGTCATTATTTCTGCTATTGAATTTATTTGATTATTTTGTTTGTTTGGAAATTAAATAAACATTAATGAATGAGGGATAATACAGAAAATTGTTTTAGTGAATCTATTTTTTTACTCTTAACTTTTCAATTTCAAATTTTAACAATTGAATTATTGAACCTAAACACATGTACCAAATTCTCACAGGGCATTTTATTTTGCGTTCTTGTCCAATACACTGAAATTAAGTTGTGTTACAGGAGAAAAGAGCTACAAGAGTTACGTTATGGTTATGCTTTGAACTACTATGTTTACTAATGTATGTAGCAGTTTTTCAAATGATCAACCTTCTTTAACTCATATCATTCCTGCATGCTAGAATATACTGAAGAGATCAAACAAGCTTAAACTTTACCATGTATCACTGCTTTACAGAGAATAAGAAGCTGCTGAGTCCTTTGCCCACGTTGTTTGTTGGTTTTGTTTTATTTTTCTTTTTCCGGAGCAATGAGAATGTTCTCAAATTGATTGTAGTGGTGAATGCACAACTCTGTGATTATACTGAGCCACATTGTCTTCTTGTTTGTTTTTGGGTTCTGTGGTTTGCTTTTTTATTTTTTTTTTTTTGTTTGTTTGGTTTTTTTGGTTATGCCAAATTTGTTATAGGATTTTGAGAAAAGGAGAACAGAAGACTTGGCAAGGAGATAAAGGACTGCATTGTTCTTACTAGTATATGTGTCCATCTCTTAATGCTAAACTCTAGGAACTCCTTCTAGCAGTAGGAAAAGTAGCACACAGTGGAAAAGGGTAGACACAGCAGACAATGGTGCATTTTATATTGCTTTTATGCTACTTCCAATTCATTATCTATTGACCAGATGTCGTGCTACAGGAGAAGGAAGCAGTACAGTCTAGTCGTATCATTTTGGGTATTACATAAGTATGTGCATTTTCCTCCCTAACCCTTCCTTGGTTGTTTTTATTCATTGGCTTTTGTATCACAAGTTAATAATCTTATAAAATTATGAATCTCTCCTTCAAGTTTCAGATAAACATTACTAAAGTTATATTAATATTCTCCAATATATTCTTGAAATGTCTGAGTACTTATCCATTGAATGCCAGGCCAGGACTTCCCTACCCCATCATGGCAGGATAGAACAATGAGAGCTCAGCTGTTTTGTTAATTATATACACAAATACACACACTCAAAATAAAACAAAAACAGTGGAGGTCCAGAAAATGATCTGAATCAGATCTTAAAATGTATGAAATGGCTGGACAAATGAGTTCACTAACTCTAATGGGTATGTACACAGCAGTCAGAAGACTTGATGCTGAAAGCTCCTGACAGTTTTGTAACGTTTGGTATAGGATAATAAACACATATTTTTAAAGATTACCTCTGTTTTATTGCCCCTGCATGTTTGGGTGTTTGGAATGGGTGTGCCTCTGTGTATATAGAGTACTAACTTTTAGATAGAATTTGTGGATTCAAATAATGATACTCTTAAGTATACTGACAACTATTTATATAATAAACTGGTGTAATTTACACAGGTGAAATTTTTAAAATAATTCACATTTAAACAAGAGAACTCCAACAAAATATATTCAAACATAAATTCAAGAAACTTGCTTATTATAAGCAAAAGGAAATATCAATGTCAGAAAAATGAAGTCAAAAAGAAACATCTATAGAAGTTAGACTGGGGTTACTTGAATGTAAGCAGAACCAACAAGTATTTTCAGATTACCACAGCTCTCTAACAGAAACACACACACACACAACCACACACACACACACACACACACACACACACACACACACAACGCTCAAGGCCTTTACAGTTTACGTACTGTAAGTCAGTGTCTGTGGCATGAGTTGAAGGTTCACTAGCACAGAGAGGTTTGATTGAGTCAAGTCTTGCACTTTGAAAAAAAGTCCCCTTTTTAAAGAGTTTGGGCAATCATAATGCAGGGTTTGCTTACAAGAATAACGTCTATTAACCATATATTGCAAGGTCCACCTTCGTCATTTTCCACTCAAGTCTCTTATCACTATTACTCTGAAAGTATCAGCTCTCTCATTCCTCCTCTTGTTCTAAGGTTAGAATTGCAATTGAAATATGTTCATAATATCTAGTATATTCAGCCTTATGGATAATGTTGTATTTCTTTTACATAAAAAATCTAGGATGCAGGGCAAGATGGCAGCATAGGGAGGTGTGGAATTTAGTTAGTCCTCTAGAGCAGCTAGTTAACAGCCAGAGACAACTAGTAAATAGTCTGGAACAACTTTTTGGGGGACATCCATGACCACACAACATTGTACACAAGTCTGGAGTGGGTGGAAGGGCTGAGACTACAGTGTAGAATTTAATGAAAATGTTCAAAAAATTGACTGTGGTGATGAATATACAGCTATATGATGATACTGTGAACCACTGATTACACACTTTGGATGATTTTCTGGTATGTGAATATATCTTAATAAAATTGCATTAAAAAAGATCAGGAAAAAAAACATCCTCCATGTTTAAGGGATTTTATTTTGGTTGTCAGCTTGGTAAAGTAGTGTAGAATGCATGCTCAAGAGCTTGAGTTTGAATTGTTCCTCTATCACTTTGTGTATTGGTTATCTATTGCTGTGTAACAATTCACCCCCAAACCCAGCAGCTTAAAACAAAACGGAAGAAACATCATAGTTCCTGTGGGTCAGGAATCTGGAAATGATTTATCTAAGTGGTTCTTTATTAGGATATCTCACAAAGCAACAATTAAGGAACTGGCCAGGGCTACAGTTACTTTGATGCCAGATAAAATGGGGATTTGCTGTCCTATGAGCAAAACAGCCAGTCTATGACACTGGGGTTTCAAAGAGAGAAAGAGCTTTTACTGCAAAGTGCAATGCAAGGAGAACAGGAGGATTGTGAGCCTCAGATTTGTCTTCTTAATCTGGTGAGCTTCCAGGAGTTTTACAGCATCTTGGCAAAGGTGGGCGTATGATAATGAGTATAGTGGTTTGAGATGACAAGGTTAGAGCTAGTCTAATTATGGAACATGTGCAGACAGCTTACATATTTGGTCATAGGATGTATGGAAGTAAAATCATAGCCTAGTATGATTGTGGATGTGATTTCTAGTATTATGATGAGACATGGATTACTATAGGTTAAAGTTCTGTGCTACTGCACATATCAGATGGGCCAACTCTGGTTAGAACTGGCCCTATCTGGCACAATAAGGTATGAATTGATTTCTTTGTTGATAAACATTAATTGGACTGTTAATGGATTTCTTTGTTGATAAACATTAATCGGACTGCTAATGGAATCATAAGAAGTAAGTTACAAAACAAGATAAGTACACGGTCATTAGATTATTATGAGGCTATTCAGTCAGTTACAAAGCAAAGCATCAAGGCATCTGGGCTACAGCTCAATGAGTTATAACAGTTACAAATATTTGCCTTTTGGCTACATTATGGTATATTAGAAGGTTAATAAAAGTAAAGTTCAGTAAGCTATAATTACATTTGTTAATTCTTGGTTACAATTTCAAGGCTTGACTGGGGGAGGCTCCTCTTCTAAGCTCATTCTCATGGGCTACCTCATGACATGGCAGTTGGCTTCCCTAAGAGAAGTGATCCGAAAGACAATGGAGGAGAACACCCAAGATGGAAGTCTTGAAAGTGACATCCCATCACTTCTGTCATACTTTCTGTTAGAAGAAAGGCATTACAACCAGCCCAAGGGAAGAGATTAGGAGGTAGGGTTTCTTGGGGGTTATTTTAGAAGCTGTCTATCACACACATATATGTGTCATGTTTCATGGATTCTAGCATGGGATTAAAACAGTAATCTCAAAGGGTATGAACTGCTCTTTGTAGATGACATCATAGACAATAAGCTCTCAGTAAATGTCAGCCGTGTTAATGATGATTGCATCTATAGCTTCAATTTCTCCCAGCTTAACTCCTCATTGCTCCTTCTAGCTTCAGGCTATCTCTGCTAGAATAAATTCTTTTTTTTTTCTTTCAGTGTACCAAATTGTTCCTATTTAAACACAATATTTATTGTGTACCCATGTACTATGTAGCCTTCTATAATGTTAGGGTCTTTCACTAAATCTAAGCCCTGACTTTCGTCACCCCTTTATAATCTAGTCATGTATTTCCTAGGCACTGGAACAAATTCTTGGTTTTAATTAGACAGGTATCCTGGTTTCCTTTGAATTATAGTCTCTGTCCCTTTTCTTGGTTTTATTTTCTACAATAAAGCTACAATATAAGGCTTCCTTAAATATTAGAGCTCTCTTAGCATTATGGATACAATGTTGAAGCCAAGAAATCCCTGTGCTTAGTATTCCTTAGTTAATTGGGAAAACAGAAATAAATGAGGATTACAGTGTAGTGTGATGAGTACTCCCATTTGGTTACAGACATATTGCTATGAGAAAGCATATTTAGACAACATGTTAGGTTAAGGAAAAGTCAGCTTGGGTGACGGTACATATCATCTGAGATCTGAAAGAAAGGAAATAACCAGATACAAAAAGGTTTAGGAATTGAGGGTTGGGGTTAAGTGAATGAAAAGCAAGTTCAAGTCATGTGCACACACTATATTATTCACTCATTGTTTATTTTGTGTTAGTTGGGGTTACCTAACTGGAATGTAACTCACCTATGAAGTAACGATGATGTCCCTATTCTCCTTGGTGTCTCCCACCCATAGGAAAAGGCACCACAGAAAATATATGGTAAGAACTTTAAAAATTACTTAATTGATTAATTTAGGGCTACTGAGATTTCTGCTTCAGGTTGTGATCATATTTCAAATTACCTGATGGCTTTTAATTAGGGATTAAAACATTTTATTTTCATTATTAATATTTATTTATTTATTAATATGAATTCAAAAAAATATGGCTTTTAGGATCTCTATTTCATGTTGTTATCTGTAATAGTTAACTTAAGAAAATATTATAACTGCTGATAGTTGTTTATTTTAGATTGCAGTACTATGTAAGATATGCTACAAGTGTAAAACCATTTTAAAGGCAGCCCTATGCATTTTCCACTTACTCTGGTTTACCATTTTTCCATAATAGCTTTGGAGTCAGACTGCCCATATTCAATAATAGATAGATAGATAGATAGATAGATAGAAAGATAGATAGACAGGCAGCTAGATATATAGTACAAATGCATACATTTACATTATTTAAGGTAAATTACTTAATCTCTCAACTCTATATCTTCATATTTAAATTGGGAGTTACATTTATACCTATCTTGCAGGATTTGAAGAATTATGTGAGATAATGCACTTTGTATTATGGCTGGCATATGATAAAGGCTTATTATTATTATTACTACTATTGATTATTACATTGAATAAAAAACAGTTTATAATGCATGATTTAATGAGCATCCATGATGTTTTTGAAATTCTGATTTAATATTCACACTTATCTCATTGTGATGCTAAATTCATTCATGTCTTTATTCATACAGTGTCATCAACAATATAGAAAAACAACCATATGCTGGATTTCTATTGTATGCTGATGATGCAGAAATAAATAATCAATATTCTTTGTCCAGGAGTCACTGAAGAGCTATAAGGCAACATAGATACTTGGACTATAAAATGAAATAGACTTCGGAAAATGTTTTAATGAAGCTTCTGGTGTGGTACGATGGAGGAATTGATAAATGTTGCTTCAGGAAGAAATAGACAAGGAAGCATTCTTGAAATAAAAATTCTTGACCTGAGTTTCAAAAAAATTAATAGGAATTGCCATGGGAACATACAACAAAATGCATTCCAAGCAGAAGAAAAATGTACAAAACAATAACTAAGCATCATTGTGATTATGTAAATGCAAGTATTTTGATATTGAGAAATACTGAACTCAGATGTTATTTCCTGGCCTATAGAATATTTACATTTTACCTTTTCATTGTTGTAGAAACCAAAGTACAGAGGAGAACACATGGCAGAATTCCTGTGTTAAAACAATGATTCTGCTCAGTCACATTCTACCCCTTCTCTTTTCATCCCCTTTCATATCTTTAAGACAGTTTCCATATTCAAAAAAGCTAAAAAATAATACTTTGTAAAATGTAGGCTAATGGAACTCTGGATGAATTTCCATGGCAACAGTTTCTCCTCTTCTGTGTTTACGATGTGCATTTTGACAGGATGGGGGATGGGTGATGGCCAGGGAGGGAGAAGATCTTTCCCTCTTTCTTTGTGTAACAGGCATGAATGGAAATGAGCAAGTTATTTAGTCATTAAATTAATATGCCAGAATTTAAGTGAAAGAAAAGAGTCATGTCAAATTTAAATTGCTATAAACAAATAAACAGCTGGAGCAAGAAATTCTTGTCTTTTAAAATAAAGATTAGTGTCATTGTAAGAACAAATAAAATAATTCCTACAAGGCTGTCTTAAAACTATTATGTTATCATACTTGCATACAAGAGTTCTGTTGCCAATGAAGGCATTACAGTGATATATAACCACCTTTCCCCAACCTCTTCCCAAAAAGAAAGAGAAGTCTTCTGTGTGTCATAGATAACTACTCTTATCTAAACTATAATTAATGTAGCTCAAAAAAAGAACAATGTTAAACACATTTAGAAATAGCATAGAGAGTTTATGACATGAACTTTGAAAGTATAAGCAGTCCTTATTTGATATAGTTGACATAAAAGTTGAACATTCAATGTGTTCTGGTAATATAAATTAAAGCTATTAGTGTGTTTTCAAGTTAGTTCAAAGAGTAAGCATGATAACAGGCAATCTGTTACTAAATTTTAACCCTGATCTATGTACCAGATTAACTTTAAACTGCAGAATGTCACTAATCAAAGAAATTAATAAGTAATATTGAGTTTATGACTTCATCTGTATTAAAAACAATTATTTATATAAGACAATCATATTATCTGTAAGTATAGTTTTATTTCTTACTTTCGAAATTTCCAGTATGTATACCTTTTATTTATTTTCTTTAAACTTTTCCTTTCTTCTTCTTTTTCCTATTTTTTTCCACTATATATAATCTTCAGAACCTCCAGCGTGGTGGGGTCCTGTCCTGGCAAAAACTGATGGAATATGCTAACCAGCAGACTGGCTTCTCTGACTCCTCCTCCCTGTGCCCCATGCACCCCCAGGCTCTCCACCCAGCCCCAGGACTCCTTGCCTCCCCCCAGATCCCTGTGCAGATGCAACCAGCCAGAAAGTCAGACTTTGCAGTGACCAGCCAGCCTGGCCCTTGGCTCCCCTTCATCCAGCACAGCCAGAACCCATGGTTCTACCACAAGTGACCATCAGATTGTATCTTCAACTTCACCCTGCCCCCAAGGGTAAGGGCTCCCCCTCCACGTGTCCCAGGCCAATAAAATCCACCTGCCACTAAAACAACAACAACAACAACAACAAAACAGGAGAGGTGAAAGCAGACATCTCTGCCTTGTTCCCATTGGGGGAAAAATTATGCCATTAAATATGAAGGTACACAACTATAGCTTCTTTGAAGATGCCTTTTAGCAGTTTGACGAAGTCTCCTTCTAATCCTAGTTTGTAAGAGCTTTTATTAGGAGCGGATGTCAGGTTTTGTCAGGTTTGTCTAATACTATTCCTGTACCTATTGCAATGTTTACATGGTTTTACTTTTTCAGTTTCTTAAAATAATGAGTTACATTGATTGATGTTTAGTATTGAATCCAATTTAAATTCCTGGGAGAAATTTTACTTGGTCACAGTGAATTTTCTTGTTATATTTTGTTGGGTTAAATTTACTACAATTTTGTGATGAATTTTTGCATCCATGTTCATGAAGGATATTGATTTGTAGTTTTCTTTTCATATAATATACCTTTGTTTTGTTTTGAACCAGGATAGGACCAGCATTTTAGAATTAGTTGGGAAGTAGACTCTTCTTTTAAATTTTCTGGAAGAATTTATGTAGCATTTTATTATTTCTTCCTTGAATGTTTGGAAGAATTCACTAGTAAAGTAACCTGGCCTAGGATTTGTATATGACAATAGTTGCCTGTTTACTAATGTTATAAATTTTAAAATAGACTGTCAATGGTAATTCAATGAATTAAAATTATATAGGTTTGCATCAAATATTTCAGTCATGACCAATTCTGCATGCTTGGTATACGAATTCAGCAAAATGTGGTGCTAAACCCCTCAGCCTTTAGGAATAGTACACAAGTGTTGGTCCTTGGTACAGTCATTGGTTTTGGATTTCAGTTTGCCTGATGCTGACTCTAAG
This sequence comes from Choloepus didactylus, assembly GCF_015220235.1. NCBI lineage: Eukaryota > Metazoa > Chordata > Mammalia > Pilosa > Megalonychidae > Choloepus > Choloepus didactylus. The sequence continues at coordinate 62,683,166 of NC_051319.1, read as the reverse complement.
GGTAACTGAATTCTGCCACTGGAATGTTGTTGCATTTGAGTCAGCAAATCTTCACACAAGGCTGGTGTGAGAGCAACTGAAAAGACAAATGTGGAAACATCATCTAGCTTACAGAAAGGTTGAACAAAGTGCTTATTTCCAGTTGTTTAATAAATGTCTGCTTACGACGGAGTTGATGTTAGCTTGCCTTAATTATGAACTAGATGTGAAATTGGGGGTAGTAGCTAACCCAAACTCACTAAGAACTATTTTCTTTTACGTGATTACCATCAACTATCAAAAAGAATCTGAGTAATGATATTAGTAAAATTAGAATGACTATTATCTGCAGTAAAAACTATTATTTTTGATTATTACAATAGCCATTTTCCTGAAAATTAAACCTATATTTTAGCAAAGAAAAAGGAAAACTCCCTGAAAAGAACCATAATAGGCCTCAAATTGGCAAATACCATAATATGCCAAGAAGATCAGGAAATGTTTTTCACTTTCTTTGCCCATAACACATAGCTTTGGGAAAATTTATTGAAAATATGTTTGTATTCATATTGAGACTAAAACTTATTTTTCTAACTTTAGGGTTAAGGGAGTTCACAAAACTTACCTAGTTGTTTTATTATACTAATTTTGCCATAAATATGCTAAAATTATTATACTAATTTTGCCATAAATATATAAATATATATAAATATATAAATATATAAAAGCTTTCTTTATCATCACTTATAAAAGTGATGATAAAGAAAGCAGAGACATTTTCTTTAAAGGTGTGAAGTATTACTATGAATGAAGAAAGATTCTCTATCAGAGGTGACCAATATATATTTATAGGCTAAGATATGCAAGTCTAATATATGTATTTAAACCTTCCTTTACTAATATCTTTTTGTAATGTCCTTGAATACTACCTCAACTCAATTTTGGCAAAAGATATTTCATTCTAATTTAATTAATCCACTTATAAGTTGATTTGATTCTCAGCTAGTTGATGATTTTCCTTTTGCTTGGCCTGACAGCCATTATGAACACAGCCTTTCTACTCAATAAACCTGTTAAATGCAGCCATCTCCAAATTCCTCACATAGTACAATTTATCTCATCAATCAGTCAAACTTATTCATCTACTTTTTATGGTTTAGAATGAAACAACAGTAAGATAATTAAGGAACTAAATTAGGAATCAGCAGACCTGGGTGCTGGTGCCTGCTTTGTCACCTATTAGCTATCAAGGCTTTCGGCAAGTTATTATGCTCAGTGGGAAGGAATTTTTTACATTTGTAAAATAATAACAATAATAATAATAATAATATTATTATTATTATTCCATTCTGCTAAGACTCTAAGTATACGTGCAAGATCTCGGAAGACTGCTAAACATCTTAAAAACAAAGCTGAGGACATAAAATGATTTATGAGATTATATAAAGAGCTTGTTCATTCATCTTGAGCCTCCTGCAGATATGGATGAGTGGATTAGCACCTTGGTGCTCATGGGGCATTCATCAGACCTCAATGCAGAAAGTTCCTTGGCAGAGAACTGTTGAACTTTTCACACATCAGTTATGGATGCTGCGTGTCATAGCCACGCTCAACCTACGTGGAGCTTGGCTAAGCTAAGGTTCAGTGGGACACACAGCCTTTTATTCTTGTAAAATATATACATCTTGGGCTAGTATTTGCTCTAGCTTCTTTCTTGAGGGAATGATACAAACAAGCTTAATTCTATAAGAACATTTATAAAGGGAAATTTGTGTCTTGCCACCAAGACTAAATATGACACACTTTTTCATTTATAGACATTTTAGAAAAATGTTTTCTAATGCCTAAACTTTATACTGACCACTGTATTAATGTGGCCAAAACTGTTTGTCATATTTATCTCTTCCTTTTATGTTGCAGAAACTCTCCACTTTAATGGTTCTGCATACTTGCTGATGTCAATACTGCTATACACAATCACCCTTCCATTTTATCCTTATTGTTGCCTTACTTTTCTTTCATCTATTTCCTGAAATCACAGATGGTCAAGTTCATCTCTTAGCTCACTTCCTTTGACTACCTCAGTCTACAATGACTTTCTGTCACCTGACCCCAATAGTTTTTCCTTTTATCATGTATTGTCTGAAATTCCTGTATTATCAATAGCTTAATATGTCTTATCTTTACAATTTATTTGTAAGACCTTAAACTTCTTTGTTACTCACTCAGTAAGTAGCTGTATGTCTTAAAAATGAAAATACTTATTAACTGTATATTGATCACAATAACAAGGGAGTTGCTGAATATAAAATGAACAATTTAGAGATATATTATGCCAATACCTGAGACAGCAGATTATTGTCTACAGATGCCCTATTTAAATTAAAGGTCATTTGCAGTTTAGTTTAGTAGTTGTTTTTTATCTGCATTTTAAAATAATTATTCCCCTCTGTCATCTTGATATTTCAATATTCAAAACTATAAAAAAACAATTTGAAAAGGTATAGTGCCTTTTATTTGGAACTGATTTTCTAACAAGAAATAATTTCCAGAGCAAGAGAGCAATGAATTAGTAATGGACAGATTTACTTATTCTCCAACAGAATAATAATTTGTGAACAAATAGAAATGTCAGCAATGAACCACATTTCCCAGAATATGAAACTTAAAACAGGTTACTTTTCAATTATAAGTAGGGAATAAAGGAAATAGGAAAACAAATGCCCTGTCATGTTTTTCAACATCTTCTATTAATTATTTTAAAAGTATTATTAAGTGCATACTATGTGTTTAAGTTTGCTAAATTTGCCAAAATGCAATATACCAGAAATGGTCTGGCTTTTAACACTGGGGATTTATTAGCTTACAAGTTTACAGTTCTGAGGCATGAAAATGTCCAAATCAAGGTATCAACAGAATGATACCTTCTTCCTGAAGGAAGACTGCTGGTGATCCGGGATTTCTCTGTCACATGACAAGGCACATGGCAGCCCCTGTTGGTCCTTCTCTCCTGGGTTTCACTGCTTTCAGTTTCTGACTACTCTGTGGATTTCTCTCTGAGTCTCTGTACATGTCCTTCTCTTTCAGCTTCTATGTGTCCTTCTCTCTCAGGTTCTCTGGCTTTTCTCTCTGTGTTTTATCTTCTCATAAAGGACTCTAGTAAGAGGATTAAGACCCACCGGGGGCATGCCTCAACTGAAATAACCTAACCAAAAGGTTCCACCCACAATAGGTCTATTCCCACAGGGATGGATTAGCTTTAAGAACTTGATCTCATGGAGTACAGACAGCTTCAAACCATAAAACAAGGTTACAGACTGCTCTTGGTGCTTGGGATAGAGAAGCCAACAGGAGCCCATACTCTAGATTTATAACCTATGTCAGGGACAGACAACAAACAACTGTTTATGTGGTATATTATTAAGGAATTATGGTGACTAAATATAATATTAAGTTAACTATGTTAATACTAACAGTAATGTCAATGTTAATATTAAGTTAACTCTAAAGTTAACTCTAAGTTAACTCTAAGTAAACTATGAAAAAAAAGTGAGGCGTAGGCTGTAGAAAGTGACTGCAATAGGGGTGTTGGTAGCCAACTCTAGATGACCCCATACCCATGAAAACTCCCCAATATTTTGCCCTTTTCTTCAGGAAATTGTTCCCCTAACAGGGGAGAAGAATCAGCACTTCTAAAATGTTGATGATCTCTCCAATTAAAATACACTTTCAGTTCCTAATGAATGAAACAAGAGTAAGAAGAGCCAGAGAGGCAGAGTGGATAAGCGAGAATTATTATTTTAGCATAAATGTACAAATATGCTCCTTTTAAAAAAATTCCTAGGCATTTCTCATGGACTTCTTTTCTTTCTATGCAACTCTTAAAGATCTACTGTGATATTATAAGGAGGACCAAGGACAATGAGGATGGCAATACTGTTTGGAAGTGGCAGTTCCTACACATTTGTTCTGGAAAATAGTATGTAGGTGGGAAAGGGTGGAGGGATAATTAGGAGGCAATTGTTAAGATCACTAAGAGTGTCTCCACTACAGAAGGCAGCAGTGACTGTGGTGAGTTGTTGGATTCTGGATATATTTTGAAGGTAGGGACAACAGGATTTCCTCTCAGATTGGAAGTGGGATTATTTAAAAAAAAAAAAAAAAAAAAGGTAAAGGGTAAATTGTAAATTCAAAGTTTTGGTTCTTAGCAAAAGGAAAGATGAAACTGCCATGAACTGAGAGCAAGAAGGTTCTAACAAGATAAGCTTGAAGCATCTAGTTACCATTTAAGTGGAGAGGTTGAGTAGGCAGTTGTATATATGAGTCTAGAGAGCTCATCAGAAAGATCTGTACTGGAGTTATCTATTTTTTAGTAGTCATCATATAAACCATATTTGAAGCCTGGATTAAAAAAATGAAAGAAGTGAACTTAAATAGAGCAGAGAACTAAGGACTGAGTCCTGGGATACTCTAATATTGAGAGGTCCATTTGACTAAGAATAAAATATATTTGACCTGAGTATCTCTGCATTAACCATTAACTTCAAAATGAATTAATGAATGGAAAAGATGGTGAATGGATAATCAGAGGACTCTGCATCATTTTTTTCCATAATGTACCCTGCAGTTGGGAAGATGAATTTCTACCTCCAGATAGTAAGAGCTTTACAGCTCTGAAATCATTTAATGAATTATAATGTTTCAAAAATATTTTATTGACTTTATAAGTAGAGAAAGAGGAGATTTATAGTTTTAGAAAATAATTTCTATATTCTCCAGAGAACATCTGGAAATAGGAAAATTATTTAATTTTTAAAACTACCATTTAAATTAATGAAATCTTAAAATGATATCAGAAGTTGGCTATGTCTTTTGTATTTTTTGTTTATTATACTATTACAAGTCCTTTCCGATATTGTTCAGTTATTCCATTATTTTTGATGAATGCTTTTCAATTATTTTATTACAGTTTCAGACAAAGGACTTCCCTGGAAATACATGCTAATTGTAAGATTTTTTATCTCCTGTAGCTCTAAAAGGTAAGGAAAATGTAGGAAAATCTCAATTATGCCATGGAATAATGTATTTTGGATATTTTTGACTTATATCCTATTTTAGCATTTACTAAAATTACTAACCCAGTTGTGCATTTGCAAATCAGAGTTTGCTGTCAGTCAAGGATTATCCTGGGAGTAATCATAGATGGGAATTTATGTCTGTGTGTATGCTGGTTTGAAACTGTTATGTACCTCAGCAAAGGCCATATTCTTTTAATCCATTCCTGTGGGGGCAGACCTATTGTGGGTGGGACCTTTTGATTAGTTTATTTCAATTGAGATGTGATCTAGGCCATTCAAGGGGGTCTTAATCCCTTTACTTGAATTCTTCATAAGAGGTTAAAATACAGAGAAAAGCCCAGGGAGCTCAGAGGAAAAAGCCCTGGGGTAGCTGAGAGAGGACCCACAGAAGCTTATAGAGGAGGCCACTGGAACCAGAAGCTGAAAGCAATGAGACCCAGGAGTGAAGGTCCAGCAGACCAGGGCCATGTGCCTTCCCTTATGTCAGAGGTGTCCCAGATGCTTGCAGCCTTTCTTCAGAGTCCATGTATTATCCTGTCGATGCCTTAACTGGGACATTTTCATGGCCGAAGAACTGTGAATTGTTAAGTTAATAAATCTCTATTATAAAAGCCAACCCATTTCTGGTATATTGAATTCCAGCAGCTTTAGCAAACTGAAAACAGTGTGTATGCTTGTGTTTGTGGTCATTGTAGGTTTAACATTTCTTCAGATTAATCTTCATGAAATACTCATAAATACCTGTAAATCATGCAAAACTCCATATATACTGATCTTCCATTATAAGCCATGTGTATTAGTCAGAGTTTTCCAGAGAAACAGAACTGACAGGAGATATATACGTATTTGTATATGTGTGAGTGTGTGTGTGTGTGTATATATATATGTAGTTGTAGATGTATATCTATATATGCACATGTACCTATATATATTTAAATGTTATGAAATTTATTATAGGTATTGGCTCACACAACTGCAGGGATTGGCGAGTCTGAATTCCATAGGGCAGCCTGCAAGCTGAAAACTCCAATGGAGGTTTTGATGATTTCCCAAGGAGAAACTGGCTGGCTGAAGTAGAGAATGAAATTCTTTTTCCTGACTGCTGGAATCATCAGTTCACCCTTTACGGCCTTCAATTGATTGGATGAGACTTCTCTCATTCCTAAAGGCAATCTCTTCAGTTGATTGTAGATGTTATCAGCCATAGATGCTTACTGATGATTTAAGTCCAAGGAATACCCTTTATGGTAACAATCAGGCTACTTTGTAGGCCAAATAACTGGACACCCAAACCTGGCCAGACTGACACATGAACTTAACCATTACACCATGCATCAAGGAAAGCAACAAATATACTAAAAAAAGGCATAGTAATTTGTTACAAACTGCTAGATTATCTTTTGCAATGTTAAAAAAAAAAACCATGAATTATTTCTGCAAATTCGCAAAGTCTACAGACTCTGTCTTTAGGGATCTGACAGTTCAGTGAACTAAAATCTTGTCATATATCTTTATGATCTAGTGTGAAAAGTGAAGTAGTAGAAATGGATCAGCTGTCACACAATTAAAGGGAGTGATTAACGTTATCAGGTGTAACATGACAGTCTTCATGTGGTATGACAATTATCCTTAGGGAAGACTATCTAGGACCCTTAAGTTCTCACACTCTCATCCCTTTTTCTCTTCACTAACTGTTCAACATCCACCAGGTCTCCTGTCATTTTATCAGGGTAGCCTTCCTTGACACTTCTAGCTGGTTCATGTACCTTTTTTATACTTGCTTCCTAGCAAAGACATTCCTTTCTTTAATTTGTAATAGAATACATTTATTAGTGAAATTATTTGTCTGTCTTTCCTTGACTACCCACCCACCAATTAGGAGTCCCATGAATGAATGCATGGCACTGTCAGTCTGGTCATCTTTGTATCCATTTGTATCCTAGTACCTAACTTAGTACCTGGCATGGCCAATGGGAGGAGCCTATTACTTACCTACTGGATGGAGAGTTAGAGGGAAAAAAAAGGGTTGAACTTTCAGGTACCTCAGAGAAATCATATGTTTGTGCCCGTGTAAGGACTTTAAATAACTAATCGACATTTGCAAGTCCCTTTGTATTGATTCTACTTAACTAGCATATTAATTTGTGCAATTGAACTGTTAGAGATGGTACTTAACATATGCATTTATTATCCTTTTGGTTCTCTAGTGTATTTAAATATTGTCTTCAGTAATTCATGGATTCTTGCTCCCTTCAAAGTCCTCTCATAATTTACATCCTGTGCATCTCAGCATCTTCATATTTCCATCAGAAATATTATGTTCTAGATGCTTTTTTATTCATTTTGTTAACTTTAACTTCCTCTCACCCCCAAACATACCATAATGAACTTCTCACTAATAATTTCTTCCATAATGATTAAATTCTATTTTCAAAATTGACAGTAATTATAATATATGGCTCCTTCTACATTTAAAAATGATATAAATTTTAATCATTATTCAATCTGTGCTATTAGAATGTCAAAAAGATAAAATGTGTTTCACCTTTGTAATGGTCTAACCAAAGGAAATATCTATAACTGAATTTACTACTTTCCTTAAAGAACTCTGTCATTTATAGTGTATTATTACTCAGAATAAGGTATAGCTAATAAGACCAGCACTTGTATCAGATAGAAATGAGAAAACCTAATCTTAGTTGCATTAGAAAAGCCCTCTACTTGTCAATTTTTTTCTGAAAGATTAAAATGCTTAATTTCATCACACAGGAAAGATGTAAGTTAACAGCAAAAGGGAAATAATTTTAAGTTTTTATTAAAGGTCAACTTTGGAGAAATAATATTAAATCTCAGGGAGTTCCTCCCCATTAAGTTAGGAAACACACATACTTATGGAAATAGTATAACACACACTTGATAGAAAATAAAGGTGACCAAGCCTACACATGGGCAGTTAACTCTATGTTGTCATTGAAAGGAATTTTAAAAGATAAAGGCCTCTGGCCAACTGCCATATAATTTTCTCTGCTCCCTCTATGAAACTTCCCCTCTTTAAATAATAAAATAAGTCTTTGAATTAGAGACTTGCTTTCAGCAATTTATCTCTGAACAACCTCACTGGTACATATTAATAAATGAACAAGGATAGTATACTGATTAGTCAACTAATCAAACATCAGGATAATGAGGGAAAAGGATATTTTTAATTAAATAGAAAATGTAAATGCAAGCTGTAAAGACTGTGGATTCTGCTATACTCCTTGGAAGAACATTGACTTTTTTGTCTCGTCAGACAGACATTAATTTGGTTCGACTCAAATTGTAAACTCCGACATTTGGGTGCTAGGCCAAATTTCAAATACATTCATTTATTTCCACTTGTTCTGCTTGGAAGATCACCTGGTAATGTTTAACTCTGGCTTACACAGAGGTTAGGGCAAAGTTTTTATATAAGAAGTTTGAGCAACCCTTCTCTGATTCTCTTTTTGAGATTTCCCCTAATCTACATCAATTTTGGATGCCTCAAATTCTGTTCACCAGTTCCTCAGGCCAGAAAAGACTACACATTTTCCATCTGAGTTTTAGCTGTCTCTCCTGATCCAATTTGGGCCTTGTCTTGGTCCATAAGGCACATAAGGGTGAAATTCACCCAGCCCCACTGCCCTCCTCCAAGTAACAGTGCCTTTCCAGAATCTGCCTGTCCCTGGGCTCTCTAGTGTATTCAGAAAGTTACTTCCAAGGTTCAAGTTCTTTTCTGTGGGAGGGTTGCTCCAAGAATAGTTTCTTCATCATATGTGTGCTTTTAAAATCAAAGTTATTAAATTCTAGTTTCTCTAAAGAATCATCTATTTATCAGGAAAACTACATGAACTTCTTTTCTAATGTACTTTATAAACTTCTGTATCTATGAACCAAAATTTAAAGATTTAAAAAATCGTTCTATAAGCTTTGAAAGCCCTGCATTTCTCCTTATTTTTAACCTAGTAATTAAAGCCATTATAAAACTCACAGTGAAAACTTTTTCTTTAAGCTATAGCTTTTAGCAAGATGAAATAAGATGCCAGGATATGTTAATCATTACGTTTATCTTTTTCTTTTGGAAATTATCAAATTTTATGATCTGTTAGATCTGTTTATCTGGACTAGCATATTTTGAAAGCACATGTAATGAGAGGAAAACTTTTGGTCAATTGACCACCAAAGTTTTCCAAGAGAGGGAGCAACAGAAAGCAAACGGGCAAAAAAAAATTATATGAATGACAGCTGGCTATGGGCTGATGTGTATAATATTACCATTAGTGGTTGAGCCAGAGAGAAGGTCTGAGTGGTGTTAGAAACCCCCACTACATATTTAGATCTGTAATTCTGAGGGAGAAGCACAGAAATCAGGACACTATTTATATTTGAAAAATTGGGCCTGTTTCTAGCAAACAATTGCTTCTGAGCTTCTATTATTAAAGATAGTTTTTGATAGTTATCATTGCAGTTTCACTGTTACTATTGGAAAACGTGTACTACAATTCCCCTTGAAGCTTCTTCATAATCTGTCAGAGGCTTTCGGTTCCTCTTTTCTTTTTTCTTTTTTTCTATTCCTTTGCCTAGTTTTTGTACCACTGGTGAAATTCTTATATTTAATACTGACAACTATTTCATTTGCTGACTGACTACACTGAAAAAATTGACCAAATGGAAGAGGTAAGGGAGGCCTAGAATATATATGCCCAGGACAATTATTCAGCAAGTTTTCCCTTTCATCCTGGGCTTTGGGATGTCCTTAACCATGTGTGCCCGTTTGAATATATTGTGTCCCCCAAACGCCATTATCTTTGATGTAATTTTGTGTGGGCAGACGTTATCAGTTTTGATTAGATTTCTTTGAGTGTCTTTGGAGCTGCGCCCCACCCAGCTGTGGGTGATGACTCTGATTGGATATTTCCATGGAGGCATGGCCCCACCCATTTAGGGTGGGCCTTGATCAGTGGAGCCATATAAATGAGCTGACAGGCAGAGGGAACTCGGTGCAGCTGTGAGTGATGTTTTGAAGAGGAACTACAGCCAAGAGGGACACTTTGAAGAAAGCACAGGTGGTGCAGATGAGAGACAGTTGGAAGACAACCATTGAAAGCAGACTCTTGCTCTGGAGAAGCTAAGAGAGGACAAATACCCCAAGTGCAACTAAGAGTGACATTTTTGAGGAACTGCAGCCTAGAGAGGAAAGTCCTGGAAGAAAGCCATTTTGCAACCAGAACTTTGAAGCAGATGCCAGCCACGTGCCTTCCCAGCTAACAGTGGTTTTCCAGACACCATTGGCCATCCTCCAGTGAAGGTACCCGATTGCTGATGTGTTATCTTGGACACTTTATGGCCTTAAGAATGTAACTGTGTAACCAAATAAACCCCCTTTATAAAAGCCGATCCATTTCTGGTGTTTTGCATTCCGGCAGCATTAGCAAACTAGAACACCATGGTACAGAGACTTGAACTCAACCAGGTTTGAATATTTTATACAAGGAAGAATTTACATCCTTTAAATAAGAAGATTATAATTTTAGTGGATGTTGATGTAGTATTAATAGTTAAGAAGAAGGAACCAAAGGGAAATGTAAGGAGACAAAAACAAACAAACAAAAAAAAACAAAAACACAAAAACATGTGGAATGAGTTTGGGGTTGATCCACAAATTGGGAATTTTAAGTTTCTCACATTTTAAAAATTGTTTTAGCTGAAGAGATGATTCTAGGATTCAAATTTCATTTGGGAGCCTCATATTATTTTAAAATGCAGACCACTGGCTAGTCAACATTTTGCTTTCTTTTTGTTCTAACATGACTCTCAAATAAACAATCTCATTTATGTCAAAAAAAAAGTATGCCAAAGTGGCCACTGTTATTAAAAATTTCCCTTAGTAAAATTATGCCAGTTCATAGAGATATATGGGCAAGAGTTAACATTATAGTGTGAAAAGATGTTGGGTACAGAGGTAGCACAGGATTACACTGACATCGCCCAATGTTAAACTTTAACAACTGGTAAGAATGGTGCATGGGCAACATCATGTCTCCAGTATCTAACCAAGTTTGCAGAACTACATCACTGACTTTCAGAGATACAAACAATTAGCAGGTTGAGGATCTGAGATGAGAAACTAGAGATATTGAGTGTTTTAGTTAAGTTCTCCAGAGAAACAGGATAGTAGATAGACAGACAGATGGGCAAGACAGATAGATGTACGTGTGTGTGTGTGTGTGTGTGTGTAAATATTAAGAAATTTATTATATGAATTGGCTCACACAACCACAGGAATTTTCAAGTCCATACAGGGACAATATGACAACCTTATACTTAGCTACCTGTGGAACCACCACACTGCCCTCCAGAGGTGCTGCACCATTCTGCTTCCCTACTAACAGTGAGTAGGTATATCTCTCTCTCCACATCTTCTCCAGCATTTGTATCTTTATGCTTATTTTTTTAAACAGTTTTAATCACACACCATGCAATCCATACTGTGTGACCAATCAGTAGCTCCCAGAAAGATCACATAATTATGCTTTCACCAGTGCAATCTATATGAGAACGATTCCATTTCTTCCACAAAAAAAGAGAAGAGAAAAAAAAAAAGAATAAAGAATAAAGAATAAAATAAAATAAAATAAAATAAAACATGAGAAACAACAACAAGAAGAATTCCATACCCCTCCCTTATATCCCCCTTTGTTGACATTAGCTTTGTTGTATTGCCTTTGTTACAATTAATGGAAGAATATTACAATGTTATTGTTAACTATAAACCATACTTTTCATTGATTGTATGTTTCTCATATATCATTCCATTTTCAATACTTTTCAGTACTGACATTCACTTGTTCTCCCTCATGTAAAAACTTTCTTATCTTTCTACATTTGATCACCATCATGGTCAACTCTAGTTTTTGCTAAATTATACAATCCCAGTTTTATCCTTTGTCTTTCCTTCTGGTGTCATACATGCCCCTGGCCTTCCTCTTTTAACCATACATTCATCTTTGTTCATTATACTTACAATATTGTGCTACCATCTCACAGTATTGTGCTACCTATTTCTGAATCTTTAGAATCAATTCTGTTGAACATTCTGTTTGAGTATCAAATTCCCAATCTCTACCCTCTTTCTACCTCCTGATAACCTGTGTTCTTAATTTGAACTTTCAGAGTTTGCTTATTATAGTTAGTTCAATTAGTGAAACCATACAGGATTTGGACTTTTGTTTCCAGCTAATTTCACCCAAGTTAATTTTAATATAAGAAACAATGGTTGTTGGCTTGCAGACAACACAATACTTCTAGTTATACTAGGCTAAAAGGTATTTTTAATTACATTTTATTAGATAGCTACAAAGATAATGTATATGCAAGAGAATATACAAAGAGAAACAAAGGGAAATTGTAGCTGGTATTTTTCAATTTGGGGCTACTCAACTGTCCAGGATCTTATTTGAAACAGGATTTAATCAACAGGAAAACTCTAGAAACAAAACAGGACTTGCAAGAGTACTGATGTCACCACAGTCCAGTCACTAGTCCTGAATCAAGATCCAGGTGCTTCCCTGTATTAAATGAAAGAAGGAAAAAAGATATGACTTTTCCAATATATGCAGAAAAAGCAATTAAAATTTTTGTTTGCTCCTTCATTTTTTGGTTAGCTCCTAGCATTCAAGCAAAGCTCTGTACACAGCTTAAAGAACAAATGCCTCTGAGTTTACATTCCAGTGATAACACATTAAAATATCAAAATTTTGAGGTCTCCACAAAAGATTACAAAGCATACAAAGAAATGGTAAGTGATGGCTCAGGAAAAGGGTAAGATTCAATCATTAGAAACCATCAATGAGGAGCATTAGACCTGGGACATACAAGACAAAGACTTTAAAAATTTGTTCTAAATATGCTCAAAGAAGAAGAAAACATGGACAAAGAACTAAAAGAAATCAGGAAAATGATAGATGAATACAAAGAGAACATCAATGGAGACAGACATTATGGAACAGAAACCAAACAGAGCTGAAAACCATGGTAACAGAAATTAAAAATTCCCTAAATGTGTTCAACAGCATATTGGAGGTGGCAGAAGAAAGGATCAGAGAAATTGAAGATATGACAATTGAAATCATTCAGTCTGAGGAGAAAAAAGAACGAACGAAGAAAAGTGAACAGAGCCTGAGGAACTTGTTGGAAACCATCAAGCATTCCAACAAACTCATTTTGGGAGACCCAGAATGAGAAGAAAGGGACTAAAAGAATATCCAAAGAAAATGGCTGAAAACTTCCCAAATTTAACAAAACACATGACTATATACATCTAAGATACTCAATGAACTCCAAAACAGATAAACCTAAATGAACCCACACTGCAGCATATTATAATTGAACTACTGAACGACAAAGATAAAGTGAGAATTCTGAAAGCCACAAGAGAGAGCAACATGTTATACATAAGAGAGCCTCAAAAAAGATTAAGTGCTGTTTTCTCCTCAGAAACTGGGGAGGCAAGGTGGCTGTGGGGTGACAAATTAAAAGCTCAGGAAGCAAAAAAAAAAAAAAAAAAGAATTCTGTATCTAGGAAAAACTGTCTTTCAATAATAAGAGATTAAGACATTCCCAGATAAACAAAAGCTGAATCCTTCACCACCAAACCTGCCCTAAACAAGATGGTAGAGAGAGTTCTTCAGGTTGAAAGGAAGAACAACAGACAACAGATTGAATAAATAAAGATCTCCAGTAAAGGTAATGACTGAAGTAAATATAAATGCCAATACCAGTGTATTTTTTATTTGAAACTCCACTTTTAATTTCATACACTATCTAAAAGGCAAATGCAAGAAGTGTACGGAGAAAAAAATGGTTTTGGAATCATAATTTATAAACATATAATTTTTGATGAAAACTACTTAAAGGTGAGGGGAGAGAGAGGTATAGGAATATAGTTTGTGTATACTACTGAATTAAATTTATATCAAAGTAAATGAGATTGTTACCAATTTAGGTATGTTAAATTTAAACCCCATGATAACTATAAAGAAAATATTGGAGCACCTATAGATAGAAATTAGAGTGCAGGTCAATAGGGACAGTGGACAATGGGAATGGGGAGTTAATGCCAAATGGATATAGAGTTTCTCTTTGGGGAGATGGGAAAGTTTCAGTAAAGGGGTGATGAGGGGACCACAATATTTTGAATGTGATTAATCCCATTGAGTGCTATACTTGGGAGTGCTTGAGATGGAAAAGTTTATATTGTATATATGTTTCCACTATTAAAAAAAAAAAAAAAAGAAAGAATAACTAAAGTGACAATGACAAATAAATGCAATACATGATCCTGGATGGGATCTAAAAAGGGAGGAGAGAAGGCTCAAAAGGACATTATTGGGACATATGAAAAAATTTGGAATATAAACTGTAAGCTCTACATCAATGTTAAATTTCTTGAATTTGATAACTGCACTTATGGTGGTTACATAAGTGAATATCCTTTTTTTAGGAAACATTCATGGAAGTAGTAAGTGTTTGAGGAGCATGATGTACACAATCTACACTCAGGTGTTCAGAAAATGGTTTGATAATAGACAGGTAGACAGACATAGATGGATGGACAGAGAGATTGACTGATAGATTTATGGATAGATAACTAGAATGCCATGGCAAATGTGGCAAAATGTTAAAATTGGTGGATCTGGCTATCTGGGGTGGAGAGGAGGTATTTTGGAGTTCTCTGTGAGCAGTTTTTATTATTTTTGTAACTCTTCTTAAGTTTGAGAATACTTTAAATTAGGAAATTGAAAATTAAAAATAAATAAGGCACAGTGGCTCTTCACATCCTGGTAGATACAGCTGAGAAGCTGAAGTCAACTGTTGCCAAATGGGGCCCAAGTGGAGGCCAGCATCCACGCTGGCCCCTCAGGGATCTGCCAGTCCAGGAAAAGTCCACACGGAAAGAGCCAATGCAAAAAACCTGCAGTGGCTGTTTTCTTCCTAGTGGTTGCTGGTGCAAGACCGGAAACCGCTGCTTCCTAGAGGGCTGAAACTGAAGCCAGGGTGTGCCCTTGGCCCTTGGGGATCTCCCATACCAACCTTGACCTCCAATCACTTTTTCTGGAGGTTTTCTCTGCATGACCAGGCCCTGAGCAGGCCCCAGCCAGGCAAGTTTCCTTAGCTACCACCACTTCCACAGCCACCACTATGGGGCTAGGGAATGGGTGCTGTCACTGGTTCATCCTCCTTCACCTACTAAGGTTGTCAATCTATTTTGAGCAATAGGGTCATTAGATGCTTCCCCACTAATACATTTCTGGCAAATATGCCTGTATTCACCAAACACATTTGATATTTAAGATACTTTAACTAGAATTCTATATTGTTGTATACATAATATTTTTTCCCTCAGGAGATTCATTCACGTGTGCAGCAATTTGAGTATGTACTAATAAGCCATCTAATGTGTTAGGTGTTTATACATTGGTGAGAAAAACAGGAATGGTAACTGTTCTCATGTAGCAGAAGCATGCATTAAGGAATATGAAGTTTAATGTTGATGCGGCACTTTTTCTAAAATTAATCTGACTTAAACAAATACAGAATCACGCAAAATAGCAGGGAAGAGGCATATTCCAGTCACCCACATCTACTTTGTAGCATCCTATTTTAGATGGACTATCTGTATATGTATAAAAAGCATAATTATATTTATTATTGCCTTAAAATAGAAGATACATGAAATAATTGCATACTCA
This sequence comes from Choloepus didactylus, assembly GCF_015220235.1. Classification (NCBI taxonomy): domain Eukaryota; kingdom Metazoa; phylum Chordata; class Mammalia; order Pilosa; family Megalonychidae; genus Choloepus; species Choloepus didactylus. The sequence continues at coordinate 62,667,340 of NC_051319.1, read as the reverse complement.
TAGCAGATTTATACATATAACTATATCAACCAGATAAATATTTGATAATATATCTGCCAAAAGTTTTTATTGTATGTAAATATTTAGAATAACGTCTGTAGGTATATACAACTGAGAACACGGGTTAATCCTGGTAGGGACTCGGATGGTTAGTAGAGATCAAGAAGTTCTTTAGTTTTATTCATATTTTTAAAAAATTTCAGAACAAGAATGTATTAACATATAACCTATATATTTCAAAGGTCCCTTATTATCTCTGTTGAATAAATGCCTTCTGCCCTTTACTGGATAACAAACAGTTAGCCAGAGCTTATCTGCCTGGTATGTGGATTGATAACCTTACATCTTATTCATAAATAACCTAACATCAGGCAAAGGGACACTGAACAATATTTGCCTTCTAGCATTCTCTTCAATGTGGTTTTCAGCCTAAGAACATTTAAATTGTTGTCTCTTTTCATGGTCTTCAGTGAGAAAAAATTGAAGCTCACTTTAAGACAATGTAAAATAAAATCAACTTAAAAACCAAAGGGAATGATATAATTAAAACCATTACTGACAGAGTCTTAGTAAATTCACCAGCAATCCTATTTTAAAATTACTCATTCTAATCTGCAATGTACAGTTTAATAGACTACAAGGCTAAGCTGGATATTTGGACTGATTTATGCAAATCTGACTTATGCCACATACATAAGAAATGTGGCTTAAGCCAGTTATTGACTTGTGAACTTTTCTTGGCTTTTTCTGGGTTTACTTAAATGAAATGGATATGAATGAAAGTACCAGGAAATGTATTGTTTTACTTAAAGGATTAGTAAGGACTTTACATAATTTAATGAATGAAATTTGCTAAAGTATTAAAATTGAAGGGGAGGGAGGATTAAAAGGTGATACATTTGAGTTAGCATGTATTCTATAATCTTTTCCTTGATTTCCTTGACAGAAAGTGCTAAAAATAGAAGATCAAAGGATTGAGAGTTCACAGTGTTCTAAGGCTTAGATATAACTTTGTATAGCAATAAACATGAGCAATTTATACCAAACACAATACAAAATTTTGGACTATTAAATGTTGAACAGAAGAAGAACTGTCAGAAGACATGCTTTTATTTATTTATTTTTTTTAATGAAGAGGAGCCCAAATAAAAATGCTAATTCATTCAACAGTTTGATAATAATAAACAAGTATAAGTGTCTTCTCTACATATTGCCATTATATTTCTCTGAAATGAATTCCAGTGGTTCTTCAAATCCTCATCCTTATGTCCTCTCTACTCCAGGCACACTAGCCTCTTTCCTGTTGTTTCTGTCATGCTAAACACCACTCAGCTTCATGGCTTTTATACTTTATTCTCCATCTTGCTTACTTTCTCATTTGTTGCATTTCTCTGCTCAAAGGCCACCTATCATTGAGGTTTTCCTTAACCTCCAATAAAAGAGTAAACTCCACACTGGCTCCAAACATCACCAGCACCACCACAACCACAAACACCACTACCACCAACCCTATACTTTCATCATGGCCATCTCAGCCCCAGCCCTGCCGCAGCCCCACTGCCACCATTACCACCACCATAACTGCTTACCCCCTTTGTAGCAAATCTTTTACTCAGTTTTCTATTTTTCCATATATGTTTATTATTTATTTGAATGAGATTTTTAAATATTCTGAGTAAAAATCCTTTGTTGAATAAATATATTGCAAATTTCTTCTCCCACAGTATGGCTTTTTGTTGTCACTCTTTTAATCCTATTTTTGATGAATGGTTTTTAATTTTATTAAGTTCAATTCATTAAAGTTTCCTTATATTGTAAATGCTTCTTGTGTCATGACTCAGAATGCTTTATATACCCCAGAAATACACAAGATATTCTCTATCATTTTCTAGAAGATTTATGTTTAACTTTTCTATTTTGGTTAATTCCATCTAGAAATGATTGTTGTTATGTGGTAAGACGCTGGGGTCAAAGGTCATATTTTTTTCCCTAAAAGATATCTAATTGAGCCAGCACCAATTATTCAAAGGACTGTGATTTCCCTTACCAAATTACAGGAGAACCTTTATCCTAAATCAGGGAACTGTATAAATGTGAATCTGTTTCTTAACTCTCATTCCATTCCAATGTCTTTTGTCTATTCCTGTCTCAATACAATATTTTAAATACTCTAACCTTACAATGAATCTTAATATCTGGTAGTTTAATTCCTCCAAATATTTTCAATACAATATTTTAAATACTCTAACCTTACAATGAATCTTAATATCTGGTAGTTTAATTCCTCCAAATATTTTATTCCACTTTAAGACTGTCTTTTATTCTTGGTCCTTTGCATTTCTATATAAATTTAAAATCAGTTTGTCAATTCCCTGCTCCCACCACACACACCAAAAACAAAAATAAAGAACTTCAGTGATATTGACTGGTATTACTTTAAACTTATAGTTTGGTTTATGAAGAATTCAAATATATATCATACTAAATTTTCCAACCCACAAACATGTTATATTTTTGCATTTATTTAGGTAAATATATTTTGATTTTTTAAAAATGTTTATCAATTTCAATGTAGGGGTCTTCCCTTAATATCTATTTATAAGTATTTGATCTTTGATGTTCTTGCAAATGATATCATTTCTAAAGCACATTTTATATTGTCTTTAAATAATATATAAAATAATTCAGCTTGTATGCTGACTTCCAATGACCTAACTTAATTTTCTTATTAATTCTAAAGTGTCTTTGACTTTTCTATTTACACAATCATGCTACATATGAATAATGGCTGTTTACTTCTTTTTTTCCAAACTCCATTTTTTTTTTTTATTACTTTCTCTTGCCTTATTACAATGAGTTGGTCAACCAATAGAATGCTGCTTAGAAGTTATGATAGGAAATATCTTGTCTTTGCAAGAAATCTTTCAGCATGGTTTCTCATCAAAATAAATAAATTTCCTTATATTGTTAATTTGTTAATTTTAAAATCATGAGTGGGTATTTGTTTTGGTTTGCTAAAGCTGCCAGATGCAATACACCAAAAATGGACTGGCTTTTAACAATGGGGATTTATTAGTTTACGATTTACAGTTCTTAGGCCATGAAAAATGTCCAAATTAAGGCATCAACAGGGTGATACCTGGACTCTGAAGACAAGCTGCCAGCATCTGGGACTCCTCTGTCACATGAGAAGGCACATGGCCAGCATCTGCTGATCCTTCTTTCCTGGGCTTCATTGCTGTCAGCTTCTAGCTTCAGTGGCTTCCTCTCAGTTTTCTCTGGATCCTTTCTTAGTCTCTTTGGGGATTTTCTCTAAACTTCTCTCCCAGGTTTTTTCTTTTTTTTTCTTTTTTTCCCTCATGGATATTGAAAGTGCAACTCTTCTTTGTTTTGCTTTTCCAGACTTGGGCAAGCTTGCTTAATAATTGTTCCAGATGAATTTTAGAATCAGCTATCCATTCTCCAAGCCATGAGTTTGGTGCCTGTATTAGTCAGGGTTCTCTAGGGAAACAGAACCAACAGGAGATATCTGTAAATATTCTGAGATTTTATAAAAGTGTCTCACAAAACTGTGGGGATACATGAATCAAATTTCTATAGGACAGTCTGCAAGCTGGGAACTCCAATGAAAGTTTTCAGTGAATTTCCCAGGAGAAGCTCGCTGGCTGAAGTAGAGATGAAAACTCTTTTCTGGCTGCTGAAGTCATCACTTCTTTTAAAGCCTTCAACTCATTGGATGAGATGTCTCTCATCGCTGAAGACAATCTCCTCAGTTGATGGTAGATATAAATGGCCATAGTTGTAATCAACTTACTGATGATTTACATCCATGAAATGTCCTCACAGTAACAGGACAGTGCTTTCTTGACCAGACAACTGGGCACCATTATCTGGACAAGTTGATATATGAACCTAACTGTCACAGTATTGAACTATGCCAAATTCTTTTCCTGCATCTATAGCTCTTTTTTAATGTGATGAATTATGTTTGTTTTGCTTTTTGAATATTAAAGCAATCTTGCATTCCTGGAATAAATACAACTTAGTCTAGCTGCATAAGCCTTTCTATACATCACTGAGAAATTATATATGTTGAGGTTTAACTAAAATTAGTGTTAGTTACTAAAACATCTGGAAGAAATTATTGCCAATCTCTTGGGATGATTTTAAATTATAGCCTCAACTCCATACACACACACACACACACACTATTTATATTTTCTATTTCTTCCTAGATCAGGAGCCAGGTTTGGTAAGCTTTGATTTTCATGGATTTATTTCTCCTATCAGTTTCTTCAAAAATGTTAACACAAAATTGTCCATAATGTTTTCATATTGTTTTGTTCATATCAGTAGGATTTGTAGAGAAGAAACTCATCACTTCTGATTTGCAATTAGTAATTTCTTTTTTTCTTGATAAATTTTGCTACATCTTTATCAAATGTATTTATTAAACTCTTCAATAGTCAACTTTTGGCTTCATTGATTTTTCTCTATTCTACATTTGTTTTCTAATTTAAATATTTCTGCTCTTATTTTTCTTTATCCTTTGAGTTTAATTTGCTGTTTTACTTTTAGCTCCTTGTGATGAATGATTAAAGATTTGATTTTCAGCCTTTCTTTTTAAAATCAATACATGTATTTAAGTATACATATTTCCCACTAAGTACTGTTTTATTTGCTTACACAAGTTTATACATACCACAATTTTGTCATTCAGTTTAAAATATTTTTAAATTTCTATTTTGATATCTTTTAAAAAGCCATGGGTATTCAGATGTGTACTGTTAATTTCCTAATATTTGGGAATTTTCAAGTTATTTTTGTTGTTGATTTTTCCCCTAAATCCACTGAGGCCAGAGAAAATATTCTGTACAATTCCAATCATTTGAAATGTGTTCACGTTTTTCCTATTTACCAGTATCTGGCCAATGTTTATAATTATTCTTTGTACTCTTGAAAAACTGTTTTTGTGCAGACACTGGGTGTAGGCAGAGCTCTGTACACGGTCATTAGGTCAATTTTGTTAACCAAATTGTTCAAATTGTTCAAATTGCTATTTCTATCAATAGCTAAGAAAGGTATGTAAAAAGAAAAAGTCTTCTGATTGTGGATTTTTCTCCTATATATCTTGTCAACTTTACATTTTATTCATTTTAAAGGCAGATTTTTACATGCCTAGAAATTATTGTTACATCTCCTTGTGGAACTGATACTTTTTTTTTTAATAAAGAAATGCCTCTCTGTCTCTCTAGTTATACTTATGCCTTGAAACCTACTTTATTTGATATTAGTTGAACTAGTTCAGATTTCTTAGTGTTTTCATATTACATATTCCTCGATCTTTTTATTTCCAAATTTTAGTGTCCATATTTTTAAGCCTTAAATGGTTGCTATTTTTGTTGTCATTGTTGTTTTAATCTAATCTAGCTATCTTTGTCTTAACAGTAATTTATAGCTAATAATCATTTCATGTGCTTACTGATATTCCAGTTTAAATCCACCAACTGAATGTATCTTTCTATGTGTACTATCTTTCCTTGTTTTCCTGTATTTCTTCTTCTTTTGTTTTCCTTTAGTATGATTTTATTACCTTTCATTCTATTAATCTGTTAGCTACACATACTCCTTGACTTATTAGATTCTAAATTAAATTTTGCATTTACCAAATCTTAATTCAAGGAACTTACAATGCTATAATTCCATATACTTCTTTCTAAAACATGTTTTTGTGTTATTGGCATCCTGTGTTTTAATGCTCAATATATTTTAAACCTCACCTTTCATTAATCTGTTGTTTCAAATAGTCAATATTCATTTTGATGCTCTTTATTCTTTCCTTCATAATCGGACCAACATCCAAGATCAGGTTTCTTCTGCTTAAAATCCTCCTTTTAAAATTTCTTTTAATCTTAGTCTGTTGGCAGTAATAATTCTGAGTGTGCCATTATTTCCTTTCAAAAATTTGAGGTGTCACTCAATAGTTTTCTAGATTTCATTGTTTCTTTGAATTTTACTTATCTTTTATTTGAAAAAATATACATATGTTATATATAGCACATTTATTTTGAAAAATATATTTTAAGGTACCTTTGATTTTAAGGAGAGCCATTGGTAGAATATTAAGTTGAAAGGTAAACCTAAGTGGGTTAAAGAATAAATTGGAAGTTAGGGAGAGTATAAGTTACTCTTTCTGTTGGAGGCATCTTTTGTGAAAATTGGGGAAGAAGAAATTCCACAGAGGAAAAAAAAGGCACTGGGGAACAAAACATTTACATAAACATGCTCGGTGATATATCAAACCTGGTTATTGGACTTAAAGATCTATATACTTTAAGCACTCTTTCCAAATTTTTCTCTTCTGAAGGGTCCTGTTTTTCTGGCCTAACACCTATTGCATACAGAATATTCAACTACAGTGATAAAAAAAAAATTCCTCTCAGTTTTAGAATAGTGTACAAGGTGAATCTAATTATAAAAAGAGAAGGCAGGAGGAAGAGACAAAAAGAAAAGGTATACTAGAACATATAGGGGCAACCCTAGAGTTGTGAAAACTCCCAGAATAAAGTCAGAGAAATGTAATTTTATTATCAATAGCTGTTTCTAGCTACATGAACTTTACAGCCATTTAATATTTCAGTGTCTCGATTTTATCTCTTTACACAGAAACTATTTACCTCAGAAATTTGTAATGAAGATCATAGGACAGTCAGTTTACACAAAGTTTTGTAAAAGATAATACAAATATAATGATATGCCTACTTAGGCTGACACAAATATCCTTTCAGACTCCAGAGCTTTCATTTTTCTCTTAAAGTGAAGAAAAAGGAACAATAACTGTCTAAATTTAAATCTACTCCCATATGGAAGTAAACCCTATTGAAATCATTAGCACAGTTAAAATGAATTTTATATCTTTGTTTATTCCTCCAATATTCTGAAAAACAGTTCATTGCCAAAAGCACCATATTACTTCCAATGAAATCCCTTTGTGTCTTAAAACACATTTTGAGTTTTATCTGCATTTTATTTCCACTTTCCCACTATTCTACCCACTAGATTCTGCCTAAGTAAATATGCTAAATGCTTTAAAAGTAGGTTGGAGGAATTGATGATGGAAAATTAGTGACCATGAGCCAATATCAAGCTGAAAAAACAAAAACCCATAATTTCCATATGAGATGAAACAATGTGGAAAGAAAAGGCTTTAATGGGTTTGGAATAAAGTAGTAAAAACCTGATGGATATACTTAAAATCAACAAGATCCAACTTTTAAACCAGCAAAAGAAAAATAAATGAAAGGCATTTGGTTTCATTAACAGGGAAGTCAATTTTAAATCTAAGGCAAAATATAAGTTCTTATACTATAGAAGTGGTCAGTGGAGTTGACTGTGTAAAAAATCATCTGTGTTTTCAAAGGGCTTCATAAACCATGATATTTATCTTGGAGCAGGTTAAAATCAAAACAGTATCAAACTTCAAGAAGGAAGCTAAAAGCCTTTTGGGGTCAGGAAGTTTGGGAATTCAAATTCACCTATTTTCTATTATCATAAGAAATGAAATGTGGCCTTTTATTTTTCTTCCCATGCATATAGCAATATAGCAACTCCTGCCAAGCAGGGAAGACAAATATTTGGATTTCCTTGGGCAAGGCTTTCTCTTTATTTTTCTTCTTAAGAGCAACTATACTCTCCATTTTTCTGTAATAATAGAAATATTTCACTCTATTTTTATTCTCTACATTTCATCTTGAAATTCTGTTTCATTAACTTTTTAAGATTATCTCTAAAATCATTTTCTTTGGTTACATTCCAAACAGTCTATGCTTTGGTTTATTCTCTTATACATTACAAATTACTGCTTTAACATTCCGACTCTAATTACTAAGTTCTTATTTTTAAATTAAAACTCAAAATTTGTTTCAACTTTTTTTTGATTTGTATATCTGATTTTCATTTATATGACAGTGTATCTTCCTGTTATTCCTTATCTTCCTGTTTTAATATTTAATCCTAATAAAATATTATAGATAATATTATGATTGAAAAGTATTCAATAAAAATATTTTTCACAACAAGACTTTATCACTATTCATGTATATCTTGGGAAAAAAAATTTTGTTTTTCCTGATGAGGAGAAAATACAGAAAAATCATATTTTCCAGCCTATATGGGGCACTAACTCCATACCAATTCCTTTCTTTATATTACAGCCAGTCTTAAAGTTGTAAGATGATTATTATTAAGTTAATCAAATAGATGAGAAAATCGAAGACCACAGAGGCTAAGTAACAAAGCCACTCAGTTATTAAGCAGTACAATCAGAATTTGAACCCACTTCTTATGCCAAAGTTTTTGTTTGTTCCACTATACCATGTTGCCTGTGGAAAAAAATCAGAAAATTAAAGAAATGGTTGTAGCACTTTTGTAGTTTTTCTTTGTTTTATTGTTTTCAGTTTTGTTGCTGGTGTCTATTGTTCCTTACTATTTACACTGACATACTGACAAGTTGCACAGTGACTGCATATTGTTTTAGAAGTCAAAGGGTTTTATACACCATCATTTCTGTTATATATTATCTATTTCTGTTATGCATTGAGAGAAATAGGAACCAAAAAGATTTACACCATAAAAAACTAGTATGTGTTCATGGCTTTCTCCTGGAAGTGTGATTACAGGTAAATTTTAATTTCTTCTTCACCCTAATCCATGTCTTCTAAATTTCCTACAATGCAAACATATTTTTATATATGCTGTTTTTATAAACAATAACTACTACAAATATCAAAGGGTATGTAAATAAATTACTTCTATTCAGTGAATACCATTAGTCTCTGAATCCCAAAAGTCCTGAAAATCAGTTCCAGGCTTAAATTCCAGCTTCATTGCCTATTTAATTCCTAGAGTTATAAAGCAATTTAAAGAAACATTAAATTTAAGCACTTAGTGCAATGCTTAGCACACATGCGTGCTCAATTAAACAATGAGTCCTTTTGCAAAGTGTCATTTTATCAACGTTATAAGGGACAGAGGTGTACTCTGTGATATAACCTTGGCTATCAGGACACCTTAAAGTGGGATTTTGTTTGGGAGGGAATGACAAGGAGAACATGTGAGGTGTGGAACTCTAGCTAACTTAATTTTACTGCAAGCACCTTTGTTTTGCTATAGAGGTATAAATTGTCTAAACAATGCTCTGGCAACTCAGAAGCTGGGAGTAAAGGCACAATTTTCCGAATCTTCTCTGTATTTGGAGGTTATGAAACAAGATAAAGGAAGATATCAGATTGCTGAAGCTTTCTTCAGCATTTCTAGTGAGAGTCATTCACCTCATTCCCAGGGTAGAATCTGCAGAGAATGCTGTGTTATTCCAACACTCCAGGAACTTCTAATTTCTCTCTAGAAGATTTTCAAAATGCTGGTCAGATCACACTGTCTCAAGGAAAGCCTTCCTATTAATTTTTTTCCAAATCTATTTATTTATTGCGTTTCCACTTAAAACTCATATATTGAACTTTATTTCCATTGTTTTATATTTGAATTTCTCCCAACATAAATTGGAAACCATAACTTCTGTAGAAAGAGGTTATGTAGCTTTAATCTATAAGTGGCATAATCTCACTTTAAAAATCATTCAGCATTTATTGAGTGCCTGGAAAATGTCTTGCAGTTAAGTTTAAATAAGTGCATTGTCATTTTATTTACACCAAGTAACTGGAATAATAAGAGGTTTGGCAGGGGGTGAAACAAATGTTTGAATAATTGAAACTTTCTTCAATAATTCAAAGGAACTAGAAAACACTCCTTGGAAAACAACTTAAGACATTTCTTGAACCATCTGTGTAAATAACATGCCAATTGATACAAAGTTTATAGCTTTCAAAGACAATAAGCATTAGACATTCCCATAAATTAATAAAATATAATAGAAACAACATCTATCTGTAGTACATAATTAAACTGTAATCCAAAGGCATAAATAATAAAATTCTGCTCAAGCTAATACATGGCTTTCAACGATCACTAAAATTTGGCTCTGAAACAAGCAGCAAATGAATCCAATGTCAGTTTTCTAGCATTATTCCTCTTTCTGAAATTTTAGTTTTCCTTCAATGGCACTTATATATTCAATATGTTCACTTTGCATCCACGATACCTTCTATGCAAATGTGAAAGAACAATTGTGGAGGAAATTATGAGGCTAGGGTATCGAGTTAAAAGTTCCAGTAAATTCTGATTTTTTTTTTTTTTTTGGAGTAATTGATGAGAATGTTCAGAGAATGGAAAGAGAGGAAGAAACAAAGACGAAAGTCTCAAACATTTTTTTTCATTGGGGCAAAAGGAAATAGAGCTCAGAAACTCTATTAAATCAGTTTATATAACTTTTACAATGATTTTCTAAACAACTAGGTCATCATAAGCTCCTTTTGTTTATTTGGCAAAGTATTTTCAGCTACTAGAAATCAAGCCTTACCATTTGTTTCTGCAGTTAGAAATTTCAGTTAAAGATTGGTCCTTTCCAACATGTAGAGGATAACTGTGGAAAGTTCAGAGAAAAGTTCTGCTATACTGGCTTTTAAGCACACTGTGACTTCCAGCCTTGAGAGGTCAAGGGTGGTGAGAATGGATGGGATAGTTGCTTTGCATAAGTTTGGGTAGAAAAAAGCTAGAATTAAAAATGATGCCTCCATGTCAAACACTTTCAATGTGTTTTCCTCATCCTCTAATTTTATTTAGGTTCAGTATCATCTTTCATTTAAACTTTATAGCAAGTGTTTTTTTATTGTTGTGTTTTTCCTCCCTAAATGGTGTGCTGGATATATCTGCGCCGAACTACCTATATTGCATATTTCTTATGACTGATGTGAACTGATTGCAAATAAAATACTCTCAAAACTTTGCCTATAACAATAATAAGGAAATAGTTGCATACAGAAATAATAGATGTTTATATACTAGGAAACACAACTCTTATCCTTACAAACAGAACATAGTCTCTTTAATAAGAGCAAGAAGTTGTTTAGATAAGTATGTGGGTCTCCATAAAAATCATCTAATATAATAAAAGAACACAAACCCTATGATTGTTTCCATCTAATTGAATTGATTAAATATTACAGTTTTTTTTCTCAAAAATATAAACTTCACAACTTTGCTGCACCAACAAATAGTAAACACAGCAAATATGCATCCTAGAGTAGCTTCTGAATATTGTTATTATTCATCACAAGACTAATTATCTATGATTAAAGGTCCAATAATTGCTAATATTGTAATTAGCATTTATTTTAAGCACATTAAGTTGTATATCAAATTAATTACAATTTGTTTTGCCTTATTGATTTCACATTTGTTACAGTGTTAAATTAAATTGTATTATTAGCTAAAGTTTCTTTTTGCTTAATGTTTTAATCTCATGTTTTACAACTTTTATAGAATGCAGGTTTGAAAAGTATATCATTGAAAGTATGCTAGAAGATTGCTTTACACTCTCCAGACATACCTCAGACCCTGCCAAATTACTTCTGTGAAATAAAAAATAACTTTAATAAGACACACTGAACTAATGAGTATTATAAGAGTATATTATGCCAAAATTTCTTACAAACCATACTTCATTAAAATATAAAATTTAAGTAATTTTTGTGTATATCAACATTAGTCACAAAAATTTTCAGGTTTATGTTTCTCTTCTTTGTACTTACTTTTATCTAGAATTCTCCTTTTTTTCTGATATACCTCTCCAAATTAATTTTATTTCTAAGAAAATGTACACTAAACCTATTGTGCTGTTAGGAAATTGTTCTTGTTGTGTGATAGACTGATGACAAAGAGGAGTGACACAACAGGCCAAAATGGGCCTCTACCAGCAGCTATAGGCCCCAGTATGAGCTTCTGTGATGATGTCAAACCATGTCTTACAGCTTTGAGTGCATGTATATTTTTGTATCCACTTTTATTCAAAAAATCTGGCCCAAATTTTGACCAAAATGACAGAAAGGAAAAATCCTTTTTTTTTTTTCTGATTACCACAAAAGAGGAGTCCAAGATTAACTCTAAACTGTACCAGAATTTTGATTCCATTAAAATATTGAATTGGTTTAGTTCCCTGAATCTGTGGGATTACTCTGCACACTGATGTTGGTTCACCACCAAGAAAATTATTAGGATAGTATAGTCATCTGAAACAATGCTAATAGGAGGAAAAGGGAAACCCATAAATCCATCTTGGTCATAGAGGATTAAGAAGGCCATAATGAATATATATTACATGGAAGAAATGCAGAAGTTTAAAGTAACATGTCTGAAACTGTGATCTGGGGAAAAATATTTTTATAAAAAAAAAGAGATGTGGAGTAAAATTATAAATTATTTGAGAAAAATCATAAAACAGTAATGACATTGAAGTAGACAAATATTTCTTAAACCCACACAAAAAGCTTTATGAAACAAATATCTACAAATTGTACTTTACTAAAGTTAGAAAACTCTTTTCATCTAAGGATATCACTTACAGAATGAAAAAGTAAGATATATAGATGTATTACTCAGGATTCTGTAGGGAAGCAGAATCAACAAGAGCTATCTATAAATACAAGATTTATAAAAGTGTCTCACACAACTGTGGGTGTGCACAAGTCCAAATTCCATAGAGCAGGCAGCAAACTGGCAACTCCAATGAAGATGTTTGATGAACTCCTCAGGCAGTGAACTGGCAACTTTGATGAAGGTGTTTGATGAACTCCTCAGGAAACGCTTTGCTGGTCAGCCAAAGAAGTGAAGGTCCTCTATGTGTCTCACTTAAAAGCCTTCAACTAACTGATTGGACTAAATCCAACTGATTGCATTCTCTTGTTGTGAAAGACATGCCCTTCGCTGATGTAATCAGTCACAGCTGCAGCCAATTGACTGATGATTTAATAAACCAGCCTTCTGGTTTATTAGTCAGCCACAAATGTCCTTGCAGTAACAGTTAGGCCAGTGCTTGCTTGATGAGACACCTGGGCACCACCACCTGGCCAAGCTGACACATGAACCTAACCATTGCAATAAGGCAAAAGGTATTTGCAATATATACAGTTGACAAAAGACCCATAACCAGAATATATACATGTATGTCAATAACATAGAAAACTCAGTAGAAAAATTACAAAAGAATTGAGTGGCATTTTGTAAAAGAGAGCAAACATAAGAATCTCAACATCCATAGTCATTAGGAAGACACATACTAAAATCACAATGTGAGACCTCTAAAATTCCATCCAAATGACTAATATTAAATGGAGACATTATGTATGAAGTGCTGGTAAAGATTTGAACACTGGGGCACTATTATAGTGCTTTTAAAGTGTTACCGCCACTTTAGGCAGTAGGTTTGGCAATATCTATAAAAGTAAAGCATGTGTATATATTATGATTCAGTGACTTCACTCCTGAGATCATTCCTAACAGAAATGCATTCATATATTCATGAAAAGACATAGCAGCATATTTTGTAATAGCCAAAAATTGTCAAAAATCCAAATGCCTATTATCTTTACAATAGAAAAATTGTAGTTACATTCATACCAGATAATATAAAGACAGTAACACCCTGCTACCAAAACCAGAAAAATCAGTATAAGAAAAGAAAACTACAGACCATATCTTCCTTGAACGATGACACACAAAAAAACCCTCAACAAAACATTAGCAAATTTAATCTAGCAATGTATAAAAAGAATAACACACCATCATCAAGTGGAATTTTTTCCGCGTATGCAAACCTATCACTATTAAAAAATCAGTCAGTGTAATCCACCATATCAACAGACTAAGGAAGAAAAGTCATATTAAATGATGGCAGAAAATCCAACACCTATTCACGATAAAAAACGTAAGCAAGTTTCAAAGAAAAGGGAATTACCTCAGCTTGATAAAGAACACCTATTAAAAACCTACATCTAGCATCACACCTGTAGTGGTTTGAAACTGTATATATTCCAGATAAACATGTGCTTAAATTTAATCTATTCCTGTGAGTGTAGACCCACTGTAAGTAGGATTTTTGATAAGGCTACTCCAATTAGGGGGTGACCCACCTCAATGTGAATGGGTTTTAATCTTTTTACTGGAGTCCTTTATAAGAGGATGAAATTCAGACAAAGAGATAAAGACACAGAAATAAGAAACTGAAATCAACAAAACCCAGAAGCGAAGGGAGAGACCAGGAGCTGTTACCATGTGCCCTGCAATGTGGCAGAGGAGTCAAGCATCATCAGCAGTGTTTGGGAGGAAAGTATTTCCTTGATGATGCCTTGATTTCTCAGCCTCAAAACTGTAAGCTAACAAATTCCCACTGTTTAAACTATTTATACCATTTCATGGTTTCTGCTTTGAGCAGCCTAAAGCAACACCTAATAGTGAGAGACTGGATGGTTTCCAGTCTCTTGGTAAGAATATCTGCTCTCAATACTTTCATTCCACAAAATACAGTGTTTTGGTTTGGCAAAGTTGCCAAAATGCAATATACCAGAAATGGGTTGGCTTTACAATGGGGATTTATTAACTTACAATTTACATTTCTCATGTTGTGAAAATGTCCAACTCAAGGCATCAACAGGACAATTCCTGTATTCTGAAGAAAGGTTGCAGTATCCAGGACGCCTCTGTCACATGCAAAGGCACATGGCCAGCATCTGGGTCCTTCGCTCCAGGGTTTCATTGCTTTCAGCTTCTGGTTCCAGTGGCTTCCTCTCTGAGCTACTGTGGGTCCTTTCTTAGCTTCTCCAGGGCTTTTCTCTATGAGCTTCTCTTAATTTCACCTCTTCTCTAGGGCTTCTCTAAGCTCTCTGGTCTTCATCTGTTTTAAAGGACTACAGTAAAAGAACTAACACCCACCTTGGGGCAACTCCTCAATTGAAATAACCTAATCAAAAGGTCCCACCTACAATAGGTCTGCACACATAGGAATGGATTTAAAAATCATGGCCTTTTCTGGGGTATGTAACAGATTCAAACCACTACATACAGGAAATTCTAGCCAGTTCATAAGACAAGAAAAATAAATAAAAGACATATATTTTGTAAAGGAAGAAATAAACTGTTCCTATTTGTAGCTGGTATGATTGTATACATAGAAAGTTCCAAAGAATCTACAAAAGTAATAAAAAAAAATAATAACTCCTGGAACTAATAAGTGTTCAGCAAGGTCACAGTATAAAATATGAATAAACAAAATCAAGCACATTTCTATATAATAAGAATGGACTTGAAGTGAAATTCGAAACACAATGCCATTTATAATTGCTCCAATGAAAACAAAATATTTATATATTAATTTAATAAAACATACATAAGATCTACATGCTGACAATTACAAAAGATGAAACAAATTTTTAAAAAGAGCTAAAAAATTTGAGAGACATACTGAATTCATGAATTGGAAGACTCAACATAATACAGATGTCTATTTTCCCCAAACTGATCTATAGGTTTCAAGAATTGTTATCAGCATAGCAGCAAGTGTTTTTTGTTTAAACAAAACAACCTTATTCTAAAATTTATATTGAAAGAAGAAGGAACTAGAATAGATAAAATTCTTCTGAAAATAAGAATAAAGTAGGAGAAATCATTCTATCCAATTTCAAGTCTTTGTTTTTTTTTTTTTTTGGAGCCTTCTTAAATACATGCAGTAATAAAGACTATATGGTATTGGCAGAGAGACACATAGCTCAAGGAAAGACAATGAAGACCTTGGAAATAGCCATATACAAGCATGGGCATCTGATTTTTGGCAAAAATAAAAAAGCAATTCAATGGAAGAATTATTCAACAAATGATGCTGTAACAATTTGATAGACAAAAGATAAACAACATCTTGGCATAAACTACATCTTATACACAAACTAATTCAAAATGGATCACAAAATTAAATCTAAAATACAAAAACATAAAACTATTAGAAAAAATATAGGAAAAATTTTTCAGGATCTACGGCTAGGCAAAGAGTGATTACACTTGACACCAAAATCATGACCCATAAAAGGAAAAATTGGCAAACTGGATTTCATCAAAATTAAGAAAACAAAAGAAAACACAAAAACCTTTTGCTCTGTGTAAGACCCTGTGAAAAGCATGAAAATATAAGCTACATAACAAGAGAAAATATTTGCAAACCACATATTAACAATGGACTAGTATCTAGAATATATAAAGAACTCTCAAAAGTCAATAGGAACAAATTAAACAATCCATTAGAAAATGGACACAAAATATGAAGAGTTATCTCAACTGAAGAGTATATATAAATGGCAAATAAGCGCATAAAACAATGGTCAATATCATTAGCCATTAGGGAAATGCAAATTAAATAAAAACAACAAATGCAAATTAAATTAAAACCACCTTATATACCAATCACAATGGCTAAAATCAAAAAAAAAATAGTGATAACACTAAATGATAGCAAGAATGTGAAAACTGGATTACTCATACATTGTTGATGGGCATCTGAAATGGAGCAGACATAGAAAGTAGTTTCATTGGGGAATAAAACCAATCAAAACAAAACTAAGAATATACTTACCATATGATCCAGCAATTGCACTTCTTGGCATTCATCCAAGAGAAATAACTTATGTTAATACACAACAAAAGGATATGGACTTCTATTCATAGTAACCCAACAGTGGAAAAGAACTCAAATGACCTTCTATGGGTGAATGTTAAATAAACTGTGGTATGTCCATACCATAGAACACTACACAGCAATAACAAGGAACAAACTATTCATACATGCAGTAAATGGGAAGGATCTCAAGTGAAAAAAGTGAATCTTGGAAGTTGCGTACTATATGAGTCCATCTATAGGACATCCTTGAAATGACAAATTTAAGGAAATTGCAAACAGATTAGTGCTTCCCAGGGGTTAGAGATGGGGATAGAGGTGGGAGGCAATGTGATGGGAAGTGAATGTGGCAATCAAAGCGTGGCATGAGGGACCTTGTGATGCTGAAACTATTCTGGATCTTGACTATGGTGGTGGTTACATGAATATAGATATGTGATAAAATTGCATAGAACTAAATATACATATGCACAAATTACCACATGTAAAACAAGAAATCTGAATAAGGTTGGTCAATTGTATCAATATCAATTTCCCAGTTGTTACATGGTACTATAGTTATGCAGAATTGGGGAAAACAGAGTGAAGGGTATATGTGATGTCTTTGTACTACTTCATAGAACTGCATGTGAATCTTCAATTACCTCAAAATATAAAGTTAATTAAGAAAAAAAAGTTTAGAAAGTAATTTATACACAAAAGAGTGTATGATTCCACGGTGCTACATGTCAGGATAATGGGTAGGGGCATGAATTAAAGTGCACATAAGAAGGACTTCAAAGTTACTGGCAATGTTTTGTTTCTTGATTCAAGTTTGCTTATAAGTGCGTCCATTTTATGGACACTCATTGAACTATCCACATGATTTGTGCACTTTCTGTTCATATATTTTCTTTAAAATTTTAAAAAAGTTTATTAATAAAGGGATGTTTTGATAAAATATGTTTGGGAAAGAATGAGATTCACAATAAAATTTAAAGACCCACAATGCACATTAGCAATAATAAAGGCTCTGATAAATTCTCTGTAAAGAAACTAGCTTAACCTCCCCTCTTCCGTTTTATAAGGCAAGTACATTCTGTAAACATTAGGATCACTGAACCATTTGAAAAATACATATTATATACATTTTTATATGGCATTCCATGTAACCATTTGGGAAATGCTGAATTACTGAGTCAAGAAGGCTATGTGTAAGCAAATCTCTGGAAGATCTTTGAGATCTTGTTTCCAGAGTTCTGCAAAACCTCTAACACCGGTACTAAAGTAACTCATATTAAACCAGTTTAAGGGGTTAGGATCTCTTAGCAATTTCATTACCCACTTTTTGAAACAGGTAGTTCATGACTAGAGAGAGATTATAACCAAACCACTTAATTTTATTACTAATTTTAATCCACATATAAAGATTTAGAGGGAAATTTACTATGTTTTAAAACAGGGATTGGGGAAACTGTGGATTTCTCTTCATATTATATCTATTCTCCTATTAGGTGAGAAATTATCTGTAAAATACAAAACATGAGGATGGGTTGGGGAAAGAGTTCTGTGATAAATGGCAGGCAATGTGTCTAAAAAATTAAAGTGGTTTCATCTGAAACAGAACAGAACAGTCAATTATAAGTGAATTTGGAACATAGACACATCAGGTGCTCACTTTATTTTGTTACATTTACACATTAGAATGGGTGGGGATGTAAAATCTACAGGGAAATAGCAATTGAAAGCATGATCATTGAGTAGTAAAATTGTCATGCTTACCTCCTTAAACACATATCCTGACTCTGTTACAGACTGTAGGTCTTATGCCCCAAATTCTTTCTAATATATTTGCCAAGAGGCCCTGACAATGAATAGTCTGTTGTGAATCAAGAAAACTCTAAAATAGAAGCAGATGGGGCTGGGTTTGATCTTCTTCATCAAGATTAAATCTAAAAACACAGAAATACACAATCTTCTTTTCTGTTTACTAGCTCTCCTGCAAATATATTAAATTTTAACTTTTGCTTGTTAAAGCTCTGTAAATATTACTATTTGGGATAATTATCTCTCTGGCATGTTAATTTGCATTTTTCCAAGGTGAATTTCATTTTCTTATGTTTCTGACTACATTTATATCCTCTCTAGGTCTATTTAATTCTGTTTATTCTGTTCTTCAGTACCCCTACTAAATTTATTGTCATTCACACATTCTGATAATGTGCAGTTTGCTTCCCTTTCTAGATCATTAATGCTAAAGAAGATTATAACTCATGCCAGCCCCTGCACAGCTTTCCCCTTGCTACTTCCCACATCCCATTCAATGACATGTTTCATTACCCTTTCTCTAGGGATTTGGGGCCAGTTTTCAATCTAAAAAATTGTTCTGCTCCAAACACATTTAAGCCAATTTTGCAAATGTTATTTTAAGGCATGGTGTCAAGTACTTCATAAACAGGTAAGATTTGACACAGAATAATACACACAATATCTAGAACCTCTGATTTACTGTTTCAGGAAGTAACCTATGAATAAATATGATCATCTGTATTTTAAAGCTGCTAACCTTAATAGTCATTTTTTAACATTGAATAAGCTTGAGTTTAAGTAGTTTTTTTTAAATAAATTTAGCCAATGTTATCATGTCTATATCATATATATATTATTTTCAGGGTCTCCTACTTAATAAGTCTCACTTGAAATGTAATACCAAAATAGTTTTGATTCCCCCACTCAGAACTATATCCCCAATCAAGAACAGTATGAATTAAGTCCATTTTTGTTACTTTGCAGATCTATTGAATTCGTAGTGGTATACAGAATACAATATATTTGCTAATTTCTTTAAGTTCCATTTATATATTGTAAGACACACTTTATAAGAGGTTTTCTTAGTAATTTCTACTGTAATACTCAACCACCCAAAAAACGGATTGGATATTAATTGTGTGCTCTTCTTTTTCACAAGTAAACAAATGAGCAAGTTTCTATATTAGTATTTTCTGAAGAAGTTAAGTTGATGAATAATCTAGACTTTTTATACAAGTAGAAAATATTTTATTTAGCATCTATTATTTTTTCAGACATGAATCCAGAAGCTGAAGACATAACAGGAAATAATATAAATCCCCTCATTTTATATAATATTTATAGTCTGTCTGAACATGACAGACTAACAAATATTTCTAAGATTAGAATAAATGAGGATGATATAAACCTATGTGATAATTACAATTATGCTGGGTTGTTTTCATGAGGCACTTTATCCATTATGGTCATGTTGAATAATGATTGACCATAAATTCTTTATAAAAACATTGATGCAATTAGCAAAAATGTGAGAAATAAATGGGGTATTTCCATATGTAGAAAGAATTCTATTTTATTGCTTGATCTTCATTCTATTTTTCTTTTCTTTTAAACTATTACTGAAACCATACATTATCTGGTATTTCTTTCATCAAGAATAAGAATTTGGCTTTATGTACTTTTTCTGCCTTTGTATTTCTTACTTATCTCATAGCATATATAACCATTCTTCTTTGGATTAAAATCCCATTCAGTCATAGATCACAAGTTTTCTCATTTTTCATTGGCTGACTACAACAAACAAGTGTGTGCATAAATACAATTATTTATTGTTTTAAATTTAATTATCTTCCTGATGAATTATTCATGTCTATTCTACTGTCACATTTATGCCTCCATAATTTCTGTGTTCTTGTTCCATCAAGCATTATAAAGGAAAATAAATGAATTTCAAGTCACCCAATTTTCCACTTTTTATCAAATCTTGGGAAATAATTTTGCAATTGAAAATTTTAACTATAGTCAACTTTCTATATAACTTATAGGTAGGCTTCAATTCAATTCAATTCTTCCTAATAAAATATAAATTATTTAAAAAGAAATCATAAGTTTGCTTATTGATCTCAGGGCCAACCTCTTCATTTGGCATAGTGTGCAGGGTGTACACTACTTTTAGGGGCCCACAAAAATTCTTTAATTTCCTTCCAAATCAGAAGAAAAAAAGGAACTTTTAGGACAAAATGTGTTAATATGTAATATTAGTATATTCATATTTATAGCAAGATAGTTTCAAATATAATATTAATGCATGCTAATATATAATATTAATATATTCATCCTTATATCAGTGTAGTTGTAAACATAATGCTAACGTGTGTGTGGTATGTTTTAATGGAGGAAGGGGCCAAGGCAGGCAAAAGTGTCTAGGACCTCTAAAAACCATAAAATGGCCCTGACTGATCCTGGTTGTCCTTATTGAGACATGTGGGGAGCTATGGAGTTATTGGGAAATCTAACCAATAAATACATGCAGAAGATTTCGCTTTACAAATATATTCACATGTACTGTTATGTTTTGTATATATTAAAAAGGAAAAAAAATTCTAAGTCTTTGAAATGGCATAGAAATAGAAAGAATTTGCCAATGAGTTTATGATAAACTAGCTTTTAAATGTGCTTACACAAAAAAGCATTTTATAAATCTTTATAATCCATTAATTCCTTTAAATTAAGTGTGCTCTCACAAAAAAACATTTTATAAATCTTTATAATCCTCTTATTTCCTTATTTTAAAAATTGATTTTGAAAAAAATACCCATGAATAGGAAAGCTGATTTTGTGTAGAGAAGAATCTCAAGTGAATCCTAAGCTATACAAGTTTAATAATAAATAAATATATCTACAAATAGCAAATGGAGAAAAAGACATACTTGTCCAAACTTACAAGATAATTTAATAATCAGTGTTCTCTATATGCAGCTGGATTAATCCTCAATTGTAAAAAAAAACATAAACTTGATCTCAATGATCTTCTCCATATTTTGGAGACAATTATGTGCGCAAGTGTCTCAAAACTAGTCCAAAGGGCCACTACTAAATGCTATGGTTTGGTTCTTAAGGTTAACAGAAGAAAAAATTATGAACAGAATTGCTACTTTCTTTATAATATAATGCAAAAGGCTGCAATCCTGTAATTTGCATCTCAATTCCAATCTGTTCATGTTGTCATCATTCTTACATGGCCATAAATATGGAAAGTATCTATATTAATCAATAATATGGCAGAATTGTTTCTGTCCTTAATTCAATGATCTTTTCTTCAGAATTAGTTTTAAGAATACTGATATTGCAAAACACAATTCAGCTTTCTAATTGAGATGTATGCAATTTAATCACCTTGAATATGTCATAGAAGCATTAATAAACATGCTGCTTTTTAATTTTCTAAAATTATGAAGCAAATGTACATGAGACGTTAAACCATAGTTTTAAAATTGTGTACATTTATTCACTGACCATCAGAGAGAAGCAAGGAACCTCACTCCGCCATACAATTTACCTTTTAATTCAGCCATTGGTATGGCTCTGAACCGTGCTATCTCAGAAGCAGTCTCCGTAATTCCCATTCAGGACAGGGCCTTTTTCTAGAAGTAAACTTTTGCTGGAGTTATCTGGGTTCTATACTGGGTTCATTGGAAGAACAAGGCTTGGTTATCAAGGCAGAAGTTTGGTTTTGTGAACTAATGATAGAAAATTGAGGAAATAATTATTTAATTTCTCCTATCTGTTTGGTACCGTAACAAGACAAATTGAGTTAGGACAAATTTCAGGCTGTTCCTTGGCACCCTTCATACTTGTTCTGTTTAATTAGGCAATGAGTCTCTGTGTGTGTGTGTGTGTGTGTGTGTGTGTGTCATGCATCTTTTTTTACTACTCTCTCCAAAATTTGGGTGTTACTGATCTGCAGAAGGGAAATACCACTATTGCTACTAATGTCATAGCTACCAATTTTTTAGTGGTTAAATCTCTATTTTGTTACAATTTTATTAGTATTATATCCATTTATATATGAGGAAAATGAGTAGCAGGAAAGTAATTTATTCAAGACCAAACCATTACCTCTGTCTGTGTGACTCCAAAGCTAATACCCTTTATTTCTTCATTTGACTGCCTCCAGGCAGACAGGAACAATCTTATTTTAGTTCTGAGAACCTATAGTGTGGAATTATCAAGACAGAGAATTTTTTTCAAGAGGGGGGGGAATGCCAGGTGTCTACCTTTCAAAGAAGTTCTTTAATGGCTATGGATCCTGCTGCTGACATTGCAAAGCAGCTGCTGCCAATATAGAAAATATCATAGAGAATGGTTAGTAAAAGTGAAGGGGAAAAAAAACGGACTCAGGAACTGGCAGACTTTGGGAGAGACAGGATGATAAAGTCAAAATCTCAACTGCGTGATTGACCTATGAAAGTGTCCTTCCTTTAAAGTAGAAATAAACGCAGTAGCAATATACCTTAATGTTGTATATCAATATTCCTTTTAACTTCCAGTTTTAAAACCTGATATTTTATAGCTTTCAAAATACTAAAGAATTAATCACATCCTCTCTGCTTTCAACTATTTCTAGAGTTTGATATCTGGCATCTTGTGGCTTTATTGATAATATTCTCATTGTAGTGCATGTGCTGTTTTTGTACAGTGCTATTATTTGGTAATGAAAATTAAATGATCTTATTCTAGTTCAAACATAGGTAGTGAAACATATGTTTTTTTAAAATGTCCACACAGTCCTTTCAATTCTAGTTAAACTAAGCTAAGGGAAGTTGGAGCAGTGTCCACATTAAGTTTAAGCATGAAAAGAATGCATAAAATATAGATATAACTACATTATTTCCCTTATACAAAATATGTTTTTTACTCTACAACAAAATTAAATGCAATCTGTGACTAACATGTTTTCCAAAATTTAACCAGTTGTGGCTTTGGTAAATATGACAAAACAAATATATGTAAATAGGGCAATTTTTTCTTTTCTAAACTTATAATCTCAAACATCTATTGTCCCTTAGTTAATAGCAGTGTAATGTCGGCTTAACGGTTGTCATTTTTCAGAACTTTGGGTTTATAATTGCTTTCTTCTCAGCTTCATGAACACACTGGCAAATCTTCAGTCTTTCCAATTTTAAGCAAAAAACATTCCTGTACCTTTTTTTGGTTTTAAGAATATGTGCTATTAAATGAAGATGGCTTTTATACTTCTATTGTTTGGCTTTCCAGCAACTCTTTCCTCTTAATCTACTGAAGTTAAGACTTTTTTTTTTTTTATTAAACTCTGGAAATAACCCCTCCCCAACTCCATCTTTTCCAGAAAGTACTGTCTAGCATGGTCATCTCGCCTGGAACCCTAATCCAACCATAGGTATGGTGGACAAGGGGAGTGGTCATGAAATCCGGGAAAAAAAAAAACAAAAACAAAGAAGCCCTCTCCCTTGGCCCATGATCTAAAAGGTCCATGTATATTTAGACTGGTTAATAACGATTTTCTTTATAGTTAAGAAGCTCTCTCTACACAGAGAAAAACAGACTCAAGAGGGATTTTTGGAAGCAGGACTATGACCACATTATTTGATTCTTAGTTCTGTCACACTTTAAGTCAGGTTAACCCTGGTAGTCCCAGTTATGGGAGCAATCACATCTCCAATTTTTCTTAAACCAGCTCCAGTTAATTTTGTGGCATAGGGATCTAAAATCGTCCTCATTATTCCAGTGATTTCAGGAAAGTGTCTTGGATGAAAAACTCATAGTGTGCAACAGTGGATTACTAGCTAATAGCTTCAAAACACCAATGTTGGATGGAAAGTTTCTGCCACTTAAGTATACACCACAAATTCCTGAGGAAGTAAGGAAATGGTAAAAATTTGGTAAGACATATATTTGAAATCCTCTGCTGTTCCCTGGTTTTAAGGCATTGCTAGATTGAGCCTACTAAACCAAGTTCACCAATTGACTGATCAATTAATTCATTCAAAAGATTCCATACAGGAAAGAAAAAGACAAATTGGTTATTTGTCTAAATTTTATAGCTAATTCCTCCCAAATGGAAAAATCAATTTAGGGTCCTGGAGGCCAAAAAAGATATTCAAAAATAACTCTGTGATAGCCATAGAAAATTGCTTTATAAGCTGCTGCCATAGCTTACAACTTGGAAAGTTGTTGTCCTAAAAAGGCAAAAGTGACTTTCCAGAAAAACTATTTTATTACACAGAGGAGGCATGTACCAAATTGGCATGTCTATATGAGAAAACAGAAAACCAGAGAGAGAGGAAAAGGAGCTGTAGAGTCACTGAATGCTACAGAAGACAGAATAATTCTTTTGAGGAGAAATTAAAAAAAAAAATTGAGACAATATGACAATGGTAAATATGATAAAAATAATTATATGTAAATAAAGCAATTTTATCTTTTATAAACTGGTAACCTTAAACATCTAGTGTATGAAGTAATAGGATCTTATCTCTAGTAAGTAGTAAAGAAAAGTTAATGGAGTGTTTAATATTTATGTCTATAAAACAACTAAATTTAAACCAAACACACTCAAAATCTCCCTGAAGTGGCTTGAATAAAGGTTTAATAAGCAGAGCAAATTGTTAGAAAGTCAGCTATAACTTGGATGAGTGACCCAGTACTTATTTGTCCTTTAAAATTGCTTCCTCTTTTATTTCTCCTTGAAATAAAATTCAGTTTTATCTTCATAACAGTGAATTTTATTGCATAATTCTAAATATTAATAGAAACATGGAGAAAGTTATCAGAATCTATGGCAATATATCTACGGTTTTCCTTATGTTTTCCAAAGAGGTCTACAGCTTTCTTCTATAGGTTGTACCTCTTCAGTGCACCTCCTCCAGAAGACATTACTAACCTTTAGACAGCAAGCAAGAGGAAATAAATGGCCTTTTGCTTTGCCTCTATATTCTTTATTTTATTCTCCATCAATCTCTCTGGTCTGTCTCTGTCTTCTGTCTCTATGTCTCCATGTTTCTTTCTTTGTCTCTCACCTGTCACTTTTTGTCTTTCCTCCCTCACTCCTTTTCTGTATCCTCGAGTAGATCGGCCAGTTTTCATAACCATATCCTAAAGTGTTACATATCCTCAGAAGAGGAAACTGAAAGACAGGGAGTTCAAGCAACTTGCCCTGGAGTGTAAAACTTGCAAATGGCAAGACCAAGGCAACTTCACATGCTTTCTTCTATAGGAATACAAATGAAATTTTAGGATGAAAGTACTCTACATCTTAAAAAACAAAACAAAACAGAAAAACAGTAAACTTTTCTCTATACTATAGTAGCACTGAACTACCATCACAGCAATGACTATTGAGTCCTTCATAAACCAGTTCTTTCACAGCAATTCATTCCCCCAAGAGGTACTTATAACCCATTAGTAACCCTAATAAAAACTTCAAATAAATAATGGCTTTTCACCACCAATGAGCCAACTCCTCTTACCTGACATTTCAATGACTTCCATTTCTACCAAAATGTCTGATGAAAGGGAATGAGATGGAAAAACACACAGTTTAAATTCTGAAAGGAGGTTAATTTCAAAAATGGAAAGAGCAGATCCTATATGAATGAGTGATTTGTGCATTTAGAGTACTATATAAATTAAAGAGATACAGATACAAAAAATCCACTTCTCCCCTCCTTAATTTATTTAAATATTAAATTGTTCAATTTTTCTGAAGGGTGTTTTGACAATATGTCAAAGGAACCTTAAAATATGTATAAAATTTGAAGAAATCATTCAATTCCCAGGTATTCAACCCCAGTAGGAATACAGATAGACTTGGAGCTATATGAATCATCATCCTGGAATTATTTATAATACAGTAAAAATGAAACAAACAATACTTATCTATTGATATTAACTTTTAATTAATTTTAACAAAATTATAAAGTCTTTACTTAGTTAAAATTATAGCAGAGGGACTCGGGCAAGATGGCGGCATAGAGAGGAGTGGAAGCTAAGTAGTCCCCCTGGAACAACTACAAAAAACCAGAAACAACTAGTAAATAATCCAGAATAACTGCAGGGGGGGACAAACGAGACCATCCATTCATCATACACCAACCTGAATTGGGAGGAATGCCCGAGAACACAGCATAAAATCTGTAAGTAAAACCTGCGGAACCAGGTCGGGAGACCCCCTCCCCCATAGCCCGAGCTGCAGAGCCCTGTAGTGCCACAGAGAAGCTCTCTCCCAGCAAGTGAATATAGCTCAGCTGAGCTCCAATTGGGGTTTTAAGTAGTGAGTGTGAACTGCTCACTACAGGTACGCAGCCCCAAAAAACAGACAGAGGCTTTGGGTGACGACTGACCTGGGAGAGCCGGAGGGTTGCCTTGGACTGGGTCTGAAGGGGACTATCTGTTTCTTTTTTGGCTCAGTGGAGAAAGCCCCAGCCATTTTCAGTTTCCAGGGCTGTGACTCTGGGAAGGGTGGAGACACCACAAGCAGAGAGCAAGACCACTGAAATGCTAATGACCTCCACCTGAGGGGTCTGTCTTCTCTAGGAGGAAAGGGGTGGGGCCCTTTCCATTCAGAACCAGACCCCAGAGCCTGGGGGAACACCGCCACACCTCCTCACACCAGTCAAGAATTATAGGCTAACAGGCGCCACCTGCTGGGCAGAAAAGCACAGTGACCCGAGGCATCAAAGGGTGGAGCAATTTTCTAAGACACACCCACAGGGAAACCAGTTACTGAATATTTCTTCCTTCTGGGACCTGAGCCTGTTCTGGTCTGGGAAAACCTGACTTGGATAACCAAGGAAACCATGCCTAGACAACAGAAAATTACAACCTACACTAAGAAAAACAAAGTTATGGCCCAGTCAAAGGAACAAACGTACACTTCAACAGAGATACAGGAATTTAAACAACTAATGCTAAATCAATTCAAAAAGTTTAGAGAAGATATTGCAAAAGAGATAGAGGCTGTAAAGGAAGCACTGGACATGTATACGGCAGAAATCAAAAGTTCAAAAAACCTACTAGTAGAATCTATGGAAATGAAAGGCACAACACAAGAGATGAAAGACACAATGGAAACATACAACAGCAGATCTCAAGAGGCAGAAGAAAACACTCAGGATCTGGAGAACAAAATACCTGAAAGCCTGCACACGAAGGAGCAGATGGAGAAAAGAATGAAAAAATATGAGCAACGTCTCCGGGAAATCAAGGATGAAACAAAGTACAATAATGTACGTATCATTGGTGTCCCAGAAGGAGAAGAGAAGAGAAAGGGGGCAGAAGCAATAATAGAGGAAATAATTAATGAAAATTTCCCATCTCTTATGAAAGACATAAAATTACAGATCCAAGAAGCGCAGCGTACTCCAAACAGAAGAGATATGAATAGGCCTACGCCAAGACACTTAATAATCAGATTATCAAATGTCAAAGACAAAGAGAGAATCCTGAAAGCAGCAAGAGAAAAGCAATCCATTACATACAAAGGAAGCTTAATAAGACTTTGTGCGGATCTCTCAGCAGAAACCATGGAGGCAAGAAGGAAGTGGTGTGATATATTTAAGATACTGAAAGAGAAAAACCACCAACCAAGAATCCTGTATCCAGCAAAGCTGTCCTTCAAATATGAGGGAGAGCTCAAAATATTTTCTGACAAACAGACAATGAGAGACTTTGTGAACAAGACACCTGCCCTACAGGAAATACTAAAGGAAGCACTACAGGGTGATAGAAGATAGGAGTGTGTGGTTTGGAACACAATTTTGGGAGATGGTAGCACAACAATGTAAGTACACTGAACAAAGGTAACTATGAATACGGTTGAGAGAGGAAGATGGGGAACATGTGAGACACCACAAGAAAGGAGGAAAGATAACAACTGGGACTGTGTAACTTGGTGAAATCTAGAGTATTCAACAATTGTGATAAAATGTACAAATATGTTCTTTTACGAGGGAGAACAAGCAAATGTCAACCTTGCAAGGTGTTAAAAATGGGGAGGCATTGGGGGAGGGATCCAATCAGCATAAACTAGAGACTGTAACTAATAGAATCATTGTATTATGCTTCCTTTAATGTAACAAAGGTGATATACCAAGGTGAATGCAGATAAGAGGGGGGGATAGGGGAGGCATGTTAGACACTTGACATTGGTGGTGTTGTCTGATTCTTTATTCTACTTTGATTTAAGGTTATTTTTCCTTTTGCTGCTTCCTAGCTGTCATTTTTTTGTTTCCTCTTTCTTTTGCCTCTCTACCTTCTTTGACTCTCCCTCCTGCCTTGTGAAAGAAATGTAGATGCTCTTGCTTAGTATGAGCAGAATGTTCAATTAGGATGAACTTAAATGTTTGGAAATGAACAGGGGTGTTGGTAGCAAGATGTGAGAATAACTAACAGCGCCGAATGGTGTGTGAATGAGGTGGAAAGGGGAAGCTCAGAGTCATATATGTCACCAGAAGGAAAGTTGGAGGTCAAAAGATGGAAATGTATAAAACTGAATCCTATGGTGGGCAATGTCCATGATCAACTGTACAAATACTAGAAATTACTTCATGAACCAGAACAAATGTATGACAATACAATTAGAAGTTAATAATAGAGGGGCATATAGGGAAGAACTATATACCTATTACAAACTATATACTACAGTTAGTAGTATTTCAACATTTTTTCATAAACAGTAACAAACGTACTATATCAATACTAGGAGTCAACAATTGAGGGGGTTTGGTTAGGGATAGGGGAGGTTTAGAGTTTCCTTTTTTTCTTTTTTCATTTTTCACTTTATTTCTTGTCTGGAGTAATGAAAAGTTTCTAAAAATTGAACAAAAATTAAGTGTGATGGATGCACAGCTGTATGAGGGTACCCAGGGGCAAGTGATTGTACACTTTGGATCTTTGGATAATTGTATGGTATCTGAACAATCTCAATAAAAATGAAAAAAAAATTACAGCAGAAATACATCTTCTTGGTTTAAAAACAATAAACAATGAGAAAAGTGTAAAATTAAAGGTAAGTTTCTCTATCCTTCCACTTCATTCCTCTCAGAAGTTAAATGCGTTTAGGTGTATACATGCAATTATTTCCATAATTACAAATAATGCATTATGTGAAACTTTTTTGATTTCTTAAATTTAGTTTGTATCAACTGATCTGTCACTGAAATGGAGGAACTTAATTCCTTGAATGGCCTGCCAGAATAGATCCTGATTTTTTTTTTTTTTAGCTATTCTAGCTAGTCTCAGATAGATTATGTTTTCTTCAAGATTGAGTTCTTTATCTTTTGCGTGTGCACACACACACACACGCAAACACATATGTGCACAAACACACAAGGTTTTTGCTATGGGGTGTTTCTGAATTTGCCTTGTATTTCATTTTATTATTTAAACACTTGATGTGGGCAACTCTGCTCACTCTTCCATTTTCTCTGATATAATTTAGAGAAATCCTTCTTGACAGTTTCCCATCTTCAATCTTTATGTCTTCTCCATCCAGACCATACTTTAGGAGCTGGGCATTGCATGCCTTCCAGAAGCATGGCACTGTGGCAAATCACACAGACTTGAGTCACTACTGGCTCAATATGCAGTCTGCTTCTCTATCAACTGATGTGTTTAGCAAGTGTTTTCACCTTCCTCTCTTCTCCCAACCTAGGATTTCTTTTGCCAGCACATGACAGAATTATGTGTTCTCTAACAACCTTTTCTGGCAGTTTAATTTTTTTTTTCCATATAACGCGTAAGTAGGTAGAAAGTTTATTAAGTACGCATGCGACAGGCGCATGCGGGCACTTTTGCAAGAGGATGGAGGCAAGAAGCGAGAGACCCCGGCACTGTGGGGTAATCTGCTTTTATAGATTTTTGTTCCTTTAGTAATTTCTATTAACTATTTTACCATCCTCCCCTTTTTCTTCCTTTCTTGAGAGTTGATTGTAGGTGATTTAGGCAGGGTCAGTTGGCCCCAGGTGCTCTTCACTGCTGTTCTTCTTGGAAATATCTTTCTCATTAGCCAGCCACCGCCGTAGTTCTAACCCTGCCTCAACTTCCGGATGTTTACTTTTTAAGGACATATACTTTTAAAGTGATTTTTTGTTTTACTTCCCTCAATTCTTTGCTTACTTTTAATATTTTCATTCATTTTCTTAGATGGTGAGACAGATACTTTATTGATCTGACCTCATTCTCCTGTCATTATTCAGTAGCCTCTATATAATTCACTGATTTTCTACATTATATACAAGGAAGATTGAGGAGAGAAACACTTTGCTGTTTTGGATAGCATTAGCTGCTTTTCTCCTTACTGCTTTTGGCAGCTCAGCAAGACAGAGCCAGCTCAGCCAAACAACAAAGTCTAGCTGATGGTGGATGTGTTGTTACATAAACTCCCTTTCCCTAGAGCAGGACGTTCCCCCTTTTCAATGAAGCCAATTCTCCCAAAAGAAAACATGCATTGTTACAGAGTGGACAAGGTATTCCCTGGCACCCTCCTAAGTCTCCTCTAAATATGTACAATAATGGTACCATTTCCCTCTACTGGAGCACTTTCCAGTCTCTTTTGGTTCCTAGACCAACACACCTCTCAGGGCAATAGAGAGAGCTTGGGAGAATGTGAGCATTAATTGTAAGCATCCCACAACGAACTTTTCCTTATGCCCACATTTTCTGTCTATGCCCTTTACATGATAAAGGTAAGCCAATTTCATTAAATATATATAAATATATATAAAATACCTTTTAAAAATTCTACACTCACTATGCTTAAGGGGCTATGCTACGGACCCTGAAAAAAATGCAAAATAGAAATTCTGCAATCTAACCAAGGAAATGAAATAAATACACAAATAATTACAAAGCCTAACAGTATATACTAATTATCCTATGAATCAAATAGACAATAGCTGCCATAGAACTTCAGCATGAAAACACTACTTACAGAGGAGTCATCTCAAAACTTTTAAATCTTTTTTTTTCTTCATAGAGATTTTATATTAACAGTCTTGTATTTTGGCCTGCTTTACGTTTTCAGCCAAGAAGCAAATTCAAAAGAATTAGTCTTTTGGAGAAAGTCAAAGGCAAATCTTCTGTGAAGAGGTACTTTCCTCCACATGTGACACCTGTATATGTTTCAAGGCTATTCCTAGCGAGCCAGCATGCCCTAGTTTTGGTTCAGCACTTACAACTGTGTGTATATTTTGGGAGTAGGTATCTCTTTACACCTATCTTTAGGTGCCAACATTGTTTTGTGATGAGCTTAATATAGCCATCAAATAATTACCCTAGAAAACGTAAATGCAAATGAACAACTGCAAATTACAGTTGGGTTTGACTTGTTAATTTTACAACAGAAGCTAAGAGAGGAAATATGGCCTTGCCAAGGTCAAGGTCAGGCCACATTTTTACCATGTCTCCTTTCACTAGGAATTTCCTAAAGTACACCGCATAGGTGGAGTGGAATTATTGGGGTTGAGCACCTCTAATTTTTATTAAGTGTTTTTACATAAGATCTCCAGCTAAATATATTCATTCATTCACTCATTCAATAAATAGTAAGTGCTTATTTAATAAGCTAAACACTGGTTATACAAAGATAGACTTATATAGTTTATAGTTTAATAGGATTGACAGACCTTAGACATTTTGAAACAAATAAATATATAATTAATATTGTTATAATACTATGAAGAAAAAGTAAAAAGTGCAGCGAAGGAGATCCATGGGGGAAGTAAATTTATATTGTCACTCAGGGTTGGTCTCTCTTTGGAAGACACTTCAGCGAAGGCTTGAATGATGGGTAGAAGTGACCCGGATGAAGAGTGTTGGACATAACAGCATGAATGAAGGGAGGAGCCTATACAGAGTTGGAGTGTCAGAGGAACAGAACGAATGCAAACCTGCCTAGATAAACGAGAAAGAGAGCAGGGAGTCAGAGATCCACTGGAAAAGTCAGTGGGTGTCAGACAATACAAGGCCCTACAGGCCATATACTGATTTTGAATATTTAATACAATTTTACTTCTAGAATAAGTTAAATATTAGGTAACATAATTATTCTCCTCTCCCTTCCTGTTTTAACTTAAACACTCTGTATCTGCCCTGTTTGCCCTTGGAAGCTCAAGATTCCTGGGCTCTTTCCTAACACCCTGTATTGCCTGATCAATAAACCTACTTGCCCAGGCCCTTCCTTCATTCAGTCTATTTCAAATTAGACTTATTTCCTTTTCTTTGAACTCTTAAGAAGAGTTAATTTGTAAAGTAATATGTGGTAAGATGTCAACAATAAATAATCCAATATGTTTTTCCATTCAGTGAATATTTCAATTCCTGTTGTTTTTGAAAATGTTAACATAAAGAAATGGAAAAAATGTGAGAATTTCAACAAATCACCAATGGAAATAAAGGAAATAGTGTTCTGGTTTGCTAATGCTGCCAGAATGCAAAACACCAGAGATGGATTGGCTTGTATAAAAGGAGGATTATTTGGTTTCACAGTTACAGTCTTAAGGCCATAAAATGTCCACGGGTACCTTCACTGGAGGATGGTCAGTGTCATCCCAAAAATCTCTGTTAGCTGGGAAAGCATGTGGCTGGCATCTGCTCCAGAGTTCTGGTTTCAAAATGGCTTTCTCCCAGGACTTTCCTCCCGAGGCTTCAGCTCCTCAAAAATGTCACTCTTAGTTCCTCTTGGGGCATTTGTCCTCTCTTAGCTTCTCTGGAGCAAAAGTCTGCTTTCAAAGGCCTTCTCCAAAATGCCTCTGTAAGCTGACACACCTCTCTCAGCTCCTGTGCGTTCTTCAAAGTGTCCTCTTAGATGTAGCAAGCTCACTCCTTCTGTCTGATCTTATATAGTGCTCCAGTGAACCAATCCAGACCCATGCTGAATGGGCGGAGCCACACTTCCATGGAAATTATCTAATCAGAGTCATCACCCACAGTTGGGTGGGGTACATCTCCATAGAAACACTCAAAGGATTCCAATCTAATAAACACTAATACATCTGCCCCCACAAGATGGCATCAAAGAATATGGCTTTCTCTGGGAGACATAATACAGTCAAACCGGCACAAATAGTGACTGAGGAAAGTTTGGCTTTATCACATTATAATTGTGATCATATTTTATCCCTAAACATAAGCTTGTGACCAGTGATTTTTTAAGCAAAGCTCATTTTAAGCAAAATATACTGCCTAAACAACACTTCTCTCAGAAGCAGGAAACAAATAAGTGTTTTAAGCCTAGGCACTTGGAATAAATGGCTTTTAGCTTTATTTCTTCTCCAAAACAAGCATTTTAAAGTGGAATTGCTTGGACTACAGGATGCAGGTCAGAAGAAAAGAACCAACAATAGGGCAGAATATCATTATTCCCAATTACTGGTGATGAAACTGAGGTCTAAGTAGGTCAAAAACCTTAGGTAAGGTCAAACAAATTCCATACATCTATGTCTAAATTCCAAGTCCTTTTATTTTTCTATCTCACATATTTGAGAAACAATTTTCTTCTAATTCCTTGTCCACTATGTACATTATGATATGGGATTTACAGATAGTTTAGATAAATGAATTTAAATTGGATCATTTTCCTCATCCTTCCCTCTCTGTATGTTATAATACATAGATTCTCTTTGCCCTGCAACTTTGCAGGGCCCCCACCGTGGGTAGAGTATTCGCTCCCACTCCACTGATAATTGGGTTTGGCCTTCTGACTTGATTTGGCCAATGAAATGTTAGTGGATGTGACACTGCCACAGGCATTCAGCTTTCTTGCATAGTGTAGCTTACCCCTTGGCACTGCTGAGATACACCATGAGAAGAACACCAATTCAGGACAATGTGGGCACAAGTAGAGCTGACCTCAAAGAGTAATTCTGTGACCTGGTACCAATCATATCATTCCTAGCAAAACCAGCTGACCCACAGATCCATGAACAAGAAAGTCAATTCTGGTTATTTTACTCCACTGAGATTTTAAGGTTATGTAGCAAAAATTAATACCAGGCATGATAGCAGATTTATAGGAAAAATTACCAGTTGTCTATAATCATAGCATGTGGGGACTCTGTCAAGGCAATCTGCCAAACAATAACAGTGGGAAATAGGAAAAGGTATTTTCTTAATCACAAAATACTGAAATTCCATATACAACCATCTTGAAATATCAGGTGGATTTTGGTATCTAGAAATGTATCCATGCTTGGAAATGTTCCTCTCTTTTACTATCCTATTTCATATAAAAGTTATCTTTCTTTTTATGGCATACACATGAGAACAGGTTTCAATACATATTTTGATGAAATCATAATTTACCCATGATATTCTAATAACAGTATTTATGTTAATAGTTACCATCTATTTTGTGCCCTTATGTGGAAAGCATACTTTCTGAGTACTTTATCTGCTTTAATCCATATATCCTAACAACCATTTTAGAGTTAAATCTGAGAATCCATATAATTTAATAAATCATAGAATCTGGATTTGAAGCAGGGATTTTTGACTCTAATTCTATATTTCCCTGTAGGTTCCCATAGGTATAACTGGAAACCTTATTCAATATTAATATCTTCAAAAGAAATAGAAATTGAGCAATGACTTATGATCTATAGTGCTAATAAAAGCTATCAGAGAGGAATCCCCTCGTTGGCCCAAAACAAATAAACTTGCTTCTCTTACTTCTTTCCCAATATTTTCCTTTCCTTCTGGACATGGATCCCATTATTTCTCACCTTTTCAAATAATCCTCTCATTCAGTTAGCCCTGGACCCTCCCATATTACTAATTTCTCCCTCTACATGGCCACCTCAGTTTTTCCTTCTCTTGCCAGCAAATTCTCCAATTCCTCGGGTCTCATTGACTCTGCAATCCAATCTGGCTTTTTTCACCTCTTCACTCCACGTGCTCTCCCTACATGCCTTCATCCAGTCACAGGGAGTTAAGTACTTCCTTAGGCTAATTCCACACTCAAATCTCCGAACACTTACCTGGGATCTGTAAGTCAAGGTTGAATAGTTACCTCTAAACAAAGATGTTCAATAACCCTCTTGAAATAAAAGTCTTTCGATATATTGTGTCCTTAAGAGGGGGAAAAGCATGTGGAGCCAGAAAAGTAATTTTCACAAGCTCCTTTGGTGATAAAGTTTATAAGCACTGGCTTATAATTTGACACAGAATTCTATTTCCACAGCAATATTAGTCTACTCAAGTAGAACAAAGATTATATGAGAAAACTTAACAAAACAAAAAGACTTAATTTATATTGCTGTAATTTTGAGGGATTTAAGGTTCTGTCTCTCATTGCAAAAACGAAAGTGAAATGCTATAATTCTGCATTCTGTTTAGATATAGATATATGTATGTTTATTCAGAAAGTATTTGAGTTTACATCAGCTATAGAGGCAATTAGTCCAGTTCTCCCAATCCTCCCCAAAAGGACTACTTCCATTTGGTCTAGATATTTTTCCATCTTGGAAAACAAAACTTCCATTTGTGCAACTTATTCACTCAAGTGGTATTGTTGCTGTATATATAATTATTATTTGCCTGTGATATATGATTGATAACTTTTAAAATTTTGTTCTACACACAAAATTAAGATAATTGGCTTTACAGAATAATATGCCCCTT
The DNA here is from genome assembly GCF_015220235.1 of Choloepus didactylus. NCBI lineage: Eukaryota > Metazoa > Chordata > Mammalia > Pilosa > Megalonychidae > Choloepus > Choloepus didactylus. The sequence continues at coordinate 62,631,285 of NC_051319.1, read as the reverse complement.
GGAAAAGAAAATAACATGATATTAATGCATATACCATGAAGAAAAGTTGGACAGGTTATATAAGTAACTATATTAATATTTTCAATTTCACAGAGAGTCATAAGAGGATAACATTGAATTGCATTTTGTTGGTCAGTTGTGACTTTTATATATTGAAATAAAATTCTTTCAATATATTGTGTCCTTCAGAGGGGGAAAAAGCCAAGTGGAGCCAGAAAAGTAATTTTTACAAGCTCCTTTGGTGATAACAAAGTTTATGAGCACTGGCTTATAATTTGATACAGAATTCTATTTCCACAGAAATATTAGTCTACTCAAGTAGAACAAGGATTGTACGAGAAAATGTAATAAAGCAAAAACATTTTTCTACATCTTGGAAAGTATGGTTCTTTTTTAATGTTTGTGTTGCTAGAGATCCTCTATATATTTAGAATATTATGCTTTTAACATTTTTGTTGTTGCTATTTTTTGTTTCACCTGCCTTTTAATTCTATTGTTCTTTTTCTTTTATAAGTGGCTTGAATGCAGTGTGTATCAAATATCTCAATCATTTTCCCAATGGCTGCATACTTTGTTGTTATGAATGTCACTGTTCAACTTGAAATTATTTATGTGTTCACAAATATATTTACAAATGAGTCATATCCATGTAACTTTTGGTTTTTGGTGATTTCACTTTTTTCCATTTAATTGTTTAGTGCTTCTGGACTTTGTTTTGTAGTATGGGTGGAAGGTGAACCTCATCTTTGAATCTCTTCCTCACAAATATTCAATTTTCCTTTCTCTTATGAATGTTCTCATTTTTCTTATTTTTATTTTTATATATTATAAGAATATACATACATTTTTGTTCATTTCTATATATAAATTTCAATGATCTGTTGTCTACTTTCCCTTTATTGTAATTTTATTCTATGTCTTAATATCTAATAGACTTTTTTCCCCAAAATGTTAGTTCCTTACTCTTATTCTTTCAGAAGGAATTCAGAATTATTTCATCAAGTTAAAAGAAAATGCAATTGGAACTTTGCTTGAGATTACATTATTTCACCAATATGTATATTTGCTTTTTATTTAAATTAGATACCTTTACTAAGTAGAGGAATAGCCTTTGATTTCAAGTTTTCTAAGACATTTACTTGGACACTCTCTTGAGTACTTTTTTCAGCATCTTGCTGAGATGATTTCACAGAATTTCTTACAGACTGCTGGATGTGATATAGTTTATAAAATAAACCAAATTGATCTCATTTTATTTATCATTGGCAGCATGGCCATGATCTGATCAGCCTTAGAGAAAACTGAAAGGCCTTCAGGGGCCTTTACATGTGTAAAGAGAAGGTAGGAGAGGGAGACTAAAATGGCCTTAGCTCCAGAGCCCTGCTTAAAACCAAGTTTCATCTTTAATCTGTTTTGGGTACCTGAGGGATTTTTAAGTTTGCAAAGTCTGTGAGCTTCATTTTTACTTTGTGGCAAGCACAGGACTAAATTTATGGTTAGATTGGATATTTGAATGTTGCTAGCTTCCAAAAAAAATTTTGCATCTTTTAATGTTATTGGTGATTTTGGAACAATAGCTGTGGCATGAGAATTTCCTGTTCCCTTTGGAACAGTAGATATAATACAAGAATTTCCTGTTCACTTAATATTTGAAGGCAATAATTAAGCCGATTTTTTTAAAAATGTATATTAAAAAGCTCAAGGTATTATTCTAATGTAAAATAGCCTCTGCACACCTTTTTGATATTATTATTTTGATAGCGTATATGGTCCTTCAAATTACCCATTTGGAGACTTTCAAATTACTAATACAAAAGCAAATATTTGTTTCCTTATATCTGCTTATTAAAATCTCCCTTTTCATCTATAATTAAATACCATTAGGTTTAATATATTTTCCCTAATTCTAGAATTGAATGGTTATTTCATTTGTTTTCTGATTTTTATATATTTTTGTTTCATAAATATAGATTTTAAAGCCATGCATATTTTCATGATATTATCATTTTAGTTGTTTACAAATATTTTGTAATTATAGTTTTTGAATTTTGTATCACTAATTTTTGGTAAGTACTTCAAATTTCAGATATGGAGAATTTTTTTTAGCTTTTGTTATAATTTCCATTTTTGTTTCTTTGTGATCAGAAAATCAGATTCTTACCATGTATATTTTAGAAAATTAATTCACATTTTCTATGTAGCAAACCTAGTTACTAAGCTGCGGTTCCTCACTTTATTCAATTGTAATCTAGAGAACCTGAGGAACAGCCTCAAAATTGTTTTTATCTTCACCAGCCAAGGTATTCTTCAGTAAACCATCCCAATCACTCTAAATCTAACATGAGATAGAATACTGTCATTCCTCAAATGTCTTAATTTTAAAAATAAGGAAAACAGAAAGAAAGAAAATAAGGAATAATAAAAGAAAAAGCACTCATTCACCCAAGTTGTAGTCTGATAATAGCCTGTTTGGGGAAGTTATGTTTTCCTGTCAGCATATTGATTCTTCTTATGTATAGATGGTTTTAAATAAAGACCCATGAGAGTATCACCTATACACTATTATTCTTAGCATCATATAACTGTTATCTTACTGAATTAGTGTCGGCTATAGGGGGTTATTAGCTTTATTTACTCTCATTTACTATATCGAAGTTTTCTAAGCAGTTTCTGCTTACTTTACATGATGTAACATAACGTGAATCAATGTCTTCTCTGACCTGTTGGATGTAAACTACATTCACATATATTTCTGGAAGCAAATGAGAGCCTATATACTGAAGAATGGAAGGACTTCCAGCCCCCACATTACAGAAGGCATATTGTCCTAGGCCATTTAATCTGGAGAGTCAGACCATCCAATACACAAAAGGTTCCTAAACCAAGAAACATGAGACCCTGAAAGAGCAAATGATTATTCAACCCTGTTTAGCAAATGTTACAAAAAGTTATGACTCTTAAAATATATTTTTTTCTGGCAATAGCAGCTATATATTTCATCCAAAGATGTATGTTTCCCAAAATAATAATTTTAAAACACAAGTGGAATCTGTCAATATGTTAATAGGCTGTGGGAGAGTGTCTACACTATTCTTCACTTCATTTATGGAGTAGGACATAAGATGATGTATAGCGATAATGGCTTATTACCCTGAAAACTACGTCCCTGTAGTCTTTGAATTTGTCCATCTGCTTTTAGTGCTTGCTTAATCTAAGACTCAAACTGGGTTAAGGCACAAGGGAAAGCTAACTTATACTGTACTTTTTTTACTATCTAAGTATATGTCCCTGCTTTCTAAGCAGACATAAACTGCTAACATATTTTTTCCTCATTCTTCTTGCTCTACAAGGTCCATAGTAAAGAGAAGTAGAATTTTTCAGATTTTCAAGGATGCTCAGGCAAAGTTCTGAGTTACAGGGAACTAATATATCATTTACTACTTTGAGAATTTTTTTTAAAAGTAACTGTCCCTATCCTCACATTCCACAAGAATGATACAAGGAAGGAAAAAAAAAAAAAAAAAAAAAAAAAAAAAAAACTTGCTCACAACATAAGGATTAAATGTACATACTAAAAATGCCATTTAACCAAATTTCCACTTTGTTGAAAAGTTAAGGAAAATTGTGTATTTCTAAAGGTTGACAATGGTTGTGATGCTTGAAGATTATTAATGCATTAATGTTAAAGGGAATATTAAGCTGTACAAATGTACAGCTTTGCAACATGCTTGAAAGACTAGTGTACCATTTTAAGCTTGCTTGGAATGGGCTGTGGTTGCAGAGGTGCTACAAATATAAGAGCCAGGACCATAAAACTCCTAAAAGAAAATGTAGAGAAGCATTTTCAGTACTTTTAGTAGGTGATCATTTCTTAGACTTTATACCCAAACCACAGGCAATGAAAAAAAAATGCATAATGGGACCTTGTTCTAGTTTGCTAATGCTGCTGGAATGCAAAACACCAGAAATTGATTGGCTTTTACAAAGTGGGTTTATTTGATTACACAGTTACAGTCTTAAGGCCATAAAGTGTCCAAGGTAACACATCAGCAATCAGATACCTGATGATGTCCGGAAAATCTCTGTTAGCTGGGAAGGCACGTGGCCAGCGTCTGCTCCAAAGTTCTGGTTTCAAAATGGCTTTCTCCCAGGACGTTCCTCTCTAGGCTGCAGTTCCTCAAAAATGTCACTCTTGTTGCATTTGGGGTATTTGTCCTCTCTTAGCTTCTCTGGAGCAAGAGTCTGCTTTCAGCGGCCGTCTTCAAACTATCTCTCTTCTGCAGCTCCTGTGCTTTCTTCAAAGTGTCCCTCTTGGCTGTAGCAGCTTGCTCCTTCTGTCTGATTTTACATAGTGCTCCAGTAATTTAATTCAGATCCACCCTGAATGGGTGGGCCAACACCTCCATGGAAATTATCCTATCAGAGTCATCACCCACAGTTGGGTGGGGCACATCTCCATGGAAACACTCAGAGAACTACAATCTAATTAACACTGATAGATCTGCTCACACAAGATTACATCGAAGATAATGGCATTTAGGGGGACGTAATACATTCAAACTGGTACATTCCACCCCCTGGACCCCAAAATGACATTATCTTTCCATGTACAAAATACATTCATCCCACAACAATATCACAGAAACTTAAATCATTTCAGTAACAATAGTTAAGTACAAGATCCCATCAAAATCAATTATAGGCGTGGTCAGTCCTAAGGCATAATTTTCCTTTAGCTGTGGATCTGTGAACTTAGAACAAGTTATGTGCTTCCAATATACAAAGGAGGGACATTCATAGGATAAACATTCCCACTGCCATAAGGAGAAAGAGTAAGGAAAACAGGGTTCACAGGAACAAAACAGTTCCTAAAACCTGCAGGACAAACTCCATAGATTTCAAAGTCTAAGAGTCATTTACAGAACGGCATTGCATCCTTGGGGTTTGAGAGAGTGGGAGTCTAACCCTCCCTAAGGGCCTTTTTGGCAGCCCTTTCCTCTCCAAATGCTTGGGTGAGTTCTCCAATATATCCACACATTGGGGAGACCACCTTCTCGGCCCCACCCTCCTCAAACATCCGGGCAGCAACTGGATTCCCTTCCATCTCTGGGGCACACGCTCAACTCCTTCAGAACAGTGTGGTGGCAGCCAGGCTCTCCCCAATTGCCTGGGAATGTGCTCCACCCTCTTTGTGACCTAGGGTGGCAAAACTCTTCTGGAGCATCGAGGCAGAATGCCCACCCTCGACCTCCAGGGCAAACTCACCCTTTCCATGCATGTGGGCCACTCTGCTCTCCTAGCCCAAGGCCTCCTGACTCCAAACCTCAACCTCCATGGCTCTGTCTTTGAAGAAAATTTTTCCTTCAATTTGTTCCTTGTCTATCTCCTCCAGTCCAGACCAGCAACAGCTCTGTCTATAAAGACTTCACAAAAATTCTGTTGGCTTCACATGAAGCACACAGGGGTCAAAGCCATCAGACAATAGGACTTTCCACAAATCCTTTCTGCTTAATTCTTTTTCCAATCTTAGCTTGTACGGAAATTGTGGCTGGGTTCCATGTTTGGTTACACCCTCATGTTGGGCTGTAGCTTCTGGGATTCCACCCCCTGGAGGCCTGTAATTTTCCAAGCCATCAGGTTCTGGTTTCTTGGAACCCAAGAGTTCAGTTCTAAGTTTATCTCTCTCTGCTTGCATTTTACTATAAGCTGCAAGGAGAAGCCAGGGTACATCCTCCACACATAGTCTGGAGATCGCCTTAGCTAAGTATTCCAGGTTGTTGCTTTCAAATTCTTCCTTCCATCTGACAGCAGGACTCAATATTGCCAAATTCTCTGCCACTTTAAAACAAAACACATTCATCATTTCTGTTCAAGGCCTTGTCAGAAGTATCTTTAGAGTCCATATTTCCACAAACAGTCTCTTCAAAGCAGTTTAGGCCTTTTCTACTAAGCTCCTCACAATTCTTCCAGAATCTTCCCCTTATCCATTTAAAAAGCCATTCCAACATGTTTGGTATTTGCAAACTCAGCAGCAAAAGCACCCCACTCCTGGTACCAAAATCTGTTCTAGTTTGCTAATGCTGCCAGAATGCATAACACCAGAAATTGATTGGCTTTTATAAAGGGGGTTTATTTGGTTACACAGTTACAGTCTTAAGGCCATAAAGTGTCCAAGGTAACACATCAGCAATCAGGTACCTTCACTGGAGGATGGCCAATGGTGTCCAGAAAACCTCTGTTAGCTGGGAAGGCATGTGGCTGGTGTCTGTTCCATAGTTCTGGTTTCAAAATAGCTTTCTCCCAGGACGTTCCTCTCTAGGCTGCAGTTCCTCAAAAATGTCACTCTTAGTTGCACTTGGGGTATTTGTCCTCTCTTAGCTTCTCTGGAGCAAGAGTCTGCTTTCAACGGCCATCTTCAAACTGTCTCTCATCTGCAGCTCCTGTGCTTTCTTCAAAGTGTCCCTCTTGGCTGTGGTAGCTTCCTCCTTCTGTCTGATCTTGTATAGACCTCTTCAAAATTAAATATTTTTGTGCTTCAAAGGATGTTGTCAAGAAAGTGAAAAGGCAGTCTACTCAATGGCAGAAAATATTTGGAAACCACATATGTGATAAGGGATCAATATCCAGAATATATAAAGAAATTCTGCAACTCACTGATAAAAAGACAACCAACCCAATTAAAAAATGGGCAAAAGACTTTAACAGACTTTTTCCAAAGAGGAAATACAAATGGCTAAAAAACACATGAAAAGGATACCCAACATCACTAGTTATCACAGAAATGCAAATCAAAACCACAATGAGATATCATTTCACACCCACTAGAACAGCCACCATTTAAAAAACAGAAAACTAAAAGCATTGGAGAGGATGTGGAGAAAGAGGAACACTCATTCACTGCTGGTAGGATTGCAAAATGGTGTAGCCACTTGGAAAACAGCTTGGAGGTTCCTCAGGAAGCTGAGTATAGACTTGCCATATGATCCAGCAATCCCACTACTAGGTACATACCCAGAAAAGCCAAAAGCAAGGATGAGAACAGAAATTGGCACACTGATGTTTACAGCTGCATTATTCACAATTGCCAAAAGGATGGAAGCAACCTAAGTGTTCATCAACTGATGAATGGATTAACAAAATGTGGTATATACATACAATGGAATATTATTCAGTTGAAAGAAGGAATGAAGTCCTGATGCATGTGACAACATGGATGAAACTTGAGGATATTATGTTGTTGAAATAAGCCAGACACAAAAGGCAAATATTGTATGACCTCACTAATATGATCAAGTAATAACAAGCACACTAGTTAAAATCTAGAATATAGGTGTTCCAGTTTGCTAATGCTGCTGGAATGCAAAACACCAGAGATGGGTTGGCTTTTATAAAAAGGGGGTTTATTTGATTACACAGTTACAGTCTTAAGGCCATAAAGTGTCCAAGGTAACACATCAGCAATCGGGTACCTTCACCGGAGGATGGCCAATGGTGTCTGGAAAACCTGTTAGCTGGGAAGGTACGTGGCTGGCATCTGCTCCAAAGTTCGGGTTTCAAAGTGGCTTTCTCCAGGGATGTTCCTCTCTAGGCTGCAGTTCCTCAAAAATGTCACTCTTAGTTGCACTTGGGGTATTTGTCCTCTTTCAGCTTCTCTGGAGCAAGCGTCTGCTTTCAACGGCTGTCTTCAAACTGCAGTTCCTCTCTCAGCTTCTGGGCATTCTTCAGAGTGTCCCTCTTGGCTGTAGCTCCTCTTCAGAATGTCACTCACAGCTGCACTGAGATCCCTCTGCCCGTCAGCTCATTTATATGGCTCCATTGATCAAGGCCCACCCTGAATGAGTGGGTCCACACCTCCATGGAAATATCTCATCAGAGTTATCACTCAAAGTTGGGTGGGGCGCATTTCCATGCAAATCTAATCAGCACCAAAACGTTTGCCCCACAAGACTGCATCAAAGAATATGGCTTTTTCTGGGGGACATAATACATTCAAACCAGCACAATAGGTTACCAGGAGATAGAATGAGGGTAGAGAATGGGGAGCTCATGCTTAATTTGTGCAGAATTTTTAATTAGGTTGGTTGTAAATGTTGGGGTGATGGTAGCACATCATTATGAGTGTAGTCAACAGTGCTGAATTATGTATGTGAATGTGAATTATGTATGTGAATGTGGTGGAAGTTTAGGGTTGTGTATGTCACTAGAAGGAAAGCTAGAAGATGATACATGGGACTCTATAACATAGTGATTCTTTTTGTGGATGATGACTGTGGTTAATAGCACAAATATAAGAATGTTCTTTCCTGAACTAAAACAAATGTACACCAGTATTATAAGGTGTTAACAATAGGGTGGTATATGGAAAAAATAAAACTAATGCAAACTATGGACTATAGTTAACAGTAATATTTTAATATTCTCATCTCGGTTGTAAGAAAGATAGCACACCAATGCTAAGTATCAATAATGAGGGGTGTAAGGGGTGTGGGGTTTTTCTTTGAGGAATAATGAGAATGTTCTAAAATTGATTGTGGTGATGAATACACAACTCCGAATATACTGCAAGCCATGGATTGTACACTTTGGATGGATTGTGTAGTGTGTTAATATATCTCAATAAAACTGCTTTTTTAAAAAAAAGAGAAAAGGGAGGCAGCTTCTCTGCTGCCAAGATTTCAGAATATGAGGCAGTGGCTCTGTTCCAGGGGACAGAGCTGCAATGGAATATTCTCGGATGGGCAAAAAATAGAACATCGGTGCAAGTTATCCATATTAATTCTTTTCATATGCTCACCCTTAATTTATAGTCCCATTTATGAAGGCTAATTAACCAAAATATAATGTTTATTTCTTCACTTCCCACATACTGAATTACTGATCTTGAGAAATTCCTACCTATCTAAATGACATCACTATTGCACATCATAATTTGAAGGCATAGGGAGGACCTAATGCAAAAATCATAGAACTTGAAATAAATTAATAAATTAATTTTGTTTCAATTAGTGTAATATATAATGTAATATATACATTATGTAACTATAAAATAAATGTATAAATATATTAAATATTTTACTAAATATGCAATGTATAGTATATAACAATGTATTCTATATATGCATTATGCAATTCTATCAATATCTATCTAACTAATATGTTCTGTCAAACCAATTTGTAAACCATCCTCTGCCAAATGTTTCTGAATATAGCATATTGTCTACATTTGGAGCCTTTGGAAATAAGTTTTATTACCTTTCCAATGGGGAAATCATCCTGATGTACTAAGATATTTTAACTGAAATATGGGACAATAGTTGATCTAACAGAAATAACTACTGACTTCCAGGAGAATGAAAACAGTTTTCCTATCACCACACAGTAGACAATATAGAACCTTAAATTACATATCCAATATCAGAATCACAATAGATAGATATAAAGAACAAATATGCCATATAATTTTAACATTTTTAGAGAGAATATCAACATTTTGAGGAGAAAATGTCAAGGTCCCTTAAAAGCAAAATGTAAACTTTGTGGATTTATTTATAGTTTAAAAAGCCTACATTTAAGTTCTACAATGCACCAATCACTGTCTTAGGTGCCAGGAATACAATGATTAATGTTTCTGTCCTTGCCTCCAAAGAACACTTATTCTCCTGGGGAAAATCTGACATTAAAAATATAATTACAATTCAATTTCAAATGTGATACAGATAAGGATCAGAGAGTACGAGTTGACAGACTATGAGGGAGTCAAGAAAAATTTTACAGAAGGGATAAACTTGTACTGAGAGGATGAAAGGGGATTTGGGGGCCATCAGTCAGAAAAAGTAATTCCAAAGAAACACATGGAGATTTGAAAGAACATGGCTTAAATAGTCAAAAACCTAGCAGTTCATATGACTGACAACAGAGAATAGATGGAAGAAGTTGGAAGGTTTGATAACACACTGTGTGGTGATAAATCGCAGTAGTGATCTTGGGGATACTTGTTAATACTTCTAAAGTTCCAATTTACAAACACACACAATCTCTTGTTTTATATTGTTTGATGTGGCTTTCGCTTAGATTTCATTTACAAAGTAAGGATATAGCCCTTTATTCTTAAATTGCTAATGAATTTTATTTTTATATCAAAATCTTATCAAATCCTTCCTGAGCATCTATTAAAATGCTCTTATGATTTTTCTCCTCCTTCTACTATCATAGATTAATAGATTTCTGAAGATTGCTGATATAAAACATATTACATTCCTGAGATAAACTATATTATTCATAATTTATTACATTTATACATGTGTTGATATCTGTGCAACTATTTAGGATTTTTCATCCATGTTAATAAAGCAAAGTTGATTTAAACTTTGTATTTTCTACTTAATTTTTGCTGATTCTGGAAAAAAGGAAAGAGATCAACATGGAAGCAAATCCTCCAACCTAAGCTGCCCCAACAAATAACATGTACTTCAGAGAAGAACCACCAAAAAATCATTAGCTCATAGAACCAAAACACAGAAAGGCAAGGGTAAAGTTGATTCAGGAATTGGACAGCTGCCAGGACACTTTCTGCCCCTCAACACTGCTCACCTCTGCAGGTTTTATTTTCTCTTACTGTGGATGCCTTTTTTTACCTGTTAGAAACCATCTTCTGGGATGGGAACTCTGGATTTGCATTCGTAAAAGTCATCATCCCTGTGGGAAAGGAAATTCACACATTCCCCTTGGTGACCGTTGGAAACATTAGAGGAATGACCCAGAGTGGCCCCACTGGGCCCTGAATCAGGGAGATGAGGTATCCTAATTCACATCACATGAATCACAGTCACTGGAGCTCCTGAAGTCTGAGATTTGTGATTCTAGTAAGAAACACACAGCTACAGCGCAGAAGGCCACGTCCACAAAAGAGGTACGCGAACATTGGAAAAAGGAAGTTTGTACCTTCTAAAACCAACCTACCTTCTTTTACAGTAAAAAAAAAAATCGATTATTTGAATAGATACCTATCATGAGACTATTCAACCAATGCAGGTCTGGGTGAAGGCATAGAAGATATGAGAGCTTTTCCTTTGGTTTTCTTCCTTACCCCCAGGAGCTGGAGTATTCGTCTCACTAAAGGTTGGTGCCGTGATCCAGTCCTCTCCCTTCACTGTTTGGACATTTCAATGTTATTTACTTTCCATCCTGTTTCACTCATGAAATATTTAGTAAGTTTAGTACAAAGAATGGCATACTCCAGTCATAGTACTTCAGAGGAAATTTGATGACTTTGTCTGGCTACTCACAACCTTCCACCGTTTCCATCTGCTCTGCTCATGAGAACAAACAACTGTCACATTCAATGTCAATTTCCCCCTACTCTAATGAAAACCAGAAAGGAATACATGCATGTGTCAATTATATACTAACAGAGAATAAATATAGACCAGATTTTAAAAATAAGAACCATCTTAATTTAGCTAAGGCCAAATTACCATGATTTGTTGTGGAAAAAAACTTTAATTTACATTAGAGTAAAAGAAAATGAACAATTCCAAGTTTTCTTGGTGTTGCCAGAAAGATGTAGCATTCAATAAATGCAAAGCATTTTCCCTTTCTTTTGCTGTTGCAATTATTCCATTCAGATTACTAGAAATCCCCCAAGAAAAAGACTGCAACATCATTTATTTTTTCCTGATGAAGTTGATCTTTTTGTAAGATATCAGTGATCTTTTTGTAAGAAAAAAGTTTAAAAAGTAAAACTCTAGATATAAAAATGGAAAATAAAATATCCCTTACTGACTTTATAATATCCCAAATCTCTTTTTTATGTATTCTTAAACTATGTAAAGAAGAAAACACATTGCAAAAGTTTCATTCACAACATATTTAAGAATGTCAATGAAAATAATTTCTACTCAACTCTTAACTCATACACAAATTAGTCATACTAAGCCTGTCTAACCTTGCTTTGATATGATGACATATTATAATTTGGGGAAAATTGAGTACAACAAACATGTCTTTTGTTGTATAGAGAAGCATGAAGATTCTTTACATTTTCTGTTAAAACTCTTCATATGTATCAATATATTTTTTATATGCTTGGTGCTATTGTTATATTCTAATGGACTCCCAGAAGCAATTATTGGTATTTGAAATCATGTTTTTCTTCCTTAAGGCACACACAGCATATATAAAATTATCATATCTATTTGGCAGTCAAAAAATATTTCAATTCATAAAAGACCAATAAAATACCACTTCTAATTTTCTAATCATTATTTTCCTTTTGAAAAGACAATAAAAATTTAGTGAGAAATTCTGCCAATTTGTGTATTATATGCACAGTGCTATAATTTTAAATAATGAAGATTTTTAGTTGTTTCTCAGATGGGATGATAGCATATTCAGTGAAAAAACGCTTATTGTTATTCTCAGCATATTAAGCATATGGGGAAGTAAATTATAGTAACATTTTACCTAAAGACTTTTTTCTTACACTTTTTATTTTGTATAATCTTGGCATAAAGTCAAGCTGAGCGATTTTGTTTTGTAAGTCAGAAAGCACCTAAAGGAACAGTATTGATCATACTTTGGATACAAAGTAGAAAACAGAAGCTTTGGGTCATCATTATTACAGGCCACTGAATATTAGAATTCACATCAGTCTGCTCCTAGACTGGGACTGCAGGCCGAATTAAATCAGAATGTTAAGCCAGTTTGATCTAATCTGCTTGTGTAGATAAAACATCAAAGTTCCATCATGACAAATATAACATCTTAAACAATTTTTTTTCCTTATCATCTTGCCTCTGACATTTTATTATATGACAGACCAAGAAACAATACTGATATCCCTTGGAGAGTTTAATTTGCATCTGATATCTTTTAGAAAGACTTCCTGACAGGAATAGCAATCATACTATGAAACGGTTCATTTTATTTTTTTTTACTTTTTTATTAGAGAAGTTGTGGATTTATAGAACAATCATGAAAAAAAAAGTATAGGATTCCCATACACCACACCATCACCACCACCTTGCATTGGTGTGCCAAATTTGTTACAATTGATGATAGAAACTTTCTATAATTGTACTAATATGTTAGTAGTAATAACCAGCATTTATTGAGAGATTCTATGTTCTAGGCACTGTGTGAAGCAATTTACATGGATTAAGTCATTTAAAACACCCAATAAACAAGCCAGTGAAATATGCCCTCTTTTTTTTTAATTAGAGAAGTTGTAGGTTTACAGAAAAATCATGTGAAAAATAACATTCCCATATATCCCCCTATTGTTGACATTTTGCATTATTATGGTAACTTTGTTACAATTGATGAAAGATTATTAAAATAGTATTAACTATCATCCATATTTACATTAGGCATCTTTTCCCCATATTCCATCCTATTATTAACACCTTGCATTACTGTGATACACTTGTTATAATTCATGAAAACAAACTTATACTGTACTATAGACTATAGGTCATCATTTACAATAGGGTTCACTGTGTTATATGATACTATGTTTTATCTTTTAATTTTTATTCTATGTATTTATTTACAATCTAAAATTTGCCCTTTTAGCCATATTCATATATATAAGTCAGTACTGGTAATTACACTCCCAATAATGTGCTACCATCACCACTATCCATTTCCAAATGGTTACAATCAACCTAAATAGAAATTCTGTACAAATTAAGCATCAAATCCCCATTCTCAATCCCCAGTTTATCCCCTGATAAACTGAGTTCTAGATTTTAACTCAATGAGTTTGCTTATTATAATTAGCTCATATCAGTGAGATCACATAATGATTGTCCTTTTGTGTCTGGAATATTTCACACAACATAACATTCTCAAAGTTCATCCATGTTGCTGCATGCATCAGGATTTCATTCCTTTTTACAGCTGAATAATATTTCATCATATGTATATAGCACATTTAGTTTATCCACTCATCAGTCAATGGACATTTGGGTTGCTTCCATCTTTTGACAACTGTGAGTAATGCCGCTATGAATACTGGAGTGCAAATATCTGTTCGAAACCCTGCTTTCAATTCTTCTGGGTATACACCTAGGAGCAGGATTGCCAGGTCATTGGCAATTCTATACTTAGCTTTCAGAGGAACTGCCAAACTGCCTTCCACAGTAGTGGCACCATTTTACATTCCCATCAGCAGTAAATGAGTATTCTTACTTCTCCACATCCTCTCCAACACTTGTAGTTTTCTGTTTTTTCAAATAGTAGCCATTCTAATGGATGTGAAATGATATCTCATTGTGGTTTTGATTTGCATTTCCCTAATAGCTAGTGATGTTTAGCATCTTTTCATGTGCTTTTCAGCCATTTGTATATCCTCTTTGGAGAAATGTCTATTCAAGACTTTTGCCTATTTAACTTTTTTTTTCAATTTTATTGAGATATATTCATATACCACACAAACCATCCAAATTATACAATTACTGGCTCACAGGGTCCTAGGGCAATTCAATGTTTAGTTTTCTGAGGAACAGCTAAACTGGCTTCCACGGTGAAATTCCCACCAACAGTGGATAAGTGTTCCCATTTCTCCACATCCTCTCCAACATTTGTAATTTCCTGTTTGTTTAATAATGACCATTCTTACATGTGTAAGATGATATCTCATTGTGGTTTTGATTTGCATTTACCTAATAGTTAATGAAAATGAACATCTTTTCACGTGCCTTTTAGCCATTTGTATAAAACGGCTCATTTTTAATAACATCTTTAAATATCACGATTTACTTGCATGCATTTTAAAGTTCTAGAACAGATATGTCAAAGTGGCTTCAATATAGATCCCAAAGCCTGAAGATAAATCTAATGAACTAAGACATACTCTCAACTTTTTTACAGCACACAGACATGAATCTAACTGTACTTGGGAAAATGTACAATAGTTTGAGAACTTTTTAAAGTTAAGACTATTTATGCAATTGAGGCTTGCTGGAGGAAATTCCCCTTGGGCAGTTTAGGAAGCTTGGACACAAAGAGTCACAAATGGTTTATTCCTATAGTTTACTTGAGAATTTTGGATACTTTTTATGACAACTCTGGTCTCTGCTTTTTTTATTTTATTGTATAACTGAAAGAAGTGACCACCATTTTATTCCCACTATCACCATTTGTGACTGGGGAGAGAATGGTCCTTTCTGATCTCCTGACACAATATAGAGATCAATGATTGAAGAAATACAGTTCCTTTACAACTTTAGGATGCTTCAAAGTACTGTAAATAAGAAACATAAGTCCATTCTGTAAAATAATTTGATTACTGACTTGCTAATTGAGTAAAATTAATTAACCATATTAAGAATAATTTAGAGTGCTACTTCCTATTTCTTTTCTCGGTATGGATTTAGATTTTACAATCCCCCCCCCACACACACATACACTCAGTTAAGTGAGTGTTATATGGCATATATATATTTAACCTATTGTATTAGAAACGTAACAACAAAAACAACAACAGAATAGGAAGTTTTACCTCAAAAAGGGATCCTGGGGAGTCATATTTGAAGCCTTTGATTATTCCACACTGTGATTTGGCTGACAAACGAGTCCTCAGTATTCTGCTTCAGACTAAATATTTCAGCCAGAGAAATACAGAGGAAAATTGTGTAAATTTTGGAGACAGTCTACTCCCTATGAGCAAGAGTGCTCATGGAGAAGTGCTTGGTGATTCATAAAGAAAATGCTAAAATACTTGGGAAGATGGCTTCAAAACTGAAGTTAGGGGATCCAGTTTACAACCTGGACACGTGCTCATATGAAAGCCCTTTGGATTCTAGTGAAAGCCTAAATCCATAAGAAGTTAACCACTGCTACCTATTTTCCTTGAACAAGAAATCAATCACAAGCCCCAATCTAATTTAAAAAGATCTAGGAATTAGAGTTCCCCTTAGCTTCTGGAAGAGAAAACAGATTGATAAGCATACAGCCAGTCTTTGTCCTTACCCTAATCATTCAATCAAATGCATATCTAAGCAAGCCCTTCTTTTATTCAGTATCAACTTTATTGAAGTATTATTTATGTGCAATAACTTTAAACTGTACCATTTAATGAGTTCCTACAGTTATATACACATGAAACACCACTAAAATCAAACACAGAATATTTCCATCACCTCAAAAGATCCTTGGTCATCCATATGTCTGCTGCAGACGTAGTGGGGGACACAGCCCCACACTGACTCAGACTTTACTCAGCAAAGTGAGGGTGCAGGAAACCCACAGCTTCGGCCATGCCCAGTCAGACACACCAGGAGGCAATTCAGCACCACCCAACCAGACTCAGCTGGGATCCAAGAGATAATTGAGCCCCACCCAGCCAGACTCAACTGGGCTCTAAGAAGTACTTTAGTCCCACCCAGCAAGACTCACCTGGGCTCTAAGTGTAATTTAGCCCCACCCAGCCAGACCCAGCCAGGCTAAAACAGGTAATTCAGCCACAACCAACCAGATGCAGCTGAGTTCCAAGAGGTAATTCAGCCACACCTGGTCAGACACAGCCTTGAATCCAGAAGGTAAACACCTTCTGGAGAACAATTAAGTCACTGAACAGTGCCATCTACTGGGAAGACCAGAAAGTGCAATGGAATTTTAGGACTCCACCAAACCTCTGTAGACTTTATCGTAGGCCCAGTAGAATTGCTCTATACCCCTGACTGGGAAACTGGACCTGTTTAAGTTGAGAAATATGGGAAACCCAACAATTAGAGCAGTGCTCCAAAACAAAACCAGGGTTTGCTGACTGGCAAAAAATGGAACACCGTTGGGAGCCAGAAGAATATTTTTACATGCACACAGAGAACTTGCTTTGGTACCCAGTGCCTATCCCCTAGAGGCAGGTTGCTGTGGGTGCCTGGTTATAAGGGGATACTGGGGGGCAGAGCTAATCTGACAACTGGCCAGCAAGAGAAACATATAGGAAGGGCAAGAACCAGAATAACAAGAGTAAACAAATTCAGATCAGTTAAACGTAAGCTGTGTTAAAGCTCTAGAATAATTTGAACTGAATGCCAAAGAACAAATAGAGAATGAAACCAACCAACAAGAAAACCCAACAAAAGAGTAAAAATGACCTCAAGAATAAATCAATCAAGAAATCAATGCCTAGACACCAACAAAAAATTACAAGTCACACTAGGAAAAATGAAGATATGTCCCAGAAAAAGGAACAAACTAACACTTCAAATGAGATATAGGACTTTAAACAACTAATTAAAGATGTTCAAACAAACTTGCTAACTCAATTTGAAATCAAATCAATGAGCTGAGGAATGATATGGCAAAAGAGATGAAGGATATGAAGAAGACATTGGGCAAACATAAGGAGGATTTTAAAGTTTGAAAAAACAAAAGGCAGAGCTTATGGGAATGAAAGGTACAACAGAAGAGATGAAAACACAATGGAGACTTATAACACAAGATTTGAAGAGTCAGAAGAAAGAATTCATGAACTAGAGTACGGGACATCTGAAATCCTACACATAAAGGAAAAGATAGGGAGAAGAATGGAAAAATATGAGCAAGGGATCAGAGAACTGAATGACAGCAGGAAGCACATGAATATACATGCCATAGGCATCCCAGAAGGAGAAGACAAGGGAAAAGGGGCAGAAAGAATAATGGAGGAAATAATCACTGATTTTACCATGTCTCAAAAAGACATAAAATTACAGATCCCAAAAGCACAGCATATCCCAAACAGAATAGACCTGAATAGACCTACTCCAAAACACATACTAATCAGATTGTCAAATGTCAAAGATAAAGAGAGAATTCTGAAAGCAACAAGAGAAAAGAGATCCATAATGTACAAGGTGAACTTGAAAAGACTAACTGTGGATTTCTCAGCAGAAAACATTGAGACAAGAAGGCAATGGTATGATATATTTAACATACTGAAAAAGAGTCAACCAAGAATTCTATATCCAGCAAAAATGTCCTCCAAACATGAGGGAGAACTTAAAATATTTTCAGACAAACAGGCACTTTATAGAGTTTGTGAACAAGAGACCTCCTTTTCAAGAAGTACTAAAGGGAGTTCTACAGGCTGATAGAAAAAGACAAGTGAGAGAGGTTTGGAGAAGGGTTTAGAAATCAAGACCATCAAGTAGGGTGAAAAGAAAGAGAGAAAAACATAAGATGTGACATACAAAATCCAAAAGCCAAAATTTTAGGAGAAAGTACTGCCTTTACAGTAATAACATTAAATGTTAATGGATTAAATTCCCCAATAAAAAGATACAGACTGGCAGAATGAATTAAAAGCAGGACCCAACTATATGCTATTTACAAGGTAAACAGACACAAGGACAAAATAGGTTGGAAAGTGAAAGGCTAGAAAAAGATATTTCATGCAAACAACAACCAGAAAAGAGTGGAGGTAGCTATAGAATGTCAGACAGAGGAGACTTCAAAGGTAAAACAATTAAAAGAGACAAAGAAGGGTGCTATATGTTAATAAAAGGGACAATTCATCAAGAAGACATAACAAACATAAATATTTATGCACTGAGTCAGAGTGCTCCAAAATACATGAGGCTCACACTGACAACACTGAAGGGAGAATTAGACACCTCTACAATAATAGTTCAAGACTTCAATGCACCACTCTCATCAATGGATAGAATACCTAGATAGAGGATCAATACAGGAACAGAGATGTTGAATACCATGATAAATGAACTAGATTTAAAAGACATTTATAGAACACTACCCCACAACAAAAGTATACATAATTTTCTCAAGTGCACAAAGAACATTCTCCAAGATAGACCACATTTTGAATCACAAAGCGAGTCTCAACAAATTTAAAAATATTGATATTATACAAAGCACTTGTCATATCATAATGGAATGAAGTTGGAAATAAATAACAGGTGGAAGGCTGTAAAATTCACAAATATATGGAAGCTGAAAAACACATTTTTAAACAACTAGTGGGCCAAGAAAGAAATTCCAAGAGAAATTAGTAAATATCTTGAGGCAAATGACATTGAAAACACAACATATCAAAACTTATGGATGCAGCACGGGTGGTGCTGAGAGGGAAACTTATTGCCCTAAATGTCTATATTAAAAAAGAAGAAAGAGCAAAATAAAGGAATTAACTGTTCACCTAGAGGAACTAGGCAAAGAATAGCAAATTAACCCAAAAGCAAACAGAAGAAAAGAAATAACAAAGATTAGAGCAGATAAATGAAACTGACAATATGAAAACAATAGAGAGAATCAACAAAACCGGAAGCTGGTTCTTTGAGAAAAATCAATAAAATCAATGGACCCTTAACTGGGCTAATAAAGGGGGGGGGGGTGGAGGAGGGAGGAGAGAGGAGAGAGAGGATGCAAATAAATAATAGCAGAAATGGTAAAGGAGACTTAACCACTGACCCCACAGATAAAGGAGATAATGAGAGGATTCTATGAGCAACTATTTGCTAACAAACTAGAGAACTTAGATGAAATGGAAAACTTCCTATAAAAGCATGAACAGTCAACATTGACCCAAGAAGAAACAGATAATCTCAACAAACCAATCACTAGTAAAGAGACAAATCAGTCATCAAACAGCTCCCCAAAAAGAAAAGTCCAGATGGCTTCACATATGAATTTTACTAAGCATTCAAGAAAGAATTAGCACCAATCCTGCTCAAACTCTTCAAAAAATTGAAGAGGAGTGAAAGCTACCTAACTCATTCTATGTAGCCATCATTCTAATGCCAAAGCCAGGAAAAGACACCACAAGAAAAGTAAATTATAGAACAATCTGTTTAATGAACATAGATGCAAAAATCCTTAACAAAATACTGACAAATCAAATCCAGCAGCACATTAAAGGAATTATACACCATGACCAGGTGGGATTTATTCCAGGTATGCAAGGTTGGTTCAACATAGAAAATAAATTAATATAATACATCATATCAATAAATCAATTTATCGTTATCATCTCAATTGACGAAGAAAAGCCATTTCACAAAATTCAACATCCTTTCTTGAAGAAAGCACTTAAAAGGATAGGAATAGGAGGGACCTTGCTCAAAATGATAAGGGCAATATATGAAAAACCCACAGCTAACATCATACTCAATGGGTAAGTATGGAAAGCTTTCCCTCTAAGATCAGGAACAAGACAAGGATGTCCAGTGTCACCACTGTTACTCAACCCACTGTGCTGAAATTTTAGCTAGAGCAATTAGGCAAGAAAAAGAAATAAAAGTCATCCAAATTTGAAAGGAAGAAGCAAAACTTTCAATGTTTGCAGATGACATGATCCTATATGCAGAAAATCCTGAATAATCTACAGGAAAACTATTACAGCTAATAAATGAATATAACAAAGTGGAAGGGTACAAGATCAACTCACAAAGTCAGTAGTGTTTCTATACCAGTAATGAGCAATATAAGGAGGAAATCAAGACAAAAATTCCATTTAAAATAGCAACCAAAAAATCAAGTATTTAGGAATAACTTAACCAAGGCCACAAAAGACCTATACACAGAAAACAACAAGAAATTCCTAAAAGAAATCAAACAGGACCTAAAAAATTAGAAGAACAAACTGTATTCATGAGACTAAATATAATTAAGATGTCAGTTCTACCTAAATGTATTTATACATTCAATGCAATGCTAATTAAAATGCCAACAACTTAATTTGCAGAAGTATGAAAACCAATAACCAAATTTATTTTGAAGGGCAAGGTGCCCTGAATAGCCAAAACTATCCTGAGAAAGAGGAATGAAGTGGGAAGTCTCACACTACCTGACTTTGAAGCATATAACAAGGTCAAAACAGCATGGTACTGGCATAAAGATAGATACACCAACCGATGGTATTGAATTGAATGTTCAGAAATGCATCCTTTCATCTATAGACAATTGATCTTTGATAAGGCATTCAAGCCATTGCAGCTGTGACAGAGACGCCTCTTCAATAAATAGTGTTTGGAGAACTGCATATCTATATCCAAAAGAATGAAATAGGACTCCTGTCTCACACCTTTATATAAAAAGTAACTTGAGAAGGACAAAAGACCTAAACACTAGAGCTAAGAACATAAAACTTTTAGAAGAAAATGTACTGAAATATCTTAAAGATCATTTGATAGGCTATTGTTTCCTATACCTTACACCCAAAGTACCAGCAATGAAAGAAGAAATAGATAACTGGGATCTCCTCAAAATTAAACACTTTTGTACATCAAAGGACTTTGTCAGAAAAATAAAAAGGCAGCCTATGCAATGGAAGACAATATTTGGAAACCACATATTGGATAAGGGTTTAATATCCAGAATATATAAAGAGATTCTACAACTCAACAACAAAAAGACAAACAAGCCAATTGAAAAATGGGCAAAAGACTTGGACAGACACTCTCCTGAAGAGGAAATACAAATGGCTCAAAAATATATGAAAAGATGCTCAACTTCACTGGCTATTAGGGAAATGCAAATCAAAACCACAATGAGATATCATCTCACACCTATTAGAATGGCCATTACAAAAAAAAAAAAAAAAAAAAAACAGAAAATAAAAAGTGCTGGAGAGGGTGTGGAGAGAGACACACTTACACCCTTATTCACTGTCAGTTGAAATGCAGAATGATGCAGCCACTCTGGAAGGCAGTGTGGTGTTTCCTCTGGAAACTAAGCATATAATTGCCATATGATCCAGCAATTCCATTACTAGGTATATGCTCAGAGGAAGTGAAAGCTAAGACATGAATGAACATTTGTAAACCAATGCTTATATTGGCAATATTCATAATTGCCAAGAGACGGAAACAGCCCATATGTTCACCAATGGACAAGTGGCTAGACAAACTGCAGTATATACACACGATGGAATATTATGCCACTGTAAGACCAAAGTCACAGAGAATATAACAACATAGACGAAACTTGAGGATGTTGTGTTGAGCAAAATTAGCCAAAAACAAAAGGAAAAATACTGTATGGTCTCACTAATATGAACTAACATTAATGAGCAAACTTTGAGAGTTAAAGCTGAGAACACAGGTTATCAGGAGATAGAAAAAGAGTAGAGATCAGGCATCTGATGCTGAAGGAGTATAAAATGTTCAACAGGACTGATTGTATAGATCCAGAAATGAATAACGCAATACTGCATGATGGTAGCACAATATTTAAGTACACTGAACAAAGATGACTGCAAGTAAAGTTGAAAGAAGAAGGCTAAGGACATGTATGACACAGAAGGAAAGACAGTAGATAGAGACTGGGACTTGATAACTTAGTGAAATCTAGAGTGGTCAATGATGGTGACTAAATGTACAAATGTAAAAGTGTTTTTACATGTGGGAGAACAAAGGAATGTCAACTGTGCAAGGTGTTGAGAATGGGATGCTTGTGGAAGAAGTATAATCTAGGAAAACTAGAGTATATATTTACCAGTATCATTGTCATATGCTTCCATTAATTGTGACAAAGGCAATATACCAGGGCTATGTCTATAAGAGGGGGATATAAGGGAGGTGTATGGAATTCACGGTACTTGGTTTGTTGTCTGACCTTTTTATTGTATTTTATTTTATTTTTATTTTTTCTTTTATTCTTTGTATTATTCTTATTTTAATTTTTTTGGGAGTAATAAATGTGTTGGGCTGATTTTGGTGATAAATGCATAAGTATATGAAGATACTCTGAATATTTGACTGTACATTGTGGATGATTGTATGGTATGGAACTATGCCTCTATAAAGTTGCAGGAAAAAAAGATAAACAGAGGGATATCAGTGCTGGAGAAAACATGGAGGGAAGGAGTTACTGATTCACTGTTGCTGGGGAAGTATAATGGTAGAGCACACCTGGAGGGCAGTGTGGCGGTTCCACAAGAAACTAAATGTGGGGTTGCCATAAGATCCTGAAACCTCATTATTGGGTATATACTTGAAAGAAATGAGAGCAGGGATATGAATGGACATCTGCACAGTAGTGTTTATGGCAGCAGTATTCATGATTTGCAATGGAAGGTGGTGGCCTAAAGGTACAACTGCTGAACAGAATGAACTGTGGTGTATACATACAATAAATTATTGAGTGGCTACAAGAAGGAAGGAAGTTGTGAGGCATGCAACTAAGTGGATGTATCTTGAGGACAACATTTTGAGTGAAAAAAAACCAGAAATGAAAACACAAACATAACACCTCACGAATACAGTCTAAATATAATGTGCAAACTCTGAGAATTGAATCTTAGAGAATAGGTTATCAGGGGAAGGTTTATTGTAGGTCCCTAGATTGTAAGCTCTTACAGCAGTCACATCTATTCCTAAGTTATAATGGTTACCTCTAAATTCTGAGATGCTGAGCTCTTTGTGTATAACCTGGTCTGTCCCTAGAACTTCAAGTACCTGTGTTACACCTGAGACTCAGAGCCAGAGTTTGACAGCTATGAATGTCAGTATTAGCCCCTACAGCAACTATGAAGAAAGTTGAAAAAGGGCTCAGAATTCAATTAGAGATATGAATGAAGCAGATCTGGTTAGGACTAAGGCAAATGAGACAAAAGGGTAAAGGACAGTAGACTGTGTTTTAACATTTCAAAATTTGTATGAGGCCAAAGGAAGCTATGTTATTTTGTGCAAAATCTATACTTTTTGAGCACACTAGATAACTTAACTTGTACAGTCAATTTACTCAAACACCATAAATACGTGGAACTTTGAATAGGGTGTGAGATCTAGTTGGTTTGTACAGGTTAGTGTGAAACCCCATATATCCCAAAGTAATTTGGACAGAGAATAAAAATGTATTTTTAAAGCCCTTCGGAGGGACTAAGTGGAAAATGTGGAAATATTAAACTTCCTTACCCGGGGAATTACTAATATTCTCACAAGCACCTTGGACTACCAATTTAGGAGGCCAAGCCCTCAATCTTGGGGCTTGCTTATGAAGCTTGTTACTGCAAAGGAGAGGCTTAGCCTCCTTATAATAGTGCCTAAGAGTCACTCCCAGAGAACCTTTCTTGCTCAGATTTGGCCTCTCAAGCCAACAAATTCACTGCCCTCCCCACTACGTGGGACATGACCCCAGGGGTGTAACTCTCCCTGCAATGTGGGACATGACTCTTGTGGAAGAGCCTGAACCTGGCATTGTGGGATTGATAAAGTCTTCTGGACCAAAAAGGGGAAGAGAAATGAAAGAAAATGACGTTTCAGTGGCTGAGAGATCTCAAATAGAGCTGAAAAGTCATTCCGGAGGGTATTCTTATTATACAGCTATCCCTTTTTAGTCTTTATTGTATTGGAATAGTTAGAAGGAAATACCTGAAACTGTTGAACTGCAACCCAGTAACCTTGATTTTTGAAGACAATTGTATAACTATGTAGTTTACACAATGTGACTGTTCAATTGTAAAACCTTGTGGCCTATACTCCCTTTATCCAGTGTTTGGACAGATGAATAGAAAAATGGGACCAAAAAGTAAATGAATAATAGGGGCGACTGGAGGTGGGATAGTTTGGGTGTTGTTCCTTACTTGTATTTTTACCTGTGTTTCTATTTTTTTGTTTTTTTTGTGTTTTTTTTTTTTTTGAGTAATGAAAATGTTCAAAAATTGATTTTGAAGATGCATTCACAAGTACATGAAGGTACTGTGAACAACTGATTGTAAACCGTGGATGATTGTAGGGTATGTGAATATATCTCAATGAAACTGAATTAAAAAAAAATAATTACTCATATATGGATGGATTTATTTCAGACTCTCTTTTCTGCTCCATTGGTCCACACGTCTTTTTCCAAAACCACATCTTTGATTAATGTAGCTTTATAGTGAGTCTTGAAATCAGGTGTATGTTTTCTAACTTTGCTCTTATTAATATTATTTTAACTATATTCATTTGTTTTCATTTGCATATAAATTTTAGAAAAAGATTTGAAAAACTTTACAAAAAGACTGCTAGAATTTGTATCATGATTGTATTGAATCCATTAGTTTGACAACTGGCATCTATATTAGGTTTTCCACTACAAGGATTTATTTGTGAGAGTGTGTAATTATTAAGAGATTTTTGATAGGAATTGGCTCACACTTCCTTGGGGATTGGCAAGTCTGCATTCCGTAGGGCAGACTGAAAGTTGGAAACTCAAAAGTGAAGTTGAATTCCTCAGGAAAAACTGACAAGGTGAAGTAGAGGCAGACATTCTTCTCACTTCTGAAATCCTCAGTTCTGGCTATTAATATATCCAACTGATTGGATAAGAAGAGTCCCCTAATTGCTGATGACAACCTCCTATTTTATTGTAGATGCAATCAGCCATAGATTCAATTTAACTGCAAAATACCCTCATAGTAACACTCAGGCCAGTGCTTCCTTGACAAACAACTAGTCACCATAACCTAGTCATGATAATAAATGAAATTAGCCATCACAGCATCTTAACAACATCATATTTTCTTACTCATGACCATGGTAACTCTCCATTTATGTAGCTCTTCATAATTTTTCAGCAATGTGGTATAATTTTCAGTTTAGATAATTGCATAACTTTTTTAAAAAAATTCCTATTTTACGATTTTGTCCTCATATTAAAGAAAATTGATTTTTAATTATTCAACTTTACCTGATAATATAAAAGAATAAAACTGATCTTTATATTGACATTATTTTCTGAAACCTTCTAAATTTATTTTGTACTTCTGGCAATATTTTGTAGACTCCTTGAGGTTTTCTAGCTAATGAATTGTGTCCTACGAGTAGTGAAAATTTTATTCCTTCCTTTCTGAATTTTATGCCTTTTACTTTATTCTTCTTACTTTATTTCAAAGATTAGATCCTTCATACAATGTCGAATACAAGTGATAAGAAATTATGTCTTTTCTTGTTAATGTCTTAGGATTAAAGCTTCAGTAGTTTAACAACAAAAAAATAAGCTAGTTGTGGTTTATTACCTTTGTCATTTTAAGAAGGGTCTATTCTAGTTTGATTTCTGGACAGGAGTTGAATTTTTTCAAATATCTTTTCTAATTCTAATGAAAGGATCATGAGTTTCTCCTTTATTTTCAAATGTTACATAAATGTTGCATTCTAGGGATAAACCCATTTGGTCATGAGGCATATACTTTCGCATATATTGCTGGATCTGATTTGTTAATATTCTGTTACAAATTTTTACATCATGTTTATCCTTTCTGATGGACATAGTGTGTGCAGCTTTGTTTTTATCATAATGCTTTTGTCTGGTTTTGGTAAAAAACTAATGCTCACCTCATATAACATTCATGCAGAATTGTCTTTATCTCTTCCTTAAATGTTTTTTATAATCCACCAAATATAACATCTGGTTCTGGAGATGTCTTTGTGGGAAGGTTTGAAACTAGAAATTTAGTTTGTTTAATAGACACAGACTATTTTAGTTATTTACTTCTTAAATTAAGTTCAGTAGTTTGTATCTTTCAATAATTGACCATTTCATCTAATTTGTCAATTATGTTGGCATGACCTCAGTTCTTTCTTTATGCTTTTCTATGTCAGTATGATGTGTTTTGATAATCCTTCTTTAATTCCTGATAGTGGTTATTTGTGCTTTAGTTTTTTTCCCTGACCAGTTTAGTAATGGTTTACCAACTTTATTGATATTTTTTAAGAGCCAGCTTTAGCTTTTACATTTTTCTATTGCTTTTTTTTTCTATTTTTTGTTTGTTTTCTACTTTTAATCTTTATTATTTCCTCCTTTGGGAATAATTTGAATTTGTGTTCCTACAATTTATCTAGCTTCTTATGGAAGAACCCTAGGTATTTGATTTTAAAACTTTTTTTTAATATAAGTATTTAATCCTATAAATTTTCCCTCTAAACAATGCTTT
Source organism: Choloepus didactylus (assembly GCF_015220235.1). NCBI lineage: Eukaryota > Metazoa > Chordata > Mammalia > Pilosa > Megalonychidae > Choloepus > Choloepus didactylus. The sequence continues at coordinate 62,604,428 of NC_051319.1, read as the reverse complement.
AGCTACATACTTATATGTTATGTAGTATTTCCATTATCATTTTACTTTTTAATCTCCTTTTCATTTCTTTGTTGACTGATGTGTTAAGAAGCATACTATTTGATTTTCAAGAATTTGGAGTTTTCTTAGATATCTTTTTGTTATTAGTTGCTATTAATGTTTCTTTTGTCCTAGAACATTCTCAGTATGATTTCATTCAATTTAAATTTATTTAGATTTGTTTTACAGCCCAGCATGTGGTTTAACTTAATGGTTTTGTTTGATTGATATTTGGGTTTTCTTTTTTTTTTTTTCTAGGATAAGAGTTGTCTTTGTCAGTTAGGCAATTTGGTGCATATATGTATATTCCACATAAAAACAGAATGAGTCTAATATGCATCTATAAGGTTTTGACAAAAGGATATGTAAAATGTGATATGACTTTTGTGCACCCAAAAAAAGCAGTCAAATGTGTTTTGAAACTAGCAATATTTCAATTTTCCTGAGCATTTTCAGCTAAATAAAATGCCTATAGGTGAAAAAGTATCAAGTAAATTAATGATAATTGCTAAGTCTGTATTTACTTCCCTAAGAATATTTGTGATATTAATTCCAACAAGAAAATCACTTCATTAGTCAGGTGGTTTATAATCATGTTTTCAACAAAATCAAAGGAGGATCTACTTGTTTTGTCAATTGTTAGATCATTAAAAAAAATGTATTGATAGATTGTCAGGTGATGTTGGCATACATACAAATAAGAAATTCAAATAATTAATGACATTTTGATTAAAAAAATCATACTTACTTTTATATGGAAAAATTTTACTGAATACTTTTTATTTAGTAAACTTAAAAATGGATCGGGGATGGGTGGGCAAGATGGCAGAGTGGTGAGATGTGGGTTTTAGTTACTTCTCTGCGGCAGCTCATAGATAGCCAGGAACTGTGTGGAATGGACACTGCAGAAGAATCTGAGTTTGGACACACATCATACAACTCTCATTAGCGGGTGGAGCACCTAAAACCACAGGAATCAGTAAGTTATCATAGCCAGGGGGCCCACACCCCTCCCTGCCAAACACAATCCTGAGGGAGGGGCTATCAGTAATGGGAACCATGAGGGAGAACTGCAGTTGTGGAACTGATTAACAAACTCAGACTGCTGAACAAAAACTCCAACCATAGAAAAACTGAGATCAGACACCAGAGAATCTGCGAGCAGTCAGCCAGTGGAGATGAGATAGGGCTAGCAAAAACAGCAAAATAATAATAATAATAACAATAACAATAAAGTAACATACAAGACTTTTGGAGTTGGGGTGAACATAATGTGGAGAAGGGCTGGGTTCAAACAGAATCAGGAACATATGCAAACCAAGGAAGCCAGGACTCTTCTATGTAAAGCCTGTAATACTGGTTTCTTGATTGTTCCTCAATTGATCTCCAACTCCTTGTCTTTTTGCATTTTGATAACCCATCAGAACTGCAAGGACTGAATTAAAGTGCTTTTCTTTAAATAGTCTATACTGGACCTTTCTTTCCCTTTTTTTAAAAAAAATATTCTTCTCTTTTTTAAAAAATAACTATTCTAAGTAGCCCATTACAGAAAGCCTCAGACTTGCAATTTGGGCCCAGACAAGAGCAGAGCTAAGATAGCTCTGAGAGATAAAGCAATAAGTCTAGTGGAGAAAATTTGCTGAGAATCATAACTTCCCCAAGAAAAGGGGGATGTGGCCCAGCTCCAGTGGCAGCCCTCCTTTGGGGAACTCAGACCCAGGGACTGGAATTCAGAAACCAACTTCAGTCAGTTGTGCCTCTGAGAGGGTCAGGATCACCGGGAGAAGTAAAGGCTCCATAAATACTCACACTGGTGGGAGAGCTGCAGGATGCCAAGTGCCACCTGCTGGACAGCATAGGAAAAGCACAGAGTCTAAAAGCTGCACAGGAAGGTCTCATTCTCAAGGAAACTCCATTCACTTCTCCTGAGATGTGGGCCTCTCTGGGAAAACCTGGCTGGGGTTGACCATATCTGAGAAGACCCACACAAAAAGGCTATATAAAGGCAGGGCAAGAAACAGAAAAACAAGAGGTGAAAAACTCCAATCAACTAAATAGAACCTAAGTTAGAGACCAAGAATAAGCTGAACTGAACACTAAAGTTTAGAGGAAAAAGCAAACCAACAAGAAAACCCTAGGTAAAAGAGTGAAAACAAGCTCTGGAAAAAACTAATCAAGAAACTCAGATGCTTAAACAGCTCAAGATAATAAGCCATATTAAGAAACATGAAAATATGGACAAGCCAAAGGAACAAACTAATAGTTCAACTGAGAAATGGGAGTTGAGGCACCTAATGCTAAATCAATTCAATGAACCGAAAGAACTAATTAAAGATGCTCAAACAAATCTCCTAAATCAATTTAAAAATCAAGTCAATGAATTGAGAAAAGATACAGCAAAAAAGATGAAGAATATAAGGAAGACATTGGATGACCATAAAGAAGGAGCTATAAACTTGAGGAAAAAAAATGGCAGAACTTATAGGAATGAAAGCAATAATGGAGGAGATGAAAAAGGCAATGGAGGGATACAACAGTAGATTTAAACAGGCAGAAAAAGGATCAGCGAATTGGAAGACCAGACATATGAATTCACACACACAAAAGAACAGATGGTGAAAACAATAGAAAAAATATGAGCAGGGTCTTATGGAGCTGAGTGGCAACATGAAGTGAACAAATATACATGGCATGGGTGTCCCAGAGGGAGAAGAGAGGGGAAAAGGGGCAGAAAGAATAATAGAAGATATATTCACAGAAAATTTCCCAAATCTTATGAAATACAGAAAATTACAGATTCAAGAAGTACAGCCTACCCCAAACAGAATAGATCCTAATAGACCTACTCCAAGACACTGATCAGATTGTCCAATGTCAAAGACAAAGAGAATTCTAAAAGCAGCAAGAGAATAGCAATCCATCACATACAAGGGAAGCTCAATAAGACTATGCACAGATTTCTCCACAGAAACCATAAAGATGAGAAGACAGTGGTATGATATTTTTAAGATACTGAAAGAAAGAACTGCCAACCAAGAATTCTATATCCAGCAAAACTGTCCTTCAGAAATGAGGAGAGATTAAAATACCTTCAGACAGACACTGACAGAGTTTGTGAATAAGAGACTGGCACTACAAGAAATAATAAAGGGAGTGCTATAGGCTGATAGGAAAAGACAGGAGACAGAGGTTTGGAGAATAATGTAGAAATGAAGATTATCAGGAATGGTAAAAGGAGAGAGAGGGAAAAAATAAGATATGACATATAAAACACAAAAGACAAAATGGTAGAAGAAAGAACTGCCCTTATCATAATAACACCAAATGTAAATAGATTAAACTCCCCAATAAAAAGACACAGACTGGCAGAATAGATTAAAAAACATGACCCATCTATATGCTGTCTACAGTAAACTCACTTTAGATACAAGGACAAAAATAGGCTAAAAGTGAAAGGATGGAAAAAGATATTTCATGCAAACAACAAACAGGAAAAACAGGAGTAGCTATATTAATATCAGAAAATTAGACTTCAACAGTAAAACAACTAAAAGAGACAAAGAAGGACACTATATATTAATAAAAGGGTCAATTCATCAAGAAAGCATAACAATCATAAATATTTATGCACCAAGCCAGAGTGCCCCAAAATTCATGAAGCAAACACTGAGAATACTGAAAAGAGAAGACGATAACTCTACAACAATAGTTGGAGTCTTCAATACACTGCTCTCATCAATGGATGGACTTCTAGACAGAGGATCAATAAGGAAACAGAGATGTTGAATTGTCTGATAAATGAACTAAACTTGACAGACATTCATAGAACACTACACCCCACAAAAGCAGGATACACTTTTTTCTCAAGTGCTCTTGGAACATTCTCAAAGATAGACCACATGTTGGGTCACAAAGCAAGTATCAACAAATTCAAAAATATTGATATTATAAAATAAACTTTCTCAGATCATAATAGAATGAAGTTAGAAATAAATAACGGGCAGAAGATTGTAAAATTCACAAATACATGGAGACTAAACAACACACACTTAGAAAACCAGTGGGTAAAGGAAGAAATTACAAGAGAAATTAGTTAATACCTTGAGGCAAATAACAATGAAAACACAACATATCAAAACTTATGGGATGCAGCAAAGGCATTGCTAAGAGGGAAATTTATTACCCTAAATACCCATATTAAAAGAGAAGACAGAGCAAAAATTGAGGAATTAGCTGTCCACCTGGAGTAACTAGAGAAAAAACAGCAAACTAACCCCAAAGCAAACAGAAGGAAAGAAGTAACAAAGATCAGACCAGAAATAAATTAAACTGAAAACAGGAAAATAATACAGAGAATTAAGAAAAAACAGAAGTTGGTTCTTCGAGAAAATCAACAAAACTGATGGACCTCTAACCAGGCTAAAAAAAAAAAAAAGAGGAAGAAGAAGAAGAAGAAGAAGAAAAGCAGATGCAAATAAATGCAATAAGAAACAGGATAGGAAGCATAACTACTGACCCTGAAGAAATAAAGAAGATAATGAAAAGATACCATGAGCAAATATATACTAATAAACTAGACAACTTACATGAAATGGACAAATTCCCAGAAAAGCATAAACAACCAACATTGATCAGAGAAGAAATAGATGACCTCAACAAACCAATCATAAGTAAAGTGATTGAGTCAGTCATCAAATAGCTCCCAAAAAAGAAAAGCCCAGAACAAGAGGGCTTCACATTGTGAATTCTGTCAAGCATTCAAGGAAGAATTAATAACAATTCTCCTCAACTTCTTCAAAAAAAATGAAGAGGAGGGAAAGCTACCCAAATCATTCTATGAAGTCAACATCAACCTAATACCAAAATCAAAGATACTACAAAAAAAGAAAATTATAGACCAATATCTTTAATGACTATAGATTTAAAAATCCTCCACAAAATACTCACAAATTGAATCCAGCAGCACATTAAAAGAATTAAACACCACGACCAGGTAGGGTTTATTCCAGGTATGAAAGTCTGATTCAACACAAGAAAATCAATTAATGTAATACACCACATCAATAATTCAAAGCAGAAGAAACACATGATCATCCCAATCAATGCTGAAAACACATTTGACAAAATTCAATATTCTTCCTTGATGAAAACACTTCAAAGGATAGGAATAGAAGGGAATTTTCTCAATATGATAAAGGCAATATATGAAAAAATCCACAACTAATACCATACTCAATGAGGAGAGACTGAAAGCTTTCCCTCAAAGATCAGGAACAAGACAGGGATGCCCACTGTCACCATTGTTATTCAACATTGTGCTGGAAGTTCTAGATAGAGCAATTAGGCAAGAAAAAGTAATAAAAGGCATCCAAATTGGAGAGGAAGAAATAAAACTTACACTCTTTGCAGATGACATGATCCTATATGTAGAAAATCCAGAAAAACCTACAGCAAAGCTATTAGAACTAATCAATGAATACAGCAAAGTGGCAGGCTACAAGATCAAAATGCAAATATCTGTAGTGTTCTTATACATAAGTAATGTGCAACAAGAGGCAGAAATCAAGAAAAAATTCCATTTACCATAGCAAACAAAAGAATCAAATATTCAGGAATAAACTTAATCAAGGACACAAAAGACCTATACAAAGAATACTATAAGAAACTGCTGAAAGAAATCAAACAGGACCTCAAAAAATGGAAGAACATACCATGTTCATGGATTGGAAGAGTAAATATAATTAAGATGTGTCAATTCTACCTAAACTGATTTATAGATTCAATGCAATACCAATTAAAATCCCAACCACTTACTTTGTAGAAATAGAAAAACCAATAACCAAATTTATTTCGAAGGGCAAGGTGCCCCGAATAGCCAAAAATATGTTGAGAAAGAGGAAAGAAGTGGGAGGTCTCACACTACCTGACTTTGAAGCATATTACAAAGCCACAGTGTTCAAAACAGCATGGTACTGGCATAAGGAAAGATATACTGACCAATGGAATTGAAGTGAGTGTTGAGAGATAGACTCTTGCATCTACAGACAACTGATCTTTGATAAGGCAGTCAAGCCAAAGCAACTGGGACAGAGCAGCTTCTTCAATAAATGATTTTTGGAGAACAGGATATCCACTTCCAAAAGAATGAAATAGAACCCCTATCTCACACCTTATACAAAAATTAACTCAAAATGGATCAAAGATTGACACATTAGCACTAAGACCGTAAGGCTCTTAGAATAAAATGTAGGACAATTTCTTAAAGATCTTGTGATAGAATGTGGTTTCCTAGACTTTACCCCCAAAGTGTGAGCAACCAAAGAACAAATAGACAGATGGGATGTCCTCAAAATTAAACACTTTTGTACATCAAAGGACTTTGTCAGAAAAGTAAAAAGGCAGCCGACAAAGTGGGAGACAATATTTGGAAACCACACATCAGATAAGGGTTTAATATCCTGAATATTTAAAGTGATCCTACAACTCAACAATAGAATGACAAACAATGCAGCAAGAAATGGGCAGAAGACATGGAAAGACACTTTTCTGAAGAGGAAATACAAATGGCTCAAAAACATGAAAAAATGCTCAATTTCACTGGCTATTAGGGAAAAGCAAATCAAAACCACAATGAGAAATCAACCCACACCTACCAGAATGGCCATTATCCAAAAACAGGAATTTACAAATGCTGGAGAGAATATGGAGAAAGAGGCACACTTATTCACTGTTGGTGGGAATGTAGAATGCTGCAACCACTCTTGAAGGCAGTATGGCAGTTCCTCAGGAAGCTAAGTATAGATTTGCCATATGACCCAGTTACCCCATTACTAGGTATATACTCAGAGGAACTGAAAGTTAAGACACAAAATGGATATTTGAAAACCAATGTTTATCGTGGCATTATTCACAATAACCAAGAGATGGAAACAGCTCAAATGTCCATCAACAGATGAATGGACAAACAAACTGTGGTACATACACATAATGGAATATTACACAGCTGTAAGATGGAACAAAGACACAGAACATGTAATAACGTGGATGTACCTTGAGGACATTATGTTGAGTGAAGTTAGCTAGAAACAAAAGGACAAATACTCTATGGTCTCACTAATATTAACTAACATTAATGAGCAAACTTTGAGAGTTAAAACCTGATAACACAGGCTACCAGGAGATACAAAGAGTGTAGAGATCAGGCATTTGATGCTGAAGGAGTACAGAATGTTCAGCAGGATTGATTGTATAGACCCAGAAATAGCATAATACTGTGTGATGATAGCACAATATTGTAACTATACTAAACAAAGATGTCCAAGAGTAAAGCTGAAAGAGGTGGGCTAGAAGCATGTACGGCACCTGAGGTAAAGATAGAAGATCAAGACTTGGACTTTTTAACTTAGCAAAAACTAGAGTGGTCAATGATTGTGACTAAATGAACAAATATGAAACGGTTCTTACATGTGGGAGAACGAATGTCAACCATGCAGAGTGGTGGAAAGGGGATCATAGTGGGGAGAAAATATTACCAAAGCAAACTGGAGTCTGTTGTCAACAGTAATATTGTAATATGCTTCCATTAAATGTAACAAAGGCAATATACCAAAGTTAAATGAGTATGAGAGGTGGACATAAGGGAGGGACATATGATTCTTGGTAGTGGTGGTGTTGTCTGATCCTACTATTTTATATTGTATATTTTACTTTTCTTTTTATTGTCTTTTTCATTATTCATTAAAAATACAAGCAAACAAACAAACAAAAAAACTAGAAGGGAATATACAAAAGCGGAAGGGATTTGGAGCAAGGATGAAGTATGCAGGGGATAATACCTTCTTGCCTGGGGTCCAGGAAGATGGGATGGGCCTTGTGATTCTTAAAGAATTATTGGGATTCATGCTGCTCTCTGAAGGTATTACCTTTTGGAATACCCAACTCTTCAATAAAATCTTGTCTGAAAAAAATTTTTTAAAAAATGGATGGGATGGGATGAAGACAGGGTGCATTTTAATCTTCCATCTCTATCTTGTGGTGTACTGCTTATTGGTTTACTAGTTGTAAACATTATAAAACACCAACTGCACAGAGATCCTTGGTGAGACCTCCATTTCTAGCTTGGATTAACAAAGTTGGGCAGACCTTATTATATTTTTTTAAATTCAGTTTTATGGAGATATATTCACATACCATACAATCATCCATGGTGTACAGTCAACTGTTCACAGTATCATCCTATAGTTGTGTATTCATCACCCCAATCTATTTTTGAACATTTTCCTAACAACCAGAAAGAATCAGAACAGAATAAAAAATTAAAAAAAAAAAGAACACCCAAATCACCTCCCCATCCCACCCTATTTTTCATTTAGGTTTTGTCCTCATTTTTCTACTCATCCATCCATACACTGGATAAAAGGAGTGCGATCCACAGGGTTTTCACAATCCCACTGTCACCCCTTGTAAGCTACATTGTTATACAATCCTCTCCAAGAGTCAAGGCTACTGGGTTGGAGTCTGGTAGTTTCAGGTGTTTACTTCTAGCTATTCCAATATATTAAAACCCAAAAATGTTATCTACATAGTACTTAAGAATGTCCACCAGAGTGACCTATCAACTCCATTTGAAATCTCTCAGCCACTGAAGCTTTATTTCGTTTCATTTTGCATCCCCCTTTTGGTCAAGAAGATGTTCTCAATCCCACAATGCCTGGTCCAGATTCATCCCTGGGACATATCCTGCATTACCAGGGAGATTTACACCCCTGGGCATCATGTCCCATGTAGGTGGGAGGGCAGCGAGATCACCGGCCAAGGTTGGCCACAGCTTGTGAATATAGCTATGTTAGAACATGTAAAACAGAGAAAAATGGGACTGGGTAGTAATGACTATGGCATATCTCATCATGGAAGGGGAACATGTTGCAGAACATACTAATTCCACTCCCAGAAGAGGTAGAATTACTCAAAGACTGAAATATCCAAAAAGCAAATCAAAAGCAAATATTAGAGAATAGTACGCGGCAAATGGAGAGGCCTGTCTGGATCCATGGGTATGGAAATTTTATCAATGACAATTTCTTTCTAGGAATATTCTCAGACTAACTCATCCAAGCAATATATTAATAATGAAAAAAAAAATTCTAGACATTATCCTATAAAAGAGAAAGTCCCTATCTTTTGCAATTTAGTTTTACCAATTTCCAGGGTCAAATTTTCTGCCCTAAGCTTTCAGGATACCATGTAAGCAATATTCTCTTTGGACAAATTTTGCACCCCACCACTCATTCACACATCCATACTAATTTGTTTTATTGAGGAATTTCAAATAATTTGGGGATAGTTTTATTTATTCTAAACCAAAGTGTCTCACTCGCCCCCCACAAACTTTCCCTATTGATAGTAGCTCCTTTACTGAATTCTTAAGTACAATTCCATAATTTTGTAATTAGAGTTATTTGAATATTTTCATTGCAGTTCTTAAGACTTAGTAGAGTTAATTTTACATTTTCAGACTAAAATTTGGTATACAGCTTTGTTTATATCTACCCCCTAACACAGGGTGGCTTTCTTGGTTTGGTGTGGTAGGGAGGGGTTTCTGATGATAAAGAGGGCAACTATAAACAGCTGCCTGTATGACAAAGTGGTTAGAATCATCTTAAGCCAACACCCATCTGATTTAACTATTTCAATTATCCTAATTTGTAGGCTATGGAATTCATGGAGCTGACAACACATGACATTCCTCACTAATGGACAGCTCATTCCAGAGCAGTTGCTTTGGCGATGACATTTCTTCACAAGATTAGTCACAGTTTGGGGCTCTTCTCCAGTAAGTAGCATTTCACTCTATTCTGATGGTGCACATCTTCTTTGCATTCCACGTTATGGTCACCCTCTCAAGAATGCTGTCTCAAAAGAATGCTGCCTCAATCTTGAGGCAACTATGCAAGTGGACATGTTTGGAATCCAGCCTCTCTAACTTTGGGAAACTGGTTCTCTTCACCCATATTCCAGTAACAGTCACCCAACTTGTGTGTGAAATACCAATAACCCCTTGTGTGGATGCTGCAGTCCAGACTTTAAAAGTGCTTCTCTTGGAACCCAATTCCCTTGGTTTTAGAAAGGGGGAAGCACATCTCTCTTGTGTTGGAAGTAATTCCCCTCTTTCCACTACAAAATTACTTATCACTTGTATCACCTGGGGGGAAATGAGTGCAGGCAGAGCTACCTCTCACACAACTCCCCAAACCTGGTGGAGAGGAAGCTTGTCACAGCTGTTGGCAAGTGTCTGAACTTAGAGTGCATGTTCTTGGTGTCTTTTATACAGAAGGACAACATGCTCCCCCCCCACACACACACACATACACCAAATACACACCTGAATCTCAGCAGCTCTGCCTTATTCTCCAACATCTCAGCAGTTACAATTGGGGATGCAGCAGTAACAATCTCCGATTGCTACAATTTCTGGTCAAGAAGATAAGAGCCTGACTATCCACTGTATCTGAGAATATAGGGTAGATTCAGGACCTAGAAAGAATTTTAGATTTGTCACTGTTATTAGATGAAATACTGGCTTTGTTTAAAGGCAAACACTGAAAGCTTCATAATTTTGCTGGAAATCTTAGAATTTATCTGTGCACAGACAAATACCAACTATTTCCAAGGAATACTTCATATCTTACCAGGCCCTGGAGACAAGGATTGTGACTATAAAACTTCCAATTCAGTGGCATGCATTCTAAAACACATTGTTTTCTATAACTGCTATCGAGAGGCTTTTCTGAAACTTCACTGTTTTTCAAGGAAGAGTAAAAAATATCTAATCAAAACAAAATGTAATATGAGAGCTCTGGTCTTTATATTTTTAACTGTGTCTAAAACATTCTGATCTGAGTTCTCTTGTGACATTCTTTCATTACCCACTACCCACTCTGTGCTTCAGGCACATTTTTATCAACAACAATAAAAAACCAAGATGCTAATTCTAAACTACTTTCATTTCGTTTCCGCATAGTCCCCTATCCTTTATCTCATCTCACCTCCCTCTGACTCTGCAGACCCATAGCACAGCAAGTATACATTTCAGTGACTTCCCAACTCTCTATAGGGACCAAGATAGACTCCAGAGCACAGACTTACCAAATGGATTAGAAGTGTATGTCACATCAGGAATCCTATCCTTCATTTTTAAATTATTTTTATTCTCCCATTAGCATGGGAGATTTGCATGTTTTACTTCTGCAGCTATTTATTAAGGGTAGTAGGCTAGGCATATTTTTGCATACATCATCCCCCTACCTCCAGACTAAGAAAGAGTATGTCAGTTAGCATGGGTTTACATTCCCCAAAGAGTCCCTGTCTACTAAAAGATACATGGTTCCCAAGAATCAATGCCCCATCTTATATAAACCAAGGAATGTCTGCCCACTGAGTGATACACAGTTCTATGGACCATGGACTGCATTCTGGTTCAGTGTGTCATTATCCCTTTGGTTATCCCTTCCATGGATGATGCTTTCCCACCTTGATTAATTTTTGCAAAATTGCATAGCAAAGCTTCTGGCTCACTATAGATTCTCTTGTAGTTCTAACTATTCTAGGACTTTTAAAGATATCTTTGGGAAAGTAGCAAAGTCAATATTCATTTTGCTCATTTTGCATTCTTTATTATTTTTTATAAATTTCCCAAGAATAAGAACAGGCACCAAAGCCAATAGTTCTACTTCTATTAAAATCTACAACTAAAGCAGTAGTACACATCATACACAATATTAAACAACTAAAACATGCTATGATATTTTATCATTAGTTTGGCCCATATCTTCTCATTTGTTTGGCCTATATCTTGGCAATTTTCTCATTTTGTTTTCACACCATGGCATAGCACCTCTGCCCTGCTGTAGTCCTCAGTGTCAGACCCAAGCTAGAACTGGTAAAACTAGAAAGTGAGTAGGCCTCTCAGCAACTCAGGTATTTCTAAATGTGCCCTAAATGTACAGGTACAATATTCTCATCCTTTAATATAGAGTACCAATATAATTTATTGTTCAAACTAGGACAGTTTTGAGGGAGAAAGGGGACATCATTAATAATTATTCTGAAACATGGTGTAAACAAGGACTGTCTTGGGTACACCAGGACTATATTCCCCAACCACCCTAGTTTGCCAGGCTGATAGGATACCTGCCACAGTGGGTTGGCACAGAATGGAAATCTATCAGCTTACGGTTTTGAGGCCAGGAGAAGTCCAAATCCAAGGCATCAATAAGGCAATGCTTTCTCCCCAAATTCTGAAACCTTCTGTGGCAATCCTTGAAGTTCCTTGGCTTGTATCCCTGCCTCATAACATGAAGAGCTATCCTCTCCTTTCTCTTCTGGTTCTATTGAGTTCTGACTTCTGGCTCCTCCCTGTGACTTTCTCTATGTCTGAATTTCTGTTGCTTATAAAGGACTCCAGTAATCTAGATTAGGCCCCACCATCATTCAGTTGGGGCGTGCCTTAACTAAAATAACAAGAAGAGGAACCTAATAAAGCTTAACAATGCCTAATAAAGCATTACATGTCTTTCTTTCTTTTTTGAATGAACTCTTCTGCTCCCAAAAAGGCTTTTATGAAACACATCCACAAAGAAGTCTTCTTTATCCTCTCCCTACCCAGCCAAGTTCAATAGCCTATCACTATGCTCCTCTGGCAACCTTTTAGCTAACAGTTGAATGACGAGTTGCAGTGGCTCCCACATCAAATAAACATAAATTTCCCCAGAACTCAGCACATATTAAGTGCTTAAATTTTGGGGGAACCTAACACAGAAGAACTACTTGTCATAACGTCAAATTGGAAGAAAGCGTAGATAATCATGTAGTTAAAACAAATTGATTGGAAAACTAAGAGAAAGATGTGTAAATGGTTACAGATTATTAATAAGACCAACATTTGTAAAATTTGCAACCACATTTTTTCTAGGTTAAACATTAGCCAGAACCACACTGATTGATAAATCATTGACTATATAGTGTCAAATTAGCCATAGTTAACTACTCATTACAGCCATTGACATGGACCACATCTCCACCTGTGGCTAAAACTTCCCTTCAACCATTTGTGTTGGGTTGGATGTATTATGCCCCCAAAATGCCATGTTCTCTAATGCAATCTTGTGGGGGCAGACGTATTAGTGTTGATTAGGTTGGAACCTTTTCATTGTTTCCATGGACATGTGACTAGTAACACCTTTGAATAGAGTGTGACCTGTTAATGGGATTGATTCCATGGGGGTGTAGCTCCACCCATTCAGCATGGGCCTTAATTAAACTACTGGAGTACTTTAAAAAGAGCCACACAGGTCCAGACACTGCTGCAGCTAAGACAGACATTTTGGAAGACAGCCATTGAAAGTTGACATTTTGGAGAATGCCATCTTCAAATGCAACCTGGGAGCAAGCAGATGCCAGCCACTTGCCTTCTGAGCTAACAGAGGTTTTCTGGATGCCAATAGCCTTTCTCCAGTGAAGGTACCCTATTGTTGAGGCCTTACCTTGGACACTTTCATGGCCTTAAGACTGTAACTTTGTAACCAAATAAACCCCCTTTATAAAAGCCAATCCATCTTTGCTGTTTTGTATAACAGCAACATTAGCAAACCGGAACACCGTTGATTATATCTTACTGTAAACGATAATCAGGTCAGTAGTGAGCATGAAGTAGGTACTCCCTAATTATCTGTCAATTCACTTAATGGTCTTTGGCAATATACATGTCTAATACAGATAGAGAAAATCAATCCTAGATCTAGACAGGAATCAGTCCTAATGAATGAATTCCATAGTTAAAATCAACTAAAATATAAACATATCTTGCAAAAGGCCACTTGAACATGAATTTAAAAATTATCAAGCATTTATAAGATTAAATAAATTAATAAAACATTATCAGACATGAATGAAAACATTTAGGTCTTGAACAGGTTGGTCTTAGGCACTGGAAAGGCAAAGAAAGAGAAATAGTTTTCATTCTGATTAAGGCAGCTGTGTTCTTATTTCCAAAATGTGAATTATGGTAACATGTCCTGATGTAGAAATTGTGGTTTATGAACAGAAAAAATAAAAATATACCAGTTTTGAGGATTTGTTTTCCAGCATGTGGGTGGAGCTAATGAACATCTCTAAATTAGAGATACCAAGGAATTTGTAAAGGACTATATACATAAAGCACATTTACAAAAAATATAAATTAAGGTCTGAAAGGAAATATAAAAGGCAGATATCTCAGGCCACTCATTCACAATGTGTTTGCCACTTCACAGACATCATGCTCTACACAGAAAACCCTGAAATGAATAAAACTCAGAATTTAATCTTGTGTCTTTCCAGTTAGTATTGCTGACATTTTACATTTTCCCAGATAGTCACTCTTTCCTTACCTCCTTAATCTCCCCAAAGAAAACACAGTTTACTGAGAACTAACTTTTTCAAAAACAAAACATTTTTTTTCACTAGAGATTTCTGAGCTATACTGAAGTCTGACAGTTCCATGTTGTGAATGGCAAGTATTAATGTTGTTTTAGAGACAAGGTAGAGATAATCCCATAGGAATTGTTACAAAATTTAAAGTGAAAGTAGGTTGTGGTTTACAGAAACAAAGGAATATTGCCACAAGTCTAATAAAATAGAACCAGAACAAGGAGATGGAAAACAAAACTGTCATCTAACCCTGCTCTAAGTCAGGTCATTCTGTGGCACAATCACATTTCCTTTTCTGTGTAGGTAGAGTCGGTCATGGATCCTCCCTCCAGGCCTGCAATGAATGACATTATTATAAAAACTGTAAATCCATTTTCCACTACTCAAGAAAAATGGTTCCATCAGTTAGCCTTTCTCTTGGTGAGGGAAACTCAGTAAATCATTTAAAAGATTGCTTCATATAATGTTTATTTACTATCATTGTGATGTGAAGCATCTTTATATTTTTGAGAAAACGTCTTTATACTAACAATCCTCAGTATATATGCCTCTCTATCCTTGATTTTTAAAAACTTTCACCTACATTAGAAACAACAGCACATGCAAGTAGGGACAAGGATTTGTCCTCTTTGTACTATACGCTAAAAGTTAGGATGTCAGTCACAAAACATTTAGAGCCTTCCTTATCCCAAACAGGGCAGGACGGAAAATAATTCCTTTCTTTATGCATAAAATAACTTGATTTAAATAAGTCAAACAATATTTATTTCTCTTGAATCATCTCCAATTCAGGCAGACATGAATTTGTCGAACATATTAACAAAGTAGCGAAGGTTCCTTGCTATGAAAACTCCCAGACTCTTTCTTATGCAAGAGTGACTGTCTGGTTCCTTGGCAACCACACAGAGGCCTGCTAAGAGATACATCAGGATATACAAAACATGCCAAAAGATAAAAATAATGACAATAATCCCATTTAAACATGTAATATGATGTTTGTTTCTAAGGCAGTGCTCTCTGCAGTTAATAAGTTCTCAAGGTAGAAACACAAATACAAATACAATTCCAAAGTGTAATACTGTATATATTTTTAGGTGATTCAGAGCCTAATTTCCAGTGACCTCTCCCATGGAAATGAACTACCTAGAATAAGGGCAATAATTTTTAAATGAATCTGAGGTCATTATTCCCCCAATTCCACATCATTTTATTTGTATAACATTTCACCATTTTCAAAGTATGTTCACATATTATACCCAAATAATCCTGACAGCCTGGAAATATTGACAAAGTTGTTACTGCCACATTCATGTTATTTATGAGGAAATAGAAGCTAATAATATGCCTTAAAATAATAATAATAGCTAATATCCATTGACTTCTGTGGTTGCCTGTTTTCTCAGAAATAGAACCCAAAGAAAACACTTATGTGCTACATTACAGGGAGAGAGAAGAGCACAAATACAGAGCTCAGTAGCTACTATCTATTAATATCATTCAAAGGGATATTGCAAAAACCTATAATAAACACTGAAAAGGAGAACACATCATTCAAAAAAATCTATGAGCACAATGAAAGTAATACCTAAAGTAGAGATGTGGTTGCAAATATCTTCTTTTTTAAAGAAACAAAAGCAAAAATGAAGCAACAGTGCTCATAGAAATATATTACAAAAAGGACATCAATAGGAAAAACAATCTCCCTCCACTAAGTAATTAGTAATAACAAAAAACTCAAACTAACAAAGTAGAAACAAAATAGTAAAAAGGTTAAATAATTAAAATAGCTGTTATTAAGTGGGTTTTTTTAAGAGACTCATAAAACAATAAATCCTCTGCCAGCCAATAAATCCTCTGCCAGCCAAATTTAAAAAAAAAAGAGAGGGGGAAAGGCAGAAAAAATATACAAGATTAGTGCTGGGAAAGTCATGGATACAGTCAGCAGTCATCTCCCAGTCCTCTCTTATCTCCCTTTCCTTTTCCCCCTTGCTTGTTTGCATGCAAGTCTTTAGTGTGTTTCCATTTTTTCGTGTTTGCGTGCAAGTGTTGGGTATGTTTCCATTTTGCAAGAGACCACAGGCGGTGTGGGTGTGGGATGTTAAATCTTAACCCACCCCCACCAGGAAACAGCAGTTGCCTATAGAATGTTCTTTGCTCATTGGCAGGGCCCCTCCTTTTGGGATGTATAAAAACTCAACATGGGCAGCACAAATACCCCTCATCTCCAGTGTGAAGTGAGGCATATGGAGCTGCTGACCCTGACCTAAGCAGTTGGCCTGCCCAAGAGACTGGCCATGAGAGGCTCTCTTCCCCTACTTTTCTGGACCCTTTGTTTTGTGTAAGCAATAAAACGGTTATTGCTAAAAGTCTCTGCTGTACTTGAGACAGTGTTCCTTCAACACACCATATAGCAAATCACTCCATAATTAGAAAAGAGAAAATAGAAATAGAAACAACTACAGTTACATAAAAACTAAAGTAATTACAAGACACTAATATATCTGTATCTATGACAACAAATTTTAGGAAATTGATAATTTCCAAGAAAAATATAAATTATATAACTTAGTTCAAAGAGAGATGAAACATGAAAAAGAGTTACAGTCTTACAAGAGTTAAGATTTGGAAAGTGGTAAGAAATTGACAAGCACCAGAACAAATGGGTTCACAGCTAAGTTTTATCTACTATTTAATGTAGTAATAATTTCAATTACGTTTAAATTATTTCACACTAAACAAATACATAAAAAGATCTTATATTGGTCTTCAGAAGCCACTATCCTTCATTCTAATCTCTGTGAATATACAAATGAAGATAGAAACAGAAAATAATAGCTCCATCTCACTTTTGAATACTACAAAAACTCTGAACAATTTTTCCTTAGAAGCAATGGTTCAGTCTCAGGAAATTACTGGACATGATCTATCTCATGTATACAGTAAAGGAAAAATTTTATTTATATCCATAGATGCTGAAAAGCACATGATAAAGTAAAAATTCCAAATAAAAATAAAAATTAAAAAAAAAATGCTACCTGAAATGTAATAGAGTCAAGCTGCTGCAATATAATTTTTAAATAATTAATTATCAAAAACAGGACATTATCCTACATACTAAACCACTAAAATAATCTGTTAAAAATAGAATTATCAGGATGTCCACTGTAATCATTATTGTTCAATATTGCCTTGGAGATTTTAGAAAATAAAACATAAGACAAAAATTAAATAGCTCACATTTTCTTTACAAAAGAGATAAAACTACTTATTTTGCTGTTGGCATCATTGTTCAGCTACATAACCGAGACTCTAGTGAAAAGTTCTATACTTAAAGAGAACATTTGGTAATGTGTTAGTAGCTAGAATCAACATAAACATTCAATCACACTTCTGAAGTCTAGGAATTCACAAAAATAAATCTAAATGGGAAAAATACCCCATGAATAAACTTAGGAATAAACAACAGAAATAGATGGCCCTATATCAAGAAAAATTAAAATACATATCACAATTACTAATGCATTGAGATCTTATATACCAGGTAGTATTTAAAGCATTTAAAATATATTATCTTTTTAAAGACCAAAACAATCCATATGAATTCAGCATTCTTATTTTCCCTATTTCTGCAGATGAGGAAACTGAGGCACAGATTTTTCTGGTGACTTGCTCAAGGTTAAGGGGCAGAAATAGAGACTCTGGCTCCAGGATCTACATTATCACTTATGATAATTCTATTAAATCCTATTGATAGACATTAGAGGAAATAGTAAAATATACAGTAGCCTTGGATGGGAAGACAATATTATAAAATATCAATTTTACAAAAATTAACATTAATTTAGTGTACCACCAATTACTTTGATCAGAGATTAAAACAGGAAAAATGTAAATTCAGAAGTATGGTATATCATAGTAGTTACAAGTACAGTATAGAATTGGTGTATAATAGTGATGAGTTAGAATTTCTGCTCTTCTAAATATTAGTGGAATAACAAAAAGCAGATTACCCAAACTTTCTGAATGCCAAGTTGATTTTTGAGAATTAAATGCAATAGCATACATAGAGCCTTTTGTGGTACATGACACAAGGAAAGGCTGAATAAATGGTAGCTATTAGTATTAACAAACCTTAAGCAATTAATAATACAGCTATTGTCATCTTAAGAGAAATTATGCATTTGCAGAAAATGCATCCAATAATAAATTCTTGTTATAAAAAAGATCACTTGACTTTCAATAACTAACTAGAGAAAATACATGAATTTAAGAATTTACCAAAATTTAGGAATGAAATTCCTGCTGACAGTGTTAACATGAGCCCAAAATTTTCACCTTATTTTCACTTTTCACATGTAATTGAGAGATGAGAACTTAAATATATATATATAGATAGATATATGTCAAACTGAGGTATAACTATTTTGCCAAACTTCCAATATATCTAAGCAGAATTTTTCCTAAGACTATTATAAATAATGAGAACACATGCTTGCTTTATAGGTAAAATATCAGCAACAGAGAAGTTAGCAAGCACTGATCCTACTTCTATCCACATTTAGGAAGGCATGCAGCACAGAGAAGAAATAGTCTCACTTTTTTTTTTTTGAAATGTCATACTTTGTTTAAAGTTTTCTCTCATTTTAAATAATCATGAAAGTATTATGAGTAATGAAATCCCTCAGCTCCAATTATGTTCTGCAAATTAAAATTACATTAGATTTCTATGCCAGATATAAACAGTTTAACAAATGTGCCCAGAAATCTTGAAAATGAAGACAAATTTTATTAATTGTAACATCTGTTTTAAGAAAGAAATTCTATTCTATTGAAGCCAAACATGCCAAAAAAGATAGAATTCCACAAGAGATAGAACTTTAAATGTAACTGAAAGCTAATGCAAAATACTAAAAAAAAATTAGAAACAAATACTATTTCAGAGAATGCTTTCAATTGAAGTACGTATTCTTTGAAGTTACTTCTTAATAAATCCCTTCAGTTGTGCTCATTTTCTTCCTTGCTTGACACAGCAAAATGACCTCTCATCATCCCAAAGCCCAACTGCTCAGGCATATTATTTTAATTGGTGACTCCATTGAACTGAGTAGGAAAGCTAAATAGCATAATCAATTTGATCACTTCAAATAAAGTAAATTTGGTCACTTTTAGTTAGATTTGCATTTTTTTGTAATTTGAGCATGGAGAAAACTAAAAAATGCTTCTAAAAATAGTCTAATAGAACAAAAATAGCTTACAAATATTGAGATAATATAGCCTATGTCTACTTATGTGAATAGATGCAATCAACGAGCAACCAGTTATTTAGTTTAAGCATAGGTCACCTAATTGGTGGTGGGAGGGGTGGATGGTTGTCTTGCTGAAGTCAAAATTTTTCAGAATCACATGTACATGAATACATAATATTTTACTATTGCATTGTTTTATAATTATACTTTCTTTTAGCCATAAATGCACAAGCATTTATTTGTTTACTATTCTGCAAGTCCACTAATAAGGCTAGTTTCAACTGGACTTACTCATAAATCCACAGTCAAAAGCAGATTAACTGGGGACAAAAGGATGCTAGACCTCTTCACATGTGGGTTCAGACTGGCACATTTTCACTTTGACTACCTTCTATAGGTCAAAAAAAAAAATCAAAGGGTCGGCATAAATTCAAGAAATGGGGAAATAAATACCACCTCTTGATGGGAATATCTACAAAATAATTGGAAAGGACAAAAATACAAAGAAAGGAATAATCACAACCATTTTTGCAAATAGTATACCAAATAATTTTTGCAAATTAAAATAATCCACATCCATAATAAAAGTTTCAAACAGTACAGAAAGACATTTTTTAAAAAGTTAAAACACTCATAATGTTCTTTGGTATCACAATATAACTCTATAGCTTCTTAAGTATCATGGCCACAAATTTCTATGAACATAAATATATTGGTGTCAGTTCTGATTCTGGGGAGATAGAAGAAAGCACAATCTAACCAGTCTTTGCCACTGAATGCAACTATAAATCCTGGACAGAATGCATGGAACAGCTATTTGAGGACTGTGTAAAGAAATAATAAATGGTAGGTAGGGGAAGAATATCAAAACATGAAGTACCACTGAACCAATGGTGAAGTTATAATTATTTTCCACCCCTATATATCTCCCAGCCTGAACTCAATGCAGACACAAAACTGGAGGTGGGCACTGTGGTGCATGCAAAGACAGCTCTACTAGACATTGTGAAGCTCTAATTTGGAGCTAATGCTCTGGAGAGTTTTAAAATTCACCATTTTTTCCTCTTTTTCTGTTCTCTACTGCTCAAACAACCAGGCAAACCTCATGAGCAGTGGCAACTGAGGGAAACTTTAAGAGTAAAAAACTGAATAACAGAAACTGCCTTCTCCAGTCAATGTTGCTGCAGTTCCAAGAGTGTGGGGCCATTCCCTGTTGTTTCATTTTTCTTGCTCTCCATTGTCCCTTTGCTTGGCTACAGACATGGTGCAATAGAGGAAGGGCACAGAAGAGCATGAGAATTAGAGTCTCAAGATTCTGATTGAATGATAGAAAAGCAGAGCCCCATATAACAGGAAAGTAACAGAGAGACCATGGAAGGGAGGAAGTACAGGAAAGAGACACCACGAAGTTATTTATAAACTCCTAGCTCTCCCCCAAGTCGAACAAGCATAGATATGTTCTTAATTAGCATATCAAAAGCTTTGAGAACTGAACAAATGAACTGGCCACTTGAACAAATGGGTTGCATATATTTGGGATGGATCCAAAACCAGTGTAAAGAGAGAGAAAAAAAAAAAAAAAACTGGCAATGGGACCAGAATCCTTAGAAGGTATGTTGGAATTTGTAGCATGAATCTAGCCAGGTTAGCTGCCAGCTGAAACAAAAATATTATCATTATCCATTGGACTTAGACCCAGGGTCTGATAATGTAATACTAAAAATAACCAGGTTTCAATCTACAGCTATTTGTGATGGTTGGGGTTCATGTGTCAACTTGGCTAGGTGACCCGGCTGTCTGGTCAGGCGGGCACTGGCCTGACGGTTGCTGTGAGAATATCTGAGGCTGGTTAATAAACCAACAGGCTGGTTTGTTGGATCATCAGTCAATTGACTGCAGCTGGCTGATGACTCATCAAGGGGCGTGCCTTCCACAATGAGAGAATGCAATTGGCTGGATTTGGTCCGGGTGATCAATTGAAGGCTTATAAGCTGGACGGTTAGAGACCCTTCACTTCTTCGGCTGCCCAGTGAAGCATTTCCTGGGGAGCTCGTCGAAGTTGCCGGTTCGTTTCCTGAGGAGTTCATCGAGCACGTTCGTCGAAGATCCCAGTTCATTTCCCGAGGAGTTCATTGAAGTTGCCGGTTCGTTTCCTGAGGAGTTCCACGAAGTTGTCAGTTCGTTTCCCGAGGAGTTCATCGGACATCTTCCTTGGAGTTGACAGTTTGTTGACGGCTCTGCAGAATTTGGACGCGTGCATACCCACAGTTGTGTGAGTCACTTTTACAATTTGATAATCAGAGACATCTATAATTGATTCTGTTTCCCAAGACAACCCTAACTAATACACTATTTGACAAAGAAACACCAATTCAACTCACATGTGGCAAGCATATAAATTACATATAAATTACATATAAATTACAAATAAGCATATAAATCACACATACATGTTAATAGACACAAAGACTTTAAGGTGACTATTATAAAAATGCTCAAACCAGCAACTGAGACACATTTTAAAAAGGGAAAAATACAAGTGCCATCAAAAATAAAGGATGATAAAAGAATAAACAAGTGGACAATTTATAACCAAAAAATCCAATAGCCAAAGTAAATATCCCATGGGATGAACTCAAAAGCAGAAAATTCGAAATGACAGATAAAAGAACCAATGAACTTGAAAACAGATAAATATGAAGTATTCAATCTGAAAAAAAAAGAGAATTAGAAATGAAAAATGAACAGAACTTCAGGCATCTGTGAGATATTAAAAAGTTCTTTAACATTCATGGCATTGCAGTTTCAAAAGGCAAGGAGAAAGTATGTGGTGCTGAAAATAGTATATGAAAAACTTCCCAACTTGGTGAAAGACACAAATTGACTAATTCAAGAATCTCAATGAATCCAGAACACAAAAAAAAAAAATCAAATAAATCCTTGCTCAGGCACATCATAATCAAACTGTTGAAAACTAAACACAAAGAAAATGTAAAGGGAATTGTCGGAGAAAAATAGTGCATTAACTAAAAAAAAACAATTCAAATAACTATGAATTTCTCTTCAGAAACCATGGAGACCAGTAGGATGTGGCACATTTTTACAATGCTAAAATAAAAGAACTGTCAAGATAGAATTCTGCATCCAGTGAAAATATCTTTCAGCAATTAAAGCAAAATAGATATTTTCAATCAGTGAAAATTAAGACTATCATGGCCAATTGATCTGCTCTAAAAGAATTGCTATAGGAAGTTCTTAACATAGAGGTAAATGATACCAAAAGAAAATTTGGAAAATCAGGAATAAAGGCAAAGCAAAAAAATGGTAAATATCTAGGTAAATAAATAGGCTATTTGCCTCTTGAAATCTTCAAAATATGCTTCACATTTGAAACGTAAATTAAAACTTTGATGGAGTTTTCAATATATGTTATTTTAACACATAGGGCAACTATAGCTTTAAGGAGAGAAGATGAAGGGACTTCTATTAGTAACATTTTTACATTTCAACTGAAGTAGAAAATGTTTGATTCTAAATAAACCATGAAGAAGATTGTGTGTATTTTATAAATCCAATAGTAACAACTAAAAGTTATGCAAAGACATATTCAGTATCACAGTATATTAATT
The DNA here is from genome assembly GCF_015220235.1 of Choloepus didactylus. Classification (NCBI taxonomy): domain Eukaryota; kingdom Metazoa; phylum Chordata; class Mammalia; order Pilosa; family Megalonychidae; genus Choloepus; species Choloepus didactylus. Next base: position 62,581,048 of record NC_051319.1, on the reverse strand, counting down.
AAAATAGAATACTGAAAGTTTTTCAAGAGATATAAAAGAAGGAAAGATATGAGAAACAGAAGAATGAGAAAGATGGACAAATACAAAACGAACAATAAAATGGTAAACCTAAATCGACACACCTATTAATAATCACCTTAAGTGTAAGGAGTCAAAAAAAAAAAAGTCAATTAAAAGACAGAGGTTTTCAGAATGAGTTAAGGAAAAGGAGCATGATACAGCTGTATGCTGTCAACAAGAAAATCATTACGTTACAATTATAATGATAATTAGGCTAAAAGGAAAAATATGGAAGACAATATACCAAGGCAAAGTGGATGTCAGAGCAAACAAAATTACCAGTGATAAAAAGGAATATTACATAATGGAAAAGATCAATTCACAAAAAGATGCAAGAGAAATAGCTGTACTGTGTATGCACTTAACAATAAAGCTTCAAAATAAAAGAAGTAAACAGTGACAGCCTGAAAGAAAAAAAATTGATGACTCCACAATGATAACTGCCTATTTTAACATTCCTTGCTGAATAATAGGAGACAGAAAATCAGCAAAGATATAGAAAAACTGAACTAACACCTTTAACCGACTAGACTGAATTTACATTTAGAGAACATTCCCATGAACAACAGAAAAATACATTTTCTTTACAAATGCACATAAACCATTCACCAAGATCATATTCTGGATCATAAAAAACAATGTAACAAGTTTAAGAGAATTAAAATCATTCAAAGTGTGTTCTCAGACCATATTGCAATTTAATTGCAAATTGATAATAGTGAGATAAAAGCAAAATCCTAAAACCCTAGAAATGAAAAAAAAACCACACTTTTAAATAATTCATGGAACAAAGAGAAAGTTTCAAGGGAAATTACATAATATTGTGAAATAAATGAAAATAAAAATGCAATATATCAAATTTTGTGGGATTTACCTAAAGGAAGCAGTAGAGATTAGCAGAATGAATTAAAAAGTATGATCCAACTGTGTGTTGCTTATAAGAGACTCATTTTAGGTCCAAAGATACTAGTAGGTTGAAAGTGAAAGGACAGAAAAAATATTCCATGAAAATAGGAACTAATGAGATCCTGAAAGGCTATACTAATTTTAGACAAAAGAGGCTTTAAGTCAAGAAAAAGTAGGATGATATGATGTTAAAGGGTCAATTCAACTAGAAAATTTAACAAATATAAACATTTGTTACATAATAGCACCCCAATATATAAGATGCAAAAACTGACAGAATTGAAAGGAGAAATAGACAATTCCACAATATTATACAGAGATTTCAAGAAACCACTTTCAATGGTGGATAGAATATCTAGACAGAAGATCAACAAGGAAAGAGAGGATTTGCATAATTCTAAAAGCCAACAATCTCTAACAGATATATGAGGAACATTTCACCAAAAACAGCAGAATACCTGTTCTGGTTTGCTAAAGCTGCCAGAATGCAAAATACCAGAAATGGATTCCTTTTTACAATGGGGATTTAAAAGTTCACAAATTTACAGTTCTAAAGCCATAAAAGTTAGGACACTAACATGAAAGTGTCCTAATCAAAAGGCAGATAACTTCTCTGAGCAAAAGGCCAATGGTGACAGGAACACCTCTATCAGTTGGGAAGGCACATGGCTGGCATCTGCCAGTCCTTTGCTCCCAGGTTCCATTGCTTTCAGCTTCTGATTCCAGTGGCTTTCTCCTTAAGCATACATGGGTTCTCACTTAGCCTCTCCAGGGCAAACTCTGGACTTCATCTCTTAGCTTAACATCTCCAAAAGTCTGGGTCTATGTCTGCTCTCTTCAGGACTCCAGTAAACTAATTAAGACCCACCTTGAATGGGTGGGGTCACATCTCCATGGAAACAGCCTAATCAAAAGTCCCATCCACAATAAGTCTGCACCCACAAGGTTAGGTTAAAAGAAAATGGCTTTTTCTGGGGTACATAATAGATTCAAACCACACAATACCCATTCTTTTCAAGTGTATGTGGATCATTCTCCATGAGAGCCCTTATATTAGGGCACAAAAGGAGTCTAAATAAATTTTAAAATATTGAATTCATACAAAGTATTGAATTCTGTAACCACAATGGAATGAAGCCAAACACAGTAGAAATTGGAAAACACACAAACATATGGCAATTAAACAGCACACCTCTATAACAAACAATGGGTTAAAGAGGTAATCACAAAGAAAATGAGAAAATATTTGGAGACAAAGGAAAATAATAAAATATACAAACCTTATTAGATGCACTGAAGGCAGTGCTGAGAGCAAAATTTTAAGCTATGAACAGTTATGTTTGAAGAGAAGAAAGATAAAAATCAATAAACTAACTTCACATATTAAAGAACTGGAAAAAGAAGAATAAACATGAATTTAGCAGAAGGAAGGAAATAATTAAGATTAGAGTAGAGATAATTGAAATAGATAATGGAAAAACAATTGAGGTAGCCAAAAAACTGAATTACATTGACAAATCTTTAGCTAGACTGACAAAAAAAGAAAGATGCAAATAACTAACACCAGAAATGAAAATGGTAACATTATTACTGATGTTACAGAAATAAACAGGATTTTAAGAGAACGCTAGGAACAACAGTATACCAAAAAAATTAGATAATCTAGACGAAATGGAAAAAATCCTGGAAACACATATTACCTAAATTGACTCAGGAAGAAACAGATATTCTCAACAAATCTATAACAAGTAGAGAGACAGAATAATCAAAAACTTTCCATCAAAAAAAAGTTCAGGAGAGAGGATGATGGTGGCATAGAGAGGAGTGGAAACTAGTTAGTCTCCCCAGAACAATTAATAAACAACCAGGAACAACTAGTAAACAATCTGGAATAACTGCAGGACGAATGTGACTGTCCACTCATCATATACCAACCTGAATTGGGAGGAACACTTGAGATCACAGCATAAAATCTGTAAGTAAAAACTGTGGACCCAAGCCAGGAGCCCCCTCCACCCATGGCCTGAACTGCAAAGCCTCACAGTGATAAAGAGCAGCACTCTCCAAGCAAGCAAATATAGCTCAGCTGAACACCAACTGGGGTTTTAATTAATAAACATGGACTGCTCAATACAAGCTACAAATCCCCAACAAGCAGACAGAGACTTTTAGAGATGACTGAACTTAGAGAGCTGAAGGACCTCTCTGGGATGGTGGAGGAGCCCAGAAGGCCACGTGCTGTCTCTGGCCGACAGGTGAAACCAAGCATGGCCATGAACTGGCACTGAAGGGGGTATTTCTGTACCTTTTTCAGCTCAGTGAAGAAAACCTCAGCCATCTTCAGTTCCCAGTGCTCTGACCCAGACAAGAGTGGAGACAGCACAGGCAGAGAGACTATTCAAATGCTAATGACCTCCCCCTAGGTGGGGTATCTTCCCTAAGAGGAAAGAGGTGGGGCCCATCTCTACTACCTGCCTTCCATACAGAACCAGACCCCAGAGCCTGGGAGAAAACACCCACAGGCCACGACTCCTCACACCAGTCTGGAGCTACAGGCTGATAGGCACCACCTGCTGGGAAGAAAAGCACAGTGACTTGAGGCCTCATAGGGTGCATCAGTCATCTAAGACACACCCTCAGGGAGACATGATACTATTGCCTCCTTCTGAGACCTGAGCCTGTTCTGGTCTGGGAAAACCTGATTGGGTTAACCAAGGAAACCAGATGCTTAGACAACAGAAAACTACAACCTATACTAAGAAAAACGAAGTTATGGTCGAGTCAAAGGAACAAACTTACACTTCAACTGAGATACAGGAATTTAAACAACTAATGCTAAATCAATTCAAAAAGTTTAGGGAAGATACGGCAAATGACATGAAGCATATAATGAAAACACTGGGTGTACATAAGGTAGAAATCGAAAGTTCGAAAAACAACTGGCAGAATCTATGGAAATGAAAGGCACAACACAAGAGATGAAAGACACAATGGAGACATATAACACCAGATCTCAAGAGGCAGAAAAAAACACTCAGGAACTGGAGAACAAGGCACCTGAAAGCCTACAAAGAACAGATAGAGAAAAGAATGGAAAAATATGAGCAATGTCTCTGGGAATTAAATGACAATATGAGATGCAGAAATGTACATATTATGGGTATCCCAGAAGGAGAAGAGAAGGGAAAAGGGGCAGAAGCAATAATAGAGGAAATAATCAATGAAAATTTCCCATCTCTTACGAAAGACATAAAATTATGGATCCAAGAAGTGCAACATACCCTAAACAGAATTGATCTGAAGAGGCCTACACCAAGACACTTAATAATCAGATTATCAAACATCAAAGATAAAGAGAGAATCCTGAAAGGATCAAAAGAAAAGTGATCCATCACACACAAAGAAAGCTTGATAAGACTGTGCAGATTTCTCAGTAGAAACCATGGAGACAAGGAGGAAGCGGGGTGATATATTTAAGATACTGAAAGAGGAAAACCACCAACCAAGAATCCTGTATCTGGCAAAACTGTCCTTCAAACATGGGGAGAGCTTAAAATATTCTGTGACAAACAGAAATGATGGAGTTTGTGAACAAGAAACCTGCTCTACAGGAAACTCTTAAAGGGAACACTGCAGACAGAAAGGAAAAGACAGGAGTGAGAAGTTTGGAACACAGTTTGGGGAGATAGTAGCACAGCAATGTGGGTACACTGAAAAAAAGATGACTGTGAGTATGGTTGAAAGAAGAAGGTTAGGAGCATGTGGGACATCAGAAGGAAAGAGGAAAGATAAAGACTGGGACTATAATTCAGTGAAACCTAGGGTGCTCAACAATTGTGATAAAAGATACAAATATGTTTTTACATGAGGGAGAACAAATGAATGTCAACATTGCAAGGTGTTAAAAATAGGGTGGGATTGGGGAAAAATACAATCAATGCAAACTAGAGACTATAATTAACAGAGACATTGAATTATCCTCCCTTTAATATAACAAAGGCAATATACCAAAGCTAAATGCATATGGTGGGGGGGGGGCAGGGAACATAGGGGAAGGGTGTGGGACTCTTGGCATTGGTGATGTTCTCTGACTCTTTATCCTACTTTAGTTGAATGCTATCTTTCCTTTTGTTGCTTTCTAACTATCATGTTTTGTTGTGTTGAGTTTTTTTCTCTCTCTTTGTACTTTTTCTTTTGTCTCTCTGCCTTCTTTGACTTTTCCTCCTTCTTTGTGGAAGAAATGGAGATGTCCTTACATAGATAGAGGTGATGGTGGTGAATACATAAACACATGACTATATAGGGAACCACTGATTGTTTACTTAATGTGTAAACAAAACCATCTTTAAAAAATGGGCTGATGAAGAAACCTTGAAGGTACTATATTGAGTGAAATGAGACAGACATATAAGGACAAATATTGCAGGGTCTCAATATGAACTACTTATAATATGTAGACTCATATACATGAAATATAAGTTACCAGGATATAGAATGAAGCTATAGAATGGGGAGAAGTTGCTTATTATGAGCATAATGTTCAACTAGGGTGAACTTAAATGTCTGGAAATGGACAGAGGTGAAGGTAGCACATTGTGAGAATAACTAACAGTGATGAATGGTGTGTGAATGTGGTGGAAAGGGGAAGCTCAGAGTCACCGGAAGGAAATTTGGGGTTTAAAAGATGGGAATGTATAAAACAGTGAATCTTGTGGTAGACAATATCCATCATTAACTGTACAAATATTAGAAATCTCTCTTATGAACTAGAAAAAGTATTACACTGTAACTAGAAGTTAATAACAGAGGGGCATATAGGGAAAAAATATACCTATTGCAAACTATATACTACAGTTAGTAGTATTTTAACATTTTTTCATCAATAGTAACAAATGTACTATACCAAAACTATGAATCAGTAATGGAGGGGGGATGGTTAGGGGTATAGGAGAATCTGATTTTCCTTTTTTTGTCTTTATTTCTTTCCTGTAGTAATGAAAATGTTCTAAAAATTGAAAAAAAAATTAATTGTGGTGATGGATTCACATTTGTATGATGGTACCATGGGCAACTGATTGTACACTTTGGATCTTTGGATAATTGTATGGTATGTGAACAGTCTCAAATAAAAAATATATATATATATATATATTTTTATATATATGATATATATGATATATATATATGATATATATATATCAAAAAAAAAGTTCACGACAAGATGGCTTCACTGGTTAATATTAAAAATTAGTTAATTTTAATCAACCCTTCTCAAACTCTTCTCAAACCCTTCTCAAACTCTTCCAAAGAATTCAAAATGAGGGAACACTTCCTTATTCATTTTATGATGCTAGCTTTATCCTGATACCAAAGCCTCATAGGGACATCACAAGAAAATGACAAACAAAACACCCTTATGAATATAGATGCAACAATCCTTAACAAAATACTAGCAAACCAAATCCAACAACATATTAAAAAGATTTTACACCATGACCAAATGGAATTCCTCTCAGGAATGCAAGGGTGGATCAAAAAACAAAAATCAATTAATGTAATACATTACATAAATAGAATGAAAGGAAAAACTACATATGATTTTCTCAATAAATAGAGAAAAGGCATTTGACAAAATCCCATAAACTTTAGTGATAAACATACTCAGAAACTAGGACTACAAGAGAACTTTCTCAACATGATAAAGGCCATTGATTAAAAATAAAACCCAAATCACATCATACTCAATGTAGAAATATTAAGAGCTTTCTCCCTGAGATCAGGAACAAGACAAGGAAGCCTGTTTTCACCACTGTTATTAAATACTGTACTAGAAGGTCTATCTAGAGCAATTAGGCAAGGAAAAGAAACCAAAGCTACCAAATTGGAAAGAAGAAGTAAAATTATCTCTATTTGTAGACAATATAATAGGAAATCCAAACGACTATATGAGATAACTACTAGAGTGAAGAAATTAATTCAATAAACTGGCAGGGTACAAGGTCAGCACAAAAAAATCAATTGTTTCTATATACTGACAAAAGGAAATTAAGAAAACAATTCCATTTACAATAGCAGTGAAAAGAATAAAATAAGATTAAAGATGTTAAAGATTTTTGCACTGAATCTACAAAACACTGCTGAAAGAAATTAAGAAGGACCTAAATAAATGGCAAATATTCCATATTCATGGATTAGAAGATAATATTGTTAAGATATCAATAGTACCAAAAGCAATCTACAGATTCAATGAAATCCCTATCAAAATCCAGCAAACTTTCTTGTAGAAATAGAAAAGTCAAACCTATATAGAACTGCAAACAGCCCCAAATTTCCAAAACAATATGGAAAATAACCAACTTAGAGGAATCACTCTTCCCTATTTCAAACTTACTACAAAGCTACAGTTATCAAAACAGTGTGGTAATGGCATAAGGATAGTCAAATAGACCAATGGAATGAAACTGAAAGCCCAGAAATAGATTTACACATCTATGGCCAATTGATTTGCAACAAGGGTGCCAAGTACCTGCAATGAAAAAAGAATAATCTCTTCAACAAATGGTATTGGGAAAATTGGATATCCACATGCAGAAAGAATAATGAAGTTGTAACATTGCCTCAGACCAAATACAAACATTAACTCAAAATGGACCAAGGATCTAAATATAAGAGCTAAAACTATAAAACTCTTAGAAGATAATAGAGGGACAAATTGTCATGACTGAAATTGGGCAATGAATTCTTAGATACAACAATAAGATCACAGGCAACAATGGAAACAGTAGATAAATTTGGCTTCATCAAAATTAAAAACCTTTGTACTGAGGGGACATATCATAGGAAAGTGAAAACACATCCTAAAGATTGGGAGAAAATAGTTACAAATCATATATCTGTTAAAGGTGTAATATCCAGAATAGATAAAGAACTTTTACAATACAATAACAAAAATATATAAATAACCCAATATAAAAATGGGCAAAGAACTGGAACAGACATGTTTCCAAAGATGATATACAAATGGCCAATAAGCACACAAAAAGATGTTCAACATCATTAGCCATTAGTGAAATTCAAATCAAAACCACAATGAGATACCACCTCACACACATAAGGAAGGTTATTATTTTTTTAAATGGAAAATAACATGCTGGAAACAATGCAGAGAAATTGGAACACTACTGCATTGTAGGTGAGAATGTAAATTGGTGCAGTCACTGTGGAAAGCAATACGGTAGTTCCTCAAAAATTTAAATAGAGTATTAGCAAGTCCACTCCGAGGTATATGCCCAAAGAAAATAAACACAAGTTCTCAAGCAGATATTCATACACCAGTGTTCATAGACCCACCATTTATAATAGCCAAAAGGTGGAAGCATCCCTAGCATCCATCAAAAAATGAATGGATAAACAAAATGTGGTACACACACACAATGGAGTATTATTCACCCATTAGAAGGAATGAAGTTCTGACACACAATGCAATCAGGAAGAACCTGAAAACATCTTGAATGAGATAAGCAAGGCACATAAGGACAAATATTGCATAATATCACTTACATGAGCTATCTAGAAATAGCAAATTCATAGAGACAGAAAATAAATTTAGAGGTAACCAGAGGATGAGTTTAAGGGTGGCATAGGGGAGTTTTTGCTTAGTGGTATAGAGTGTTTCTAAATAAAAATTAATAAAGAAAAATTAATTAATTAATTAATTAATTAAAAGAAACCTATAAATCAGTCAATATGCCTCATGAGTAAAGACAGATATAATTAACAAAACATTAGTAAATCAAATCTAACTTTATATATATAATGTGACCATGTGGTGTTTATCCCAGGAATTAAAGGCTGATTCAATATTTGAGCATCAATTAATGTAACACACAATATTAACAGTCTAAAAAAGGAAAATCACATGAGCATATCAATTTATTTCGAGAAGATATTTGACAAAATTCATCCTCCATTCATGATAAACTCTCTGAACAATCCGGAGATAGAAGAAAACATCCCCAACCTGATTAAGGGTATTCATAAATAAAACTTTCACCATACCTATTGGTAAGGATAGAGGCTTTCCTCCAAGGACTAGGAGTAAGACAAAGATACACATTTCTACTACTCTTATTCAACATTGTTCTGAAAGTCATATAAAACAAGAAAAAGAAATAAAGGGCATATGAATTGGCAAGGGAGGAATGAAAATGTCCCTGGTTCATAGAAGATATAAATATCTATATAGAAAATCACAGGAAACCTACCCAAAAGCTCTACTGGAATTAACAAATGTGTACAGCAAGATCACAAGGTACAAGGTCAACGTTACTCAAAAAATCCTGTTTCTACATAACAGGAATGTAAAATTAGACACCAAGTTTTCTTAAAAAAAATACAAAAAACAAAAAAAAACAACACATCATTTACAATAGCTCCAAACAAAATGAATTACTTATGTATAAATAACAAAACATGTATAGGACCTGTATGCTGAAATTATAAAACACTCATTAAATAAATAAAACCACTAAATATTAGAGAGAGATCCCATGCCCATGATTTGGAAGAATCAGTACTATTAAAATGTCAATTCTCCTCAATTTAATCTATAGATTTGACATAATAATCAAATTTGCAGTAGGACTTTTTATATATATGGACAAGGCAATTCTAAAATTTATAGGTAAAGATAAAGAAACTAGAATGGCTGAAATAATTTTTTTGGAAAAAAAAATTTTTAAGGTGAATGAATCATACCATCTCACTTTTAAGATTTACTGTTAAACTAAGTAATCAAGACAGTGTGGTATTGACCAAGAGATAAACACATAGATCAATGGAACAGAATTGAGTATAGAAAAAAATCCACACAAATATTGCCAACTGAATTTTGACAAAGATCCAAAAGCATTGAAACAATGGACATGCATATACACACACACACACACACTCACACACACACACATACACTCAACACTGAACTCAGGCGCAATTTTAAATGTGGTGCTTAATCATTATATGATATAGGATTCCAATCATAAAACCACCCTACACATGAAACATATTTGCAAGTTTATTTTCATATAAAGGTTAAATATTCAAGGATAAATCTCAGATAAGTCACATTTCAATATTGTCTTTAATGAAGGTGTAAAAAAGCCATTTTAAGTTTCAGTATGTGTATAATATGTAACTTTAAAAGTTTCATTTGGCCAATAAAACAAATCCCATATAATGCTTTATTCTTCATTTTCAACAAGGCTCATAAGAAAGTAATTTAATATGCAAAACAGATGACTTTGGTCAAGATTGGTCTTATTTTAGTTCCTTTTTAATGGATGAACAAACATAGTTTTGCATGAATAAAATACAGTTAAGAATTGATTAGTATTGGAATTAGGGAGGCTAATTACTGTAAGTTTTTCTTTGACTAAAATGAACAGATGGCATATATGTTTTACACCAGGTTTTGGTAAAAAGAGTTACTAGTCTGCTGCTCAGTAACAAATATTTTTGTTAGACACCTAGTGAACAAAGTTCTTTTTAAAGTAAATGTGTATAATCCTGCAAAGACTTTCATTTGAATTATATTGTGTTTCATAAAATGGTAAAGAATGGTGTTCAAACTATACTTAATTAAATACAAGTCATATAAAAAGTATAACTTTGATCCACAATTATTTCAGTTGGATAGGTTGAATAAATCTCATTTTTAGGGAAAAAAAATTATTTGAATTTAGGTAACAGACACTTGAAGGAATAGTGAAAAGTTCAGCTGGGTAAATGACATGTTCAAATGACAATAAGATGACAAATATGTCAGTAGTGGGAGTTCTGGCTGGAAAGTAAGTGGGGAATAATTTGAAGTCCCATCAGTAAGGGTCTGGAATGTACAGATAAAGAACAGGACTCACAATACACACAATTATAAAATGGAACTAATAATCTTTCAGAAGTAGAAACAATATGACAGAAATTCCAATTTCTGAAGACAGAATTTATCAACTAGCTTATTTTAACCTCATGTGCTTCTAAGATCTCACAATTAGACAAACTAAAAACTGATTTGTTTCTGACCAAAAATCCAATTTCAATTAAAAAGAGATACTAGCATTTATTTTAATAATGTAGCAGGTAACTCTATGATGAGAAAACAAAGATTTTTAAAAATCACATAACTTTTCTTTATTTAAAAAAGAACACAAAATGCAAATTTCCATTTTTTTCTTTATAAACATTTACTATCTTATTTAATTAGATTCAGGCATTAGACATATTTTCCTGCACATGCAACTGAGTTTCTTTAATATATGGTATATGATATAATCACAAAACTTATATTTTTATAATAAAATACAGAAAATCTATTTGACCTACTAATTTAACTGGAAAATATTTTAAATATTTAAAATGTGTCACTATAGCTCCAAAACTCATTAAAATACACCTTAGTATTATTTTTCTTTTAAGTTCCTTTTTAGTTATGAAAGATTTTCAAATACATAAAAGTGAGAAAATACAAAAACCTAAATATAACAATTATAGCATATTGGCATATTTGCTTCAGACTTTTTAAAGAAATAGGGTATTGCAGTACTTTGAAATTTCTCTGCTCATTCTATAGTCCTCTCCTTCCTCTGCTGAAGTTAATATATCTTATTCCAATTCATGTTTTTAATAAGTTTTCAACATATATATGGATCTATAGGCAATACAGTATCATTCTGTTTTATTTTAAACAATAAGATATAGCACATTGAAATTATTGTAACTTGCTTTTTTTCCCAGCATAATGCTTTCAGGATTTACCTCTTTATATATGTAGAGCCAGTTTATCCATTTTGACTGTATTATAGAGTAATAAATATTAAGTGCATTAAAATACCAGTATTGATTAACCCTTTCTTCTATGGTTGAACATTTAGCTTGTTTCCAAATTTTTCCTTCTACAAATGAAGCAAAAATGGTTCTACATTGTCTACTTGTGCACAAATGCAAAGTTACACTTTAAGTGTGTATACCTTGAACTACTGTTTCATAGGATATGTTCATCTTTAACTTCATAAAAGCTTGCCAAAAATTTTCCAGAGACATCTCTCTAACTTGCACGCCTATTAGCAATATGTTACGGTTACTCTTTCCTCACAGAGTCTTGTTAACAATTGATAGTATCAGACATTCTAATTTTTGCAAAAGTGAAATGTTTTGAGAATATATGAGAATGAGACAATCTTTAGAGTTTTATTAGATATATGGGCTTTCTCTTGTGTGATATTTATTATTCTAGATCGTTACACATATGAATTATGCATCTTATTCCATTCTTGGGTTCACGCAGGGAGACTGATGCTATAGAATTTGAAATCTCATTTAATCTTTCAATACATGCAAAAAGTGTTCTTTATAATTATGATTTTCAAGTTGGCATAAGCTTTTAGGAAACTGATGATAAAGGATATTTTTAATCAAGGCATCCCATGTGTCTGAATTTCATATAGCTTTACTCAGCGAAATAGGTGGATATCTTACCCATAGCCACATAATTTTCCCCTATTATTAAATGAAAGGTGAAGCAGAATGTGTAATCTAAATCTAAATAAACAATTCTGATTTTTCAAAGGTAAGTTCTTTAATTCTTTATTAATTAAGAAGTTTTCTATTTATTATTCTTATATGTTATTTCATCTTTTATTTAAGAGAATGAGTCATACATTCTACTCTGTTCCTCCAGGACCTGCCCCTATCTCTTCTCCAATCCTCAAACCTAACAACTGAGGCCAAAGAAGCAAAAGATCCACATGAGGCAGAAAATGACTGAATAATCACATGAGACCCTGCTGACACAGACATTAGAATCTGAGTACATGCCCTGCCAGAAAATGATTTTCATGTTTTTGCACTGCAACATCATTCAATATTCAAAGAGGTAATCCCACAATTTCCAAGGCAATTATCCCTTTGAAATATGGTAACAAGAGTTTAAAATGCAGAATATAAATCATAGTGAAATGACTTTATGAGATTGGTTGAGAATGAACCTCCTTGTTGCTACCACATGCTGCTAAACACAGTTTGTGCAATTACAATGAAATTCTGCAAAAGAGTATGGATACTTCCATGCTAATATTTGTAAGATTATATATACCAAAGCTATTTTAGTTTTGTTCTGATAACTTTGAGTCCTCAAAGACCTTGTTCATAAGTCTTTTTACTGATTCTAGGTCATTTAAGACTCGTCTAAGTTGTTGGGATGGGGTGCATTGAGATGTTGAAGTGCCTCAGGATAGAAATTAAGAAGTGTATCAGGCTGGGCGTGCTGAATGAAATGACAGGAACACTAGCAGTTTTTGCCATAAGCATTGTGCTGAATTTTAGAAAATAATCTCAGCTTAGAGGTTATTATTGTACTCATTCTCCAGCTATGTACTCAAAAGAATGGCTGGCAGATACTGATGTGTAAAATGTGAATGATCAGTATAATATTTTCTTTGGAATTAAATTACTATTTTTATCTCAGTTTCTGGGTTAATCATATGGTTGAATGTACTTCAGACACAATTCTGGAGATAAAGATCAGACCTGTAACAAGTTTAAATAAAACAACTGATGAAACAACTTGAAATAGTATGTAGATGATGAGTAAATTTATTTGATCTTCACATTTTTTCCATATATTTTTAGTGTTTTATGCTATTGACGTAACATGTTACAAAAACAGAAATTAGCCTTATATATCTAAATAAGAATGTACTTGCTAACTGATTTCTGGGACTTTATTCGTAGAGAATACTTTTTAAAAAAAGGATAAGCTGATATTTATGGCATAGTAAAATACACAATTGGGAATAAGTAAACATATTTTCCTCATTATGAACATCAGTTTCATGGGATATTATATACATATTAAAAGTTATAAATGGGATGACTATGTAGGTTTTTGGGTAAATATGTAAAAATAAAAATGCATAAAAAATAACAGTTGTATTTCCTCTGTGATTGAACTTGTTTAAAAATGAAGTCATAGATGTGTTAAGGTTGAGAGACTGTGTATAATATTTTGAATTATTTTAAGAATCCCTTTCAGCTCCACATGATTTAGTATCACTGCGGAGTATATCTGTACAAACATCAAATTTCTTTATTTTACTTTTCATTTAAAAATGTTGAAAAAGACAATGTCATGGTATTTGCTTGCAGTGGGAAATACTGAACTATTGGGATAGAAGTAATGGGTCAAGAAGGTTTTATGCATCTTTACTTTCTAGGCATATGAGAATTGCATAAAAGACTTTAATTCAATAAAAACTTTTTTGTGTTTACCACATATCACCTACTTTGAGCAGAACATGCAGTGATTCTTGATTAATTATGTAGCATGCCCTCAAAGGTAGTTCCAAGAAACAAAAAAAATGATACATTTTTCCATAATTAATGTAAAAGGATAGTGTATAAACACATTGTTTTTCTCTGCAGAATGCAGAAATAGGAAGAGTAATGAATCCTAGTTTTTTCTAACATATTAGGCCAAAAAGAATAAAGCAATGTAGGCAGGGCAAGATGGTGGCATAGGGAGGTGTAGAATTTAGTTAGTCCCCAGAGCATCCAGTAAATGGCCAGGAACAGCTAGAAAATCATCTGGAACAACTGATGGGGGGACATCCATGACCAAACACACAACATACACTAGCCTTTTAGGTGTGGAACAATTGAGGTCGTAGCATAGAACTGCAAGCAAAGCCCCCAAACTGTGGAGCTGGTGCTCCCCACCCCCACTACTGGCATGGCAGGCTGAGTTGGAACACTTCACTGTGAGAAAAAGCAGTCCCTGCAGGGAACAAAGGAATGCAGCTCAACCAAGCTCCAATTGTGGTTTTAATGAACAAATCTGGACTACCAAATAAATGCTACAAGCACAGATAAACCCAGAGCAAGCAGGAAAGGAACCCAGAGACTTCTGGCATAAAGGAGGTGAGGCTGATGGAAAAAAAATACATAAATAAAAACAAAACCTTGGAGTCCACTGAGCTCAGAATACTAGAAAAGGGCTGTGTCCAAAGAAAAGGGGCACAGAACTGGGTACCAACTCTGGTTCTTGCCTGGTGAACTGGGGGGCTTGGGACTGCTCTGAAAAGGAGACATCTTGCTTTTCTCCTTTTTTTCCCCTCTCATTCTAAGTAGCTCATTAGAGAAAGCATCAGGCATTTTCAATTTTCAGCATTGACCCAGGAAAGGGTGGAGTTAAGATAGAGAGTAAAAGGAAAAACTCAAGTGTAGGAAATAATCCCCTAAATGGCTTATCTTCCCTAAGAAAAGGGCGGCAGGGGCCAGCTCAAGTGGTGGCCCTCCCACAGAGAACTCAGACCCCACAGCCTCAGGGGGGTAGGGGCAGAAACAGCTTAAGCTTGGCTTCTGACAACCTCAGTCCCAGTGGGGACAGGGTCCACTAAGAATTAAATACACTGAACCTCTTTATGCTGGTAGGGAACTGCAGGAGGACAATCACCACCTGCTGGGCAGGATAGGAAAAGCAGTATAGAGGCCACACAGGAAACTCTGGCAATCTTCTGGGTCTCACCCTCAGGGAAACCTGATACTGAATATAGCCTCCTCCTGAGACCTGGGCCTGTCTGGTCTGGGAAAATCTGATTGGGGTAATCAAGGGAACCAGATGCCTATACAACAAAAAGTTATGAATCACAATAGGAAAAATGAAGATAGGTCCCAGTCAAAGGAACAAACCTACATTTCAAATGAGATACAGGAGTTGAAACAAATAATTAAAGATCTTCAAACAAATATGCTAAATCAAGTCAAAAATTAAATCAACAAGTTGAGGGAAGATATGGCAAAAGCGATGAAGGCTATAAAGAAGACACTGAGCAAACAAGAAGGAACTCAAAAGTTTGAAAAAACGACTGGCAGAACTTCTGGGATTGAAAGGCACAATGGAAGAGATGAAAAACACAATGGAGACATATAACAGCAGATTTGAAGAGGCAGAAGAAAGGATTCATGAACTAGAGGTCAGAAATCTGAAATCCTACACACAAAAGAACAGATAGGGAAAAGAATGGAAGAATATGAGCAGGGTCACAGGGAACTGAATAACAACATGAAGTGCATGAATATATGTGTCATGGCTGTCCCAGAAGGAGAAAAGAAGGGAAAACGGGAAGAAAGCATAATGGAGGAAATAATCACTGAAAATTTCCCATCTCTTATGAAAGAGACCCAGGAAGTGCAACATACCCCAAATAGAATAGACCAGAGTAGACCAACTCCAAGACACTTAATAATCAGATTGTCAAATATCAAAGACAAAGAGAGAATTCTGAAAGCATCAAAATAAAAGCTATCCATCACAAACAAAGAAAGCTCAATAAGATTATGTGTGGATTTCTCAGTAGAAACCATGGAGGTCAGAAGGCAGTGGTATGATATACCTAAAATACTGAAAGAAAAAAACTGCCAACCAAGAATTATATATCTGGCAAAACTGCCCTTCAAAAATGAAGGAGAGTTTAAAATATTTTCAGACAAACAGATATTGAGAGAGTTTGTGAACAAGATACCTGCTGTACATGAAATACTAAAGGGAGCACTATAGGCAGATAGGAAAAGACAGGAGAGGGAGGTTTGGAGACAAGTGTAGAAATGAAGACTATCAGTAAGGGTAAAAAGAGAGACTAAAGCAAAAATAAAACAAGATATGACATATAAAGTCCAAAAAGACAAAGTGGTAGACAGCACACATTACACTGAGTGAAATTAGCCAGAAACAAAAGGACAGATACTCTATGGTCTCACTAATATGCACTAATATTGATGAGTGAAATTTGAGAGTTATATTTGAGAACATAGGTCATCAAGAGATAGAAAAGAGGTTAGAAAGCAGGCATTTGATGCTGAAGGAGTACAGAAAGTTCAACAGGATTGACTATAGATCCAGAAATGGAATGGATAGCATAATAGTATGTGATGGTAGCACAATATTGTAAGTACTCTGAACAAAAATGAGTGTGAGTGTGGTTGAAAGAGGAAGGCTAAGGGCATGCATGACACAGAAGGAAAGACAGAAAATAGACTGTGATTGTTTAACTTAGCAAAACCTAGAGTGGTCAATGATGGCGATTAAGTGTATATATATATAAGAATGTTTTTAAATGAGGGAGAACAAATAAATGTCAACATTGCAAGGTGCTGAAAATTGGTTGGTATAGGGGAAAAAATACAATCAATGCAAACTACAGTCTATAGTTAATGGTAACATTGTAAGATGCTTCCATTAATTGTAACAAAGGCAATATATCAAAGCTAAATGCTTATAAGTGGGGGTGGGGTATAAGGGGTTTATGGGATTCTTGGTGGTGGTGATGTTGTCTGACTTTTTCATTGTATGTTATTTTTATTTTTCTTCTATCTTTTGCATTTTTAGTCTTCATATTTTTAATCTCCTTTTCCTCTTTCTTTGAGGAAGAGATGGAAATATCCTCATATAGTCTGTGGTGGTAAAAGCAAAATTATGGGATTATACTGAGAATCATTGATTGTTTACTTGGGATGGATTGTATGGTGTGTGAATAAGTATGAATAAAACTGTTTAAAAAATAAACAGAGGGATCAAGTGCTGGAGAAAATGTGGAGAGAGGGATGTATCTATTGCCTGTTGGTAGGGAAATAGAATGGTGCAGTCCATCTGGAGGGCAGTGTGGTGTTTCCACAGGCAGCTAACTAAGGGGTTGCCATACAGTCCTGCAACACTGTTATTGGGTATATATTTGGAAAAACTGAGAGCAGGGACATGAGTGGACATTGCACACTGCTGTTTATGGGGCAGTATTCACAATTCGCAAGGGATGGTGGTGGCCTAATGGCACATCGACTGATAAACATGACTAATAAAAGGATTGATGAACTGGGGTGTATACATACAATGGAATATTGAGCAGCAGCAAGAAGAAAGGAAGTTGTGAGGTATGCAACTAGGTGAATGGACCTTGAGGACAGTATGTTGAGTGAAATAAGCCAGAATTGCAAAGACAAACATTATAATGTCTCCTAATATGGACTAACTATAATGTACAAACTCTGAGAATTGAATCTGAGGGCATCGGTTATTAGGGGAAGTTTTATGGTAAAGGTTCCTAGATTGTAAGTTCTTAGAGCAGTCACATCTATTCATGATTTATAATGGTTATCTCTAAATTCTGAAATGCTGAGCTGTTTGTGTATAACCTGGTCAGTGCCTGGAACTTCAGGTATCTTTGTGATAACTGAGACTCAGAGCCAGAGTTCAGCAGCCATGAATGTCAGCATTATCCTATACAGAAAAGTTAAAACACTGAAAAGGAGATCAGACTTCAATTAGGGATATGAATGAAATGGACAAAATTAGACTAAGGTAAACCAGACTAAAGGGAAAAGCATGATATTGACTGTGTTTTAAAACCTTAACTTCTGTGTGAAACCAAAGGAAGATACATTTATTTGGTGCAAAATCTATACTTTCTGTTGCACGCTATATAATTTAACTTGTATAGTCAGTTTACTCAAACACCATAATTACATGGAACATTGAATAGGGGTGAAATATGGTTGGTTTGTACAGGGTAGCATGAAACCCCAATACATTCCAGAGTAATTTGGGCAGAGAATAAAAAGTATTTGCAAAGCTCCCTTGAGGGCCTGGGGAAAAATGTGGAAACATTAAACTTTCCCACCTGGGGAATTCCTGATACTCTCATAACCTTGGGAGACTGCCATTGTAGCAGGCAAAGTCCTCAATCTTGGGGCTTACTCTTATGAAGCTTGTTACTGCAGAGGAAAGGCTAAGCCTACTTATAATGTTGCCTAACAGTCACTTGCAAAGAACCTCTTTCGTTGCTCAGATGTGGCCTGTCTCTAAGCCCACTCTGCAAGTAAACTCACTGCCCTGCACTCTACGTGGACATGAATCCCAGGGGTATGAATCTCCCTGGCAATGTGGGAAATAACTCCCAGGAATAAGCTTGGACCTGGCACCGTGGGATTGAGAAAGCATTCCTGCCCAAAATGGGGAAGAGAAATTAAACAAAATAAAGTTTCAATGGAAGAAAGATTTCAAATGGAGTCAAGAGGCCATTCTGGAGGTTATTCTTATGCATTATATAGATATCTCTTTCTAGACTTTAGCATACAGTTATTAACTGTTTTAAGCAACTGTACAGTTATTGACTAAGCATTGTAAGTAGCCACTTCTATACATAGATCTGACATAAGCAGCTTAGAACATACTGTCTTCCATACAGTACAGATAAAGCATTTATGTTAACTGGTTGCCCCTTTGAGGCATTTGAGTTGGATTTGAGGATAGGGATAAGTGCTGCAGAAATGTACAACTGTGATATGCAACTACTGAAGTATGCTTTATTTCATATTTTATATTCCATCTCAAGTACATAGCCTATAGTATAAAAAATAAATTGACATTTAAAATTTATTTCATTCACTTCTCAATTAAGTTCGTTTCTTTCAGTATTGCTTGGATAAATATTTAAGTTTAAAGGTACAAATTCTACATAAGGACTGATTTTCTTGTTGCTAACATTTTCCCCTGTATTTTTTCTTCTCCATGATGGAGTTGGGATATATGGAAACACTGTGGGAAATTGTGCCCAAGCTGAGAAATCCCTTTGATGGTCCTCTGATTCCTCACTGGCCCTCATGGAGATGAATTTTTTCCACCTAGACTGGATGTACTCCTAGAGTTCACTCCTTAAGTCTAAAGTTGGCAGGAGAGCACTGTGCAATCTCTCATCAAGTGTCCCTTCTCTCCACTCCCTCACCCCACCTCAACTCTGGCTTGCTCTGCAGGTCCCGAGTCCTATCCACATTCTCCATCCAGCACCCAGCTTAGCTATCAACTGTGTCATCTGCACGGGCATTAACTCAACACTTATCCCCTGCTGCTGTCCTATTCCAGGTTCACTGTCTGCCAAATCACATTTGCCCTTCTAACTGGCAAACAAAAGAAATGTCTAAATTCCCAACTCCTAGCATAGCAAAATGGAGCTACTTCTAGCTCTCCATCTACTTTTCTGTGGCTACTACTATTGATACGAAACTTTCTGTAAGCTGGTCTCAGAGTCCTGAAAAAGAAGCGTAACATTACTCTCCTCTGCTTTGTATTTTTGTTTCCACTTGAGTGGATGATGCAGCAAGACCTCTTACCTCACTTTTCTCATCCTTGAAAGGGCTTCCTATCTCCACTTTCTATTGAGTAAGATTTTCTTATATCACATTCTTGATTCTTTGAATGAAAAGTTTGGTGAAGTGTCAAGACACAAGTCTTCAATGAATGTGTCCTGATATAGAAAGGAAGCTTCTACAATTTACAGAAAAAATAATGACTTTCATCTGTGTGAAAAATGTCTGGATTTCAAGACTTCATTTTTTTCAATGTAATTGACTATATTTAAAGGCAGAGGAGAAAATCACATAATCTTATCCATCAATGAAGAAAAAAATACTTTGACAAAATTCATCATCCATGTATTAAAACACTAAAAAAAATAAGAATAGAGAGGAATTTCCTCAATTTGATAAAGAACATTTACAAGAATATATAGATAACATCATACCTAATGATGAAAGACTGAATTCTTCCCCCTAAGATCAAGAACAAAGCAAGAATGACACTCTCACCACTTTTACTCAATATAGGGCTGAAAGCTCTAGCAAGTGCAATATGAAAAGAAAGAAAGGACATCAACATAAGAAAGGAAGATATAAAACTGTTCCTATTTGCAAGTGACATGACTATCTATTTAGAAAATCCCAAGGAATCTACATACACACAAAAAACCTAGAACTAATAAGTGAGTTCAATAAGTTTGCAGATACATGATAAACACAGAAAAATCTATTGTATTTCTATATACATACTAGCAATGAACAAGAGAGCATTGAGATTAAAAATACAATACTATTTACAATCACTGAAGAACGTACAAATATAACAAAACATATGCTGGAATTTTATGCTAAAAAAGGCACAGTGCTGATGAAAAATAAAAATGACAAATCCAAACTAAACAAATGTAGAGACATACCATCTTCATGAACTGGAAGACTCAATCTACTAAAGATGTCAATTCTCTCCAAACTGATATTTAAGTTTAATGCAATTCCTGCCAAACTCTCAGCAAGAATTTTTTTGTAGATATAGACAAGATTATTCTAAAATTTGTATGGGAAGGCAAAGAAACTGGAATAGCTCAAACAATTTTGAAAAAGAAAAATGTTGGAGGAATCAGTCTACCTACTTTCAAGCCTTCTCATACAAGTACAATAATAAAGACTGTAGAACTGGCAGAGACATAGACATATAGATCACTGGAACAGAATAAAACAACTAGAACTAGAACACTCAATTAATTATTGACAAATATGCAAAAGTAATTCAATGGAGGAAAGAGACTTTTCAACAAATTTTGCTTGAGTTAAGTAGACATCCATAGCCAAAAAAAAAAAACCTCATCTGTGTCTCATACCTCATACAAAAGTGAGCTCAACGTGAAATGCCAGATTTAAATGTAAATCATTAAACTATAAAACTTTTAGGGAAAAAAAAACATGGTAGAAAACCTTTGGTGTCAAGGCAGACATGGACTTAACAATAAAAGCATGATCCAATATAAGAAAAATTTATAAGTTGGACTTCATCAAAATTAAAATGTTTTCCTGGCAAAACACCCTATAAAGAAGATTTAAAAAACAAAAAAACAAACAAACAAAAAAAAAGCATGTAAAGGTAAGATCTACATAGGAGAAAATTTCTGTAAACCATATATCCAATAAAGAACTAGTATCTAGAATATACAGAAATCTTTCAAGCCTCAACAATAAAAAAACAAAAACCCAATTATAAAACTTTCAAAACACATGAAAATACATTTCACTGTAGAGGACACACAGATGGCAAATAATCACAGAAAGGAATATTCAACACCATGAGCCATTATAGACATGCAAATTAAAACCAAAATGAGGTGCCACTACACACCCATCAGGATGGCTAATTTTTTTTATATGTGAAAACACCAAATGCTGGACAGAATGCAGAGAAGTTGTATCACTAGAACATTGCTGGTAGGAATGTAAAATATAATACTTACTCTGAAAAATAGTTTGGCAGTTTCTTAAAAAAATAAATATGCAACTACCATAAGACCCAGCAATTGCATTCCTGGGCATTTTTCCCAGAAAAAAAAATAAAGCTTATGTTTACACACATCCAAACCTATACATGAATATTTATAGCAGCTTTATTTGTAATAATCCAAAACTAGCAACAATCTAGATTTCCTTCAATGGGTACATTTAAACAACAACAGCACTATTGTACACCCACACCATGGAATATTACTCAAAAATATAAAGGATTAAACTACTAATACATGCAACAAGCTGGATGAATCTCCAGAGAATTATTGAGTGAAACAAAAAGCTATTCCCAAAATATTACATACTGTATGATTATGTTTATATAATATTCTTACATGGCAAAATTATAGATATGGATATTACTGGTTTCCAAGGGTTAAGGAAGAGGAGAAGCAGGAGGCAAGCAGTATGTGGCTATTAAAGGGGAACATGAGAATCCTTGTGGTAACAGAACTATTCTGTATTTTGACTATCAATGCTAGTATCCTGGTGGTGATATTGTACTATAGTTTTGAAAGACATTACCATTGGGGGAAATTGCATACAGGGTAAATGGATTTCTCTGTATTATTTCATAGAGTAGCAGGTGAAATTACAATTATCTCAAAACAAAAACTTTAATTAAAAAAGGTATAATACTCAAGTGTCCATCAACCCAACCAAAGCACGGATAAGCAAAATGTGGTACATGCATACAATGGAATATTATTCAGCCATAAAAAGGAATGAAGTTCTGATACACGTGACAACATGGATGAACTTGAAGGCATCATTTTGAGTGCAATAGCCAGACACAAAGGACAAATATTGTATGATCTCACTGATATGAAATGATTATAAGCAAATCCACAGTCAGAAACTATAATACTGGGGAGTTGATGCTTAATTATACAGTGTTATACAGAGTTTTATTTGGGGTGATGGAAAAGTTTTATTAATAGATGGTGGTGGTAATAGCACAACATTGTGAATGTAATTAACAGCATTAAACATATATTTGAATGTGGTTAAAAAGGGAAATTTTAGGTTGTAGTATATATGTTATTAGAATAAAAATTAATAAAACAAAACATAAGGCTATACAAACAATGAACCCTAATGTAAACCATGATCTATAGTTAATAGTGTAAATATTATATTATTTCATCCTTTGTAATGGATGTAATACACTGATTCATGATGTCAATAACGGGTGGGGGCATATTGAGAACTCTGTATCTTATGCATGAAATTTCTGTAAACCTACAATGTCTCTAATTAATAAGGTAAAATAAATCCACATTCAAATAAAAATTATACCTTATTCAGGTTACACTCAGAATAAATTGAAGGTGATATTTTAGAGGTAAAACTTTTATCTGATATGTTGTTATATCAGGTAAATGCCCAGATCATTTTTAAAACTGATTCTCTTATTTCAGGATAGCACAGAAGATTCAATCACTATTCCTCATTGGAGAGGCTCAACTTCAGTACAAATTATTATTAGAATGCTGTAGAGAGCTGGAAATTTGAAACTTTACAATGTAAGTTCCTAAGTAGTCTACATGGAAAAACGCATTGCGTTCCTTCTACTAATCTCCCCATTACTTGTTATAACTAGTGTTAAAATAATTTAATAATCTACTTAATGACAGTTTCAATATTTACTATGTTAAATGACAAAGAAAGTATTAACAACATAAGTGCTTTACTATGAAACATTCTGCTTCTTTATATCTTTGCTAATTTTTAAATTTTAATAATTTTCCTTAAAAACAATAGAGTCCTAAGGGATAATCTGTGAGAACACCGCAACAATAGATAACGGTAATTTAATATGATATTAAGTCAAATAATTATTAGATCTACATTTTCTTCTAAAATTATAGTTTGATCATGTAACAGATTTGTAAGGCTTTATACCCTCATAGTTCATTAATTATCTAGAAGTAATTTAACTACTATAAATTTATAAATAATCTGCTACACAGAGGAATTAATAAAAAGCTCAGAAATCACTGTTTGTTAATTTTACTTTTGCTAAAAGCAGTTTATCAGAAGAGAAGATTAATAGGCAAATTACAACTTAAGCGCCATAATACTGATATGATGCAGTTAGTCTTGTCATAAAAGATGTCTAAAATCTTGTAAGTATCAAAACATATTAAGATGTCTGATACTTGTATGCCTTTGGGAAATTAAAATGCATTTGAGTAATCCTAATACAAACATACATATGTTCTAAAGTAAAAGTAGAGAAAAATTTAGCTATTCTTATGGGATTTTAATTTTATTATAATAGACCTAATTGAATTTTATACTATTAGTATATCAAGAAAAAGTTATATCATTTAAAACAAGGATATCTGAGCAGGCATCTGTCATATATTCAGTTGTGACCCCAAGAAAGATATCTTCAAATACCAATTTCCAATCTGTGAATGTGACCCAGTTTGAAACAGACCCTTGAAGATATTATTAGTGAATATGAAGCCAAATTGGAATAGGGTGGGTATTAATCCAATATGACTAGGTGTATGCACAAGGAGAAGAAATTTTGATGCAGAGAGTAGGAGACAGAGAGAATATGGCCATTTGACAGAGACAGAGATTTGTTATGTGCTGGATTTCTGGCAAGCCAGTGCTAGAACCCTATGGACTTCAGAGGAAGCCTGGACATCTTGATTTCAGACTTCTAGCCTCCAAAACCATGAGACAGTAAAATGATGTTTTCAGCCATCCTGTTTGTGATACATTGTTACACAGGCCCCAGCAAACTAAGATGATTTCCATCTGCTAAATAAATAGGCACTTTGAGACTAATATATTAGCATGACTGACACTTCAGGACACATTTCAGAGAATGATTTTTAAGGTAAAGATATCTGCATAAGCAATTAAAAGCATGTGGGTTTTTTTCTCTCATACACTATGTTTCAGCATATTTACTAAAATACAAAAAGAACTTCTTTAGACAGTCTTTTTTTTTTTTTTAAATTCAGATGTTTTATTCTGTAAAGCACATATGCACATATTTCAAACAAGGAAAATTAATCTGGGAGTGAATGTCATAACAGATCAGCTGCTGACCATCATGCAATAAGATAAGGAAATGGATCCGCTGGCCCTTGGAGCCCCCCAGTGCCTAAGGAGGGTTGAAAAATCAGGATGTTGAATCTCTACATACTGCCAAAGAAAATGCAACAGAAATAGCAGATTCCTAATAACGAGAAAAACTTACAAATAGAATCAAAACTGATTCAAGTCATACAGTGAAAGGACAAAAGGAAAAAGGAAAGAGATCAATATGATCTGAAACAACCATTTTAATAGTAAGTTGCTGACCTTTTATTGGACCTTTAGTCCAAGACGCCTGAGGACGAGCCAGTGCTCCAGTGCGGGGTCAGCCCAAACAGCAAGCAGGCCCCACCTGCAACACTCTTCCAATCCTCCTGAGATCTGCCAGCAAGGTACAGCTGAAGACCAGGCCCTGTCTGGGAATGCCCAGCTCTAACAGGTCCCTGGACTTCCTGAGAGTCAATGGAAGTCTCTTCAGTTACCAATTTTTTTCACCCAGGTCCCACGGCCTCTTCTCCCCAACGTTCCTTTATACATCTGATTGACTCTGGGTTTCTGTAAGACCTTTGAGAATTACCAGTGAGGGTGAATTCTGGATTTTAAAATGAGCGTCCTGGTTGCATGACAAGTCATACTGTCCAGGCAATTTTGGCACTTACTTTCCTCATGCCTAACAGTTCCTCCTCTCCCCTGACTAAAGATTCCAGTCATTCCCTGTAATTGAAACAAGGGTAATTAATATTAGCATCAAGCTGGATTGAACAAACTGGTGAAACTGACTTTTTTCATTTGTCTTTCTCCTTTTATATTACTCTGCCAGTTATAAATCTATTTCTGTGACTCTACTTCATTGGAGTAACAGCCTAATCTAAAATCTGATGGTCTTTGTGATAGACAGTCGTTTTTTTGTCTTGTACATTTGTTTTGTTCCAAATTTTTTTAAGCCCTCGAGATGTGTTTGCTTATTCTAATTATTTCATATAAGTGAAATAGTACAATATTTTTGTCCTTTTGTGTCTGCGTTATTTCAGTCAACATGATGTCTTCAATGTCCATCCAAATTGTCACATATATCAGGACTTTATTACTTTTTATGGCTAAATAATATTCTATTGTTATGTATATAACACATTTTATTTATCACTTTATCAGTTAATAAACACTTGCATTGCTTCCATGTTTTGGCAATTGTGAATATTGAACATCAGTGTCTAAGTATCTGTTCTACTCCTTGTTTTCAATTCTTTTTGGCATATATGTGGTAGAGGACTTGCTGGGACACATGATAATTCTATACTTAGCTTTCTGAGGAACTGCCAAACTGTCTTCCATTTTACAATCTCACTACCAACATGTGTTCCTGTTTCTCCACATGCTCTCCAACACCTGTAATTTTTGGGTTTTTTTGTTTGTTTGTTTGTTTGTTTTTACTAGTAGTCATTCAAGCAGGTGTGAAATGGTATCTCACTGGGGTTTTGATTTGCATTTCCCTAACAGCTAATGATATTGTGCATCTTTTCATGTACGTTTTAGCCATCTGTATTCCTTCTTGGAGAACTGTCTTTTCTTTTGCTCATTTTTTGACTGGGCTGCCTTTTTATTTTTGAGTTGTAGGGTTTCTTTATATATTATGGATATTAAACCCTTCTTGGATATGAGGTTGCCAAATATATTCTCCCACTGAATAAACTGTCTTTTCACTTTTGTGATAAAGTCCTCTGATGTACAAAAGCTTTTTAATTCTGATGAGTCCCATTTATCTATTGTTTCTTTATGTGGCTTGTACTTTGCGTGTAAAGTCTGAGAAACCATTGCCTGACACAAGACTCTAAAAATGCTTTCCTACATTTTCTTATAAGATTTTTATGGTCCTGGTACTTATATTTAGGTCTTTGATCCATTTTAAGCTAATTTTTGCATATGGTATAAGCTAGGGGTCCTCCTTCATTCTTTTGAATATCCAATTCTCCCACCATCAATTATTCAAGATACTATTCTTTCCCAATTGAGTGGACTTGGAAGTCTTGTCAAAAATCCATTGGCCTACATGTCTATCTCTGTGCCAATACCATGCTGTTGGTACACTGTAATAAGCTTTAAAGTCAGGAAGTGTGAGTCCTCCAACTTCATTCTTCTTTTTCAAGATGTTTTAGGCTACTCAGGGTCACTTACCCTTCCAAATAAATTTGATAATTATCTTTTCCAATTCCACAAACTAGTTGTTGGAATTTTTATTGGGATTGCATTGAATCCATAAATCAATTTAGGTAGAATTGACATCTTAACAATATTTAGTCTTCCAATCCATGAACATAGGTCATATGGTAATTCTAGATAGCTTATTACTAGTTTTCAGAAACACTGGTTTTTGCATGTTGATCTTGTACCTGCCACTTTGCTGAATTTCATTTATTAGCTATAGTTGCATTGTTGTAGATCTGTCCAGACTCTCTCTATATAGGATCATGTCATCTGCAAACAGTAGAGTTTTACTTCTTCCTTTCCAAATTGGATGCCTTTTATTTCTTTCTTGCCTAACTGCTCTGGCTGGGACTTCCACCACAATGCTGAACAACAATACAACAGTGAGCATCCTTGTCTTGTTCATGATCTGAGGGAAAGCTTTCAATCTTTTGACATTATGTACAATGTTAGCTGTGGGTTTTTCATATATGGGCTTCATCAGGTTGAGGAAGTTTCCTTTGATTACTATTTTTCAAATTGCTTTATCAAGAAAGGATGCTGGATTTTGTCAAATGCCTTTTCTGCATCAGTTGAGATGGTCATGTGTTTTTTCCCCTTTGATTTGTTAATGTGATGTATTACATTAATTGATTTTCTTCTGTTGAACCACCCTTACATACCTGGGATAAAACCCACATGATTGTGGTACATAATTCTTTTAATGTGCTGTTGGATTCAATTTTCAAATATTTTGTTAAGGATTTTTGCATCTATATTCATTAGAGAGAAGGGTCTATAGTTTTCTTTCCTTGTCGTGTCTTTATCTGGTTTTGGTATTAAGGTGATGATGGGTAGAATTCACCTATGGAATGATAGGTAGAATTCACCTATGAATCCTTCTGCTTCTGGGCTTTTCTTTGTTGGGAGGTTTTGGATGACTCTCTACTTTTATTTTTTAATGCAATTGTACTGAGATATATTTATATTCCAGAAAATTATCCAAAGTGTACAACCAGTGGTTCATGGTATTATCTTACAGTTGAGCATTCATCACCACAAACAATTTTGAACATTTTCATTCTTCAAAAAATATATAAGAATAAGAAAAAAAAATAAAAATAAAAAAACATCCAAAATACTCCATACCTCTTATTTCCCCTCCCATTATTTATTTGTTTTCTAAATTATTTTCTTGCTCATCTGTCCATATACTGGATAAAGGGAGTGTCAATCAGAAAGTTTTCACAGTTACATAGTCACATTGCAAAAGCCATAAAGATATACAATCATCTTCAAGAATCAAAGATACTGGATTACAGTTCCACAGTTTCAGGTATTTAATTCTAGCTATTATAACACACTAAAAACTAAAAAGGGACATCTATATAATGCATAAGAATAACCTCCAGAATGATCTCTCAATTCTATTAGAAATCTCTCAGCCACTGGATTTGTTTTGTTTCATTTCTCTTCCCCCTTTTGGTTCAAGAATGCTTTCTCAATCCCATGATGCCAGGCCCAGGCTCATCCCCAGGAGTCATGTCCCACATTGCTAAGGAGACTTACATTCCTGGGAGTCATGCCTCATGCAGAGGGGAGGGAAGCAAGTCTACCTGCTGGGTTGGCTTAGAGATCAAGGTCACATCTGAGCAACAAAAGAGGTTCTTTGGAGGTGACTCTTAGGCATAATTATAAATAGGCTTAGCTTCTGCTTTGCAGGAATAGGTTTCATAAAGGCAAGCCCCAAGATCAAGAGCTTGGCCTATTAAATTGTACTCACCACTGCTTGTGATAATATCAGGAATTCCCCAGTGGGGAAGTTTAATATTTGCACATTTTCCCCCATTCCCTCAAGAGGGCTTTGCAAATGCTTTTTTATTCTCTGTCCAAATTACTCTGGGATGTATCAGGGCATCACAGTAACATGCACAGACCAATAAAATCTCACTCCCAATTTAATATTCCATGTAATTATGGTGTTCAAATAATCTGACCATACAAGGTAAAATAGATATTGTGCTGCAGAAAATACAAATTTTCCACCAAATAAACATTTCTTCCTTTGGTCTCACACAGAAGTTGAACTTTTAAAACACAGTTTATATTGTCCTTTACCATTTAGTCTGATTTGCATTAGTCCTAACCAGATCAGCTTCATTAATATCTCTAATTGAAATTTAATCTCTTTTTCAGCTTTTTTACTGTTGCTGTTTGGGGTAATGCTGACTTTCATAGTTTCAGAACTCTAGCTCTGAGTTTCAGGTGTCATACAGTGTATTAGTTAGGGTTCCCTGGGGAAACAGAATCAATGAGAGGTATCTATGAATATAAGATTTATAAAAGTGACTCACGCAACTGTGGGTATGCATGAGCCCAAATTCTGTAGGGCAGTCAGCAAACTATCAACTTCAATGAAGATGTCTGATGAACTCCTCAAGAAATGAACCAGCAACTTTGACGAACTCCACAGGAAATGAACTGGGATCTTCGACGAACATGTTCGATGAACTCCTCAGGAAATGAACTGGCAACTTCAACAAACTCCTCAGGAAATGCTTTGCTGGGCAGCCAAAGAAGAAGTGAAGGTCCTCTATCTGTCTTGCTTATAAGTCTTCAACTGATTAATTGGATTAAATCCAGCCAACTGCATTCTCTCATTGTGGAAGACATGCCCTTCGGTGAGTCATCAGTCACAGCTGCAGCCAATTGACTGATAATTTAATAAACCAGCCTGTTGGTTTATTAACCAGCCACAAACACCCTTGCAGCAATTGTTAGGCCAGTGCTTGCTTGACCAGACAGCTGGGTACTATCACCTGACCAAGTTGACACATGAACCTAACCATCACACACAGATACACAAATTTCCAGAGAACAACCAGGTTATATACAAAAAGTTCAGCATCTCAGAATTTAGAAATAACTATTACAACTCAGGAATAGATGTGACTGTTGTAAGAGTTTACCATCTGGGAATCTTTACATTAAGACTTCCCCTGATAACCTATTGCTCTTGAATTCAATTCTCAGAGTTTACACATTATACTTAGTCCAATATGAGTAAGGTGTTATAATAGTTGTCTTTTCATTTCTGGCTTATTTCACTCAACATACTGTCCTCAAGGATCATTCATCTAGTTGCATGCCTCACAACTTGATTCCTTCTTGCAGCTGCTCAATATTCCATTGTATGTGTGCACCACAGTTCACCCTTCCATTCGTCAAACAATGTACCCTTAGGCCACCTCCATCCATTGCAGTAAATCATGAGTACTGCACCATAAACACCAGTGTGCAAATGTTCATTAACAACACTGCCTTCAGTTTTTCCAAGTATATATCTAATAACAGAGTTGCAGGATCACATGGCAACCATATAGTTAGACTCCTGTGGAACCACCAAACTGCATTTGAGGGGTTGCACCATACTACTTGCCTAGCAACAGTGAATAAGTATATACCTCTCTCCACATTTTCTCCAGCACTTGTATCTTTCTGTTTATTTTTTAAACAGTTTTATTGACACACTATACAATCCATCCTAAGTAAACAATCAATGGTTGGTTCCTAGTATAATCACAATTATTGCATTCACCACCACAGTCTACATGAGGACTTTACCATTTCTTCTATAAAGAAAGAAGAGGAAAAAAAAATGGATAAAAAATTAAAAAATAAAATAAAATGAGAACAACACCAAGACACCCATATCCCTCCCTTATATCCCCCTCTTATTGATATTTAGCTTTTATATATTGCCTTTGTTGCACTTCATGAAAGTACTTTACAATGTTACTGTTACAAACATTCTTATGTTTGTACATTTAATCACCATCACTGTCCACTGTAGGTTTCACTAAGTTATACAGTCCCAGTCTTTATCTCTCATCTTTCCTTCTGGTGTCCTACATGCCCCTAGCTGTCCTCTTTCAACCACATGCACACTCAGCTTTGTTCATTAGACTTACAATAGTGTGCTACCATCAGATAGTATTGTGCTATCCATTTCTGGATTTTTACAATCTTACTGAACATTCTGTACTCCTTCAGCATCAAATTCCCCAATCTCTACACTCTTTTTATCACCTGATAACCTGTGTCCTCAACTCTCGAAGTTCATTCATTAATGTTAGTTCATATTAGTGAGACCATACAGAATTTGTCCTTTACTTCTGGCTAATTTTATTCACCATAACATCCACATGGTTCATCCAGGTTGTTCCATGCTTCATGACTGTATTCTGTCTTACAGCTGCATAATATTCCAACATGTGTATATATCCCAGTTTTGTTTATCCACTCATCCATTGACGGACATTTGGGCTGTTTCCATCTGTTGGCAATCATGAATAACACCACTATAAACATCATTGTGCAAATATCCTTTCATGTCCCTGCCTTCAGTTCCTCCAAATATATACCTAGTAATGGGAATGCTGGATCATATGGCAATTCTATACTTAGCTTCCTATGGAACTGCCACACTGCCTTCCAGAGTGGTCGCACCCATCAACATTGAATATGTGTGCCTCTTTCTCCAAATCCTCTCCAGCACTTGTAGTTAATGGTCTGTGTGTGTGTGTGTGTGTGTGTGTGAGTGTGTGTGTGTTTATAATGGCCATTCTGGTAGGTGTGAGATGATATCTCATTGTGGTTTTAATTTGCATTTCCCTAATAGCTAGTGAGGTTGGGTATCTAGTCATATGTTTTTGAGCCATTTCTCTTTCCTCTTCAGAAAAGTGTCTGTCCATGTCTTTTGCCCATTTTTCAATTGGGTTGCTTGTCTTTTTGCTGTTGAGATATAGGATCACTTTATGTATTCAGGATATTACACCCTCATCAATATGTGGTTTCCAAATATTTTCTCCCATTGTGTAGGCTGCCTTTTTACTTTTCTGTAAAGTCCTTTGATGCTCAAAAGTGTTCAATTTTGAGGATATCCCATTTACCTTTCTTCTTTCATTGCTTGTACTTTGGGTGTAAGGTCTAGGGACCCACTTCCTATTACAAGATCGTTAAGATGTTTCCCTACATTTTCTTCTAAAATTTTATGTTCTTAGCTCTAATGTTTAGGTCTTTGATCCATTTTGAATTAGTGTTTCATAAAGTGTGAGACAGGAGTCCTCATTCATTCTTTTGGATATAGATATCCAGTTCTCCAAGTACCATTTATTGAAGAGCCTGCTTTGTCCCAGTTGAGTTGACTTGTCTGCCTCATCAAAGATCAGTTGTCCACAGTTGAGAGGGTATATTTCTAAACACTCAATTCAATTCCATTGGTCAGTATATCTATCTTTATGTAGGTACCATGTTGTTTTGATTAATGTAGCTTTGTAATATGCTTTAAAGTCAGGGCGTGTGAGACCTCCCACTCATTCCTCTTTCTCAAGATACTATTAGCTCTTTGGGGAACCCTGCTTCCAAATAAACATAGTCATTGGTTTTTCTATCTCTACAAAGTTGTTGGGATTTTAATTGGTATTGCATTAAATCTATAAATCAATTTGGGTAGAATTGACATTTTAACTATATTTAGTCTTCCAATACATGACATGATTTGTCCTTTCATTTATTTGAATCTTCTTTGATTTCTTTAACAATTTTTTGTAGTTTTCTGTGCATAGGTCTTTTTTGGTCTTGGTTAAACTTTTTCCTAAATATTAGATTCTTTTAATTGCTATTGTAAATCAAATCTTTTTCTTGATTTCATCCTCAGATTGCTCATTTCTAGTATAGAAACACTACTGATTTTTGCATGTTGACCTTGTATCCTGCCACTTTGCTGTACTCATTTATTAGCTCCAGCAACTTTGCTGTATGTTTTTCAGGATTTTCTACATATAGGATCATGTCATTGCAAACAGTGAAAGTTTTACTTTTTCCTTTCAAATTTGCATGCCTTTTATTTCTTCTTCTTGCCTAAGTGCTCTAGCTAGAACTTCCAGCACAATGGAGAATAACCACAGTGACAGTGGGCATCCTTGTCTTGATCCTGATCTTAGGGGGAAAACATTCAGTCTTTCCCCAATGACTATGATGTTAGCTGTGAGTTTTTCTTATATTTGCTTTATCATGTTGAGGAGGTTCCCTTCTATTCCTTTCAATTGATATGGTTTCATCAAGAAAGGTTCTTGAATCTTGTCAAATGCCTTTTCTGCCTTGATCAAGATGATCATGTGGTTGTCCCTTTATTTATTGACATGGTATATTACAGTAATTGATTTCCTTGTGTTGAACCAGCCTTGCATACCTGGGATAAATCCCACTTGGTCATGGTGCTTAATTCTTTTAATGTGCTGCCAGATTAGATTTGCAAGTATGTTGTTCAGGAATTTTGTATCTATATTAATTCAAGAGATTGGTTTGAAATTTTCTTTTCTTGCAGTATCTTTCTTTGGCTTTGGTATTAAGGTGATGTTGGTGTCATAGAATGAGTTATGTAGCTTTCCCTCCTCTTCAATTTTTTTTAAAAGTTTGAGCAGGATTGGTACTAATTCTTTCCTGAATGCTTGGTAGCATTCACATGAGAAGCCATCCGGTCCTGGACTTTTCTTTTCTGGGGGAGCTTTCTCATGACTGATTCAATCTCTTTACTTGTGATTGGTGTGTTGAGGTTGTCTATTCTTCTTGAGTCAATGGTGGCTATTCATGCTTTTTTAGGAAGTTGTGCATTTCATCTACATTGTCTAGTTTATTATTATATAGTTGCTCAAAGTAGCCTCTCATTATTTCCTTTATTTCTGTGTAGCCAGTGGTTATGTCCTCTTCCTTTTTCTGATTTTATTTATTTGCAACCTCTTTATTTTTCTGAGCCTCGCTCAGGGTCCATTGATTTTATTGATTTTCTCAAAGAACCAACTTCTGGTTTTGCTGATTTTCTCTATTGTTTCCGTCTTCTCAATTTCATTTATTTCTGCTCTAATATTCTTTATTTGTTTCCTTCTGTTTGCTTTCAGGTTAATTTGCTGTTCTTTCTCTAGTTCTTCCATGTGAACAGTTAATTCCATGATTTTTGCTTTTTTCTTCTTTTTTAATATAGTCATTTAGGGTAATGAATTTCCCTCTCAACACTGCCTTTGCTGCATCCCATAGATTTGATATGTTGTGTTTTAATTCTCACTTGGCTTGAGATATTTACTGATTTCTCTTGTAATTACTTCCTTGGCCCACTAGTTGTTTAAACACCATATATTTGTGACTATCCTGGCCTTCTCCCTGTTATTGATTTCCAACTTCATTCCATTATGGCCTGAGAAAGTGTATAATTTCAACCTTTTAAAATTTATTAAGTCTTGTTTTGAGACCCAACAGGTAGTCTATCCTGCGGAATTATCCATGAGTACTTGAGAAAAATGTGTATCCTGCTGTTGTGGGGTGTAATGTTCTATAAATGTCTGTTAGGTCTAGTTCATTTATTGT
Source organism: Choloepus didactylus (assembly GCF_015220235.1). NCBI lineage: Eukaryota > Metazoa > Chordata > Mammalia > Pilosa > Megalonychidae > Choloepus > Choloepus didactylus. Next base: position 62,546,215 of record NC_051319.1, on the reverse strand, counting down.
AGTATTCAACATCTCTGTTTCTGTATAGATCCTCTGTCTAGATGTTCTGTCCACTGATGACAGTAGTGTACTGAAGTCTCCATTATTGTAGAGGTGTCTACTTTTCCCTTCAGTGTTCTCAGTGTCTGCCTCATGTATTTTGGGAACCCTTGCTTGGTGCATATATATTTATGATTGTTATGACTTTTTGATGAATTATCCCTTTTATTAACAAATAGTATCCTGTTTTGTCTCTTTTAACTGCTTTACATTTGAAGTCTGATTTGTCTGATATTAGTATAGCTACCTCCACTTTTTTCTGGTTGTTGTTGATGTGAAATAACCTTTTCCCTCCTTTCAATTTCAACCTGTTTTTTTCATTGGGTAAAGAGAGTCTCTTGTAGACAGCATATAGATGGGTCCTGTTTTTTAATCATTCTGCAAGTCTATGTCTTTTGATTGGGGAGTTTAATCCATGAACATTTAATGTTATTACTGTAAAGGCAGTACTTTCTTTTACCCTTTTGTCTTTTGGATTTTATATGATATATCTTATTCCTCTCTCTCTCTCTTTTCACTCTTACTGATAGTCTTCATTTCTACACTCCTCCAAAACTCTCTCTCCTTTCTGTTCCTATCTGCCATTAGTGCTCCCTTAAGTAATTTCCTGTAGAGCTGGTCTCTTTTTCACACACTCTCTCAGTGTCTGTTTGCTTGAAAATATTTTAAACCTCCTTCATTTTTGAAAGACAGTTTTGCCAGATTTAGAATTCTTGGTTGGCAGTTTTTTCCTCCTTTGGTATCGTAAATATATCATACCACTGCCTTCTCGCCTCCATGGTTTCTGCTGAGAAATCCACACCTAGTCTTATCGAGCTTCCCTTGTTTGTGATGGATCACTTTTCTCTTGCTGCTTTCAGAATTCCTTGTCATTGACATTTGGCAATCTGATTAGTAAGTGTGATGGAATAAGTTTGTTTGGATCTATTCTGTTTGGGGTACACTGTGTTTCTTGGGTCTGTAATTTTATGTCTTTCAGAAGAGATGGGAAATTTTCTGGGATTATTTCCTCCATAATTGTTGCTGCCCATTTTCCATTCTCTTCTTTGGGACACTCATGATACATATATTCACATACTTCATGTTGTCATTCAACTCCAAGACCCTGCTTATATTTTTCCATTCTTTTCCCTATCTGTTCTTCTGTGTGCAGGATTTCAGTTGTTCTGTCCTCTACTTCACTAATGCTTTCTTCCGTCTCTTCAATCTGCTGATGTGGTTTTCACATCTTCTATTATGCCTTTCATTCCCATAAGTTGTGCCATTTGTTTTCTCAAACTTTTGAGTTCTTCCTTATGTTTGTTCAATGTCTTCTTTATATCTTTCATCTCTATTGCCATATATTCTGTCAACTCATTGATTGGATTTTTGATTTAGTATGTTTGCTTGAACATTTTTTATTAGTTGTTTTAATTCCTGTATCTCATTTGAAGTGTTAGTTTGTTTCCTTGGCTGGGCTGTAAATTCATTTTTCCTAGAGTGGAGCATAAATTTTTTTGGTGTCTGGGCATCTGGGTTCCCTGATTAGTTTATTCTAGAGAAATTTTAACTCTTTTACCTATGGTTTTCCTGATGGTTGACTTCATTCTTTACCTGTTATTTGGCATTCAGTTCAACTTAATCTAAACTGCCAGCATAGCTTCTATTTAACTGCTCAGAATTTTTCAGCTCTTGTTATTCTGGATCTTACCTTACCTTTATGACACCTATTATTTTATTTATTTATTTATTTTGAGGAGGGTATGCCCAGATATGATTGACCCCAATCAGATTTTTTCAGACTGAACAGGCTGAGGTCTCAGGAAGAGGGTGTACTGAGTATCAAGTATTCCTGAAGATGAGACCCTGAAGGGTGCCAGTCTTTCCTCTGAAGCCTCTCAAGTCTATTTCTCCTATCCTGCCAAGCAGGTGGTGCTTGTCAGCCTGCAGCTCACCACCAGTGTAAAGAGGTGTGGTACCTTTAATTCTCAGCAGACCCTGTCCCTGTCAGGTGCATGGCTGAGATAGAGGCTGAGGTAGAGGGAGGGCTTAAACTTTTCCTGTTTTCCAGCCCCTGGGGTCTGAGTTCTCTGAAGGAGGGCCCCAACTTGAGCTGGGCCCCACCCCATCTTTTCTTGGAGAAGATACACCCTTTAGGGAATTATCTCCTTCACTTGACTCCTTACTTTGTCTCCCAGACCTATCTTATTCCACCCTTACCTGGGTCAATGCTGACATATTAAAATGCCTGAGGCTTTGTCTAATGAGCTACTTAGAATAATTTCTAAAAAAATTAAAAAAAGAAATATCATTTTTAGAGTCAGTCCCCAGCCCCCAAGTTTTGCCAGTCAAGATCTGGAGTTGTTACCTGGTTCTATGTGACCCTTTTCTTGGGGGCTAGCCCTTTTCCAGTATTCTGAGCTCAGCTGAATCAAAAGCCTCTGTTTTTTATTTATGTATTTTATTTTATTTTTTCTGTCAGCCCCACCTCCTTTCTGCTGGCAGAGACCTCAGGGTGCCTTTCCTCCTTACTCTGGATTTATCTGTGCTCTTAGCGTGTACTCAGTAGTCCAAATTTGTTAATTAAAACTGCAATTGGAGGTTAATTGAGCTACCTTCCCTTGCTTCTAGTAGAGACTGCCTCTTTTCCCACAGAGGAGCGACTCCAAACCAGCCTGCCATGCTAGTGGGGGAGGGGCACCATTCTCCACATTCTGTGGGCTTTACTTACAGTTCAATGCTGTGATCTTAGCCTTTCCACCCATTCCATTCTGGTGTATGATGTGTGTCCAGTCATGGATGTCCCCCAAACAGTTGTTCCAGATAGTTCCTGGTTATTTACTAGCTGCTCCAAAGGACTAACTAAATTGCACACCTCCCTAAGCTGCCGTCTTGCCCCATCTCAATTTCTCTACTTTTAATTGGTCTGTTTAGATCTTCTATTTCTTCCAGAGTTACTGTACGTTGTTCATCTGTTTCTAGGAATTTGTCCATTTCATCTAGGTTTTCTAATTTATTGGCATATATTTGTTCATAGTATCTTCTCATTAAACTTTTTCAATGTTTCTATTTCTGCGAAAACTGACTATACCTAAATATATAAAAATTCTGAACACTGAACTCTATTTAAATCTAGCAGTCCTATTCTATGTATTATTGAATAAAATTTGCCCAAAATTTAGCTCCAAAAGATATTTATCAGAGCATAAGTATTCCAAATCATCAAAAATTGGGTGTTAGTTAAAATAATTGAGGCACCTACATAGACTAGAGCACATGCAGTCATTATATCCCAAGTAAACAGATATTTTACATGTGGAAAAGTGCCCATAACTTATTAAATAGCCATAGATGATTCACAGCATACTAGGATTAGAAGCAAACAACCTCAATCTTATTTAGAAAAACCTACAAAAAACAAACAACTAACATCATACTTACTGTGGAGAAATTGAATATTTTCCTTGTAGGATCCGAAATACACAGGCAACTGTTCTCTCCACTTTTATTCAACATTTCACTGGACATCTTAGCCAATGCAAAAAAAAAATAGGAAAAAAAAATAAAAGGCAAAGAGTTGAGAGGAGGGATTTTTTTCCCCTTGAGGTGACATGATTATTTATATAAACAATTCTTAAGATCCTATAAAAGTCTACTGGGACTAATAAGTGAAGTTAGCAAAATTAGGTTATTTTAAAAATAAATTCTATTTCTATATATCAGCCACAAAATAAGTGAAAATGAAATTTTAAAACCATAATTCACAGTAACATCAAAAAAAAAATCATGCTTCAGAATTAATTAAAGAAAACACATGCAAGACCTCTATGATTTAAAGCTCTAAAATACATGGGAAAAATAAATTAAGACCTAAATAAATTGAGATATACATTACTCATGTTGGGAAAATTCAGTAGTGTTTCATCCAAATTGTTCTAAATTGATCTAAAGCCTCAATGCAATTCTTATAAAAATTCCACCAGACATTTTAAAGGAATTGATAACTTGCTTCTAAAAATAAATATCCAAGAAAATCTTGAAAAAGGAAAACAAAATTGGAGGATCTTTTAGTTATTCATTTCTGCCTAATAAGCCATGCCATCACTATGTGTCTTAATACATTAATTTATTATCTCTCACAAGCTCTGTGGGCTGACTGGGTTAGCCAGGAGGTTCTCACTTTGGTTTGTCTCAAATTTTTAGCAGATGGTGGCTTGGTCCAGAGTTATCTTTAAACCCCACCTAAGATGGCTTTTTTACTTACAAGTCTGTCATCTCAGTTAATATGCCTCAAATATCTGGCACTGGCTGTCCATTTCTCTTTTACAGAATATTTCTCCACATGGCTCGTGTTGTCTGGAGAGATTTCTTCCATGACAGCTCACGTTTTCCAAATCAAGTAACCCAAGAGACTAAGGTAAAAACTGAAAAGTCTTATGACCTAGGCTCATATTTTACAGAAGCAGTTTTGTTACTCTTTGTTGATTACAGAGGAGTCACCCATATTCAATATAGAAAATAATCATGCCTCCTGGCATTCAAACTCTAATGCCAGGAGGCATGGTTATTTTGAGGTGAAAACTTAAGGACTAGCTATCCCAATATCTGTTCTGGCCCTGAATGAGGCATATCCTTTCCACACGAAAAAAAAAAAATACACACACACACACACACACACCTCCTTCCAAGATCTCTACAGGCTTGACATATGGCATTAGTCTCAGGCTTGAAGCCTGTGATATTAACATATAATCAGATTGAACATGGATGAGGTTCTCAGGTGTGGTTATCTGTGTGCATTCATTTCTTTCAATGTGAAAATTTGTGAATTAGAGACAGATTATACACCCCACTCACACCCAGCATACAATAGAGCAAGGCAGTGAAAAGAAAAACACAATAGAAAGTGCCATTCAAAATGGGGAATAAATGGAGGCATACAGCAGTTTTAAGCCCATAGAATTTCTGAAAACCTACCAAGCACATGAAGCTAATTTTTTGATTAGGGTCTGCTCCTTAGGAGTGGCTCTCCATTGTTTTTGGTTCTGCCCTCTGAGCTCTTGACTCCACACATGTATTCATCCTTCCTAGCCAATTAGAAATACCCCATAGCTGCAGCTGAGTTTTGTTCTCAGCCTCCAGGTTCTCATAGAAGTTCCGAAGTCCCAAGGATTCTTTTCATTTTGAACTGTGTCTAACTGGGCTATGATTCTACCAATTCAATTCTCTGAAAACATATGGATATCCTATGCATCTTATTAGGAATCACTCCACTGGGTAAAAGTCACATTCACAAATCTCTCTTAGAGCTCTCTCTGTATTGGGCTGACAAGGTTATTTGGTCAATGTCTCTAAGATTCTTATAAGCACTTTTATCTAGCAGAGAATCTATAATGAACATTCTTAATATGTTTAGAACCTTATTGTCTACTTTACAGGATCTATAAACCATGCCTGCAAATCATTTTGAGATCTCCATAGTCTTACCATTGCACAGTTGTATTGGCTGTGCCCTGAATTTGACCTTTGCCACAAAACCATTTGTTTCTTCAACCAATTTTTGATGATTGGAAAAAATGTCCAGTTTTTCTGTAATTCATGTATTTGTTCTCGTGTTCTATCATAGGCACCTAGGAGAAACAAGTTGGTACTTTCAGCATTCTGCAAGGGAATCTCCTTAACCAAATATATATATATATATATATATATATATATATATATATAAATATATATATATATATATATATATATATATATAAAATTTCATTAAGTACTTTTTCTTTCCTCCAATTCATCAGTTGTCTTGTTAATTGTTCCGTGAGTACCTAACAAACCGCCTTTTCTTCAGCCTCCAACCAATTCATCCTTTAGTAAGAGTTTCATTGAGTTACGTTCATCTCTCACCTACTGTCCATTATCAAAGTCAATGGTAAATGTTGATGTTCTTGTTTACAGCAGAACCTACTGCCAAGCTTCCCCTTTCTGCATCAGTTATCTCAATGGTATGGTATAAGCTCCTTGAGGAACAAGACTGTACCTTGATTACTGTTGTATACCAAAGACCTTGCATAATGTCCATGAGTAGTGTATGTCTCATGTGTGTTGTGAAATTAATAAATGCTTTTTCTGTGTGGTCTTTTAAACTCCAAAGTATTTTGCCTAATTCCAGCATTCTGGTAATTGATAAACACGTGATAGTTTCAGGATACATATATTTCACAAATGTAGAGGTTTGGATAATTCTTCTGAGTCCTTGAATTTTCAGAACATTGTTTTTTTTCTTTTTCATTGTGTGGTAGTTTAAATAATACTTACTGGAAGCTTTGAAAATTCTACTGCATTATCCAGTATATATTCCACCAGGAACATATATAGTATTCTACCTATAAGTTTGCTTTACTTTACATAAGGGAAGTAGATTAATACATGAACCCACCAAATGAAAAAATTAATCTGAGGTCATAGTACATAAAAGTTAGAAAGAGGAAAGTTAACACCTAATGTAATTTGTCAGTAATGATTTTCCTTTGATTATTTTCTGGATTTCCATTTTGTCAATGCTTCTGATAATATTAGAGCCAAACTTTTGCTTGATAGATTCTTTCAGCAGTTATGCATTTCACCAGAACTTTACTGAAAGCAACAAGGTAGAAACACTTCTACTTTTTAAATTTTTTAATTTGTTTCCATCATTCTTCACTACAGTATGGGCAAATTTTTAGCCTTTCTTCCTTATTTATGCCTCGGACTAGAGTTTGAAAGTAGTTATGTTGTTCCTTATATCATCTTCTGACAGGGTGTATGCATCAAACACTTCTTATCTTGCTACATAAATCAATTCAAGGTTTTTTAATCATTTCTCCCCAAATCTTCACTCAACTTTCATCAGTTAGTTCACCAATTTTTGATTACACAGTGCTCAAATTTAAATGCAGAATTTAAAAAATGGCCTTACAATAGTATTGCAAACTATAGTTTCTTGGCATGACAATATAATATAAAGCATCCTGAATATCTTCCGATACATGAGCATTTTAGGGAGGTGAATTTTAAAAAATTCAAACTTAAATCATGTCTCTAACTTCCCTTCCAATTGGTAAATGACTACTTTTCATGTCTTTCCAATTAGTTTTTTTTTTTTTAATTTTCCCCTGATAACCTTGGTTTGCAACTGCACAAAATGACTTTAATTTATAAGGATCTAGTCCTAATTTCTAACTCTCTCATTTCACTAACAGGAAAAAATAATGTCAATGCCTTTCAAATTAATACATAGTTTGCACTGTATTGCATCAGTATAGAACATTATTGCCAAATCATCCAGTTTTAGAAGAAGAGCAATTCACTGAGGTCCTTACTCGAAATAATTCTGAAAGATAATTTCCCTAAAGAGTCAATTTTAGAGAGTAATGTGTTCAGAGTCAAGGGGCACTGCTTTCTGGAGGCATTCTATTGGAAGGAACCAAGGGTGTAAATGCCTTGGCCTTATTATCCTATCTCTATCGAATCTCCTTCCAGAGTTCTCTTTGGGCCAAACCAATCAGAAGCCAGAGGACACAGGGGATTGATTCAATATCCATGCAGCCTGCCTCTCAAAACAAATGGGAGAGAGAATAGATTTGAGATGGCAGATAAAGTAATCAGTAAACTTAAAGATAGGACTAAAGAGATTATCCAGTGTAAGAAGCAGAAAGAATAAAGAATGAAAAAAAAATGAAGAAAGCATGAGAGACCAGTGGGATACCATTAACCAAGCCAAGACATGATCATGGAGGTCCCAAAAGAAGAGACAGAAGCAGAAAAAATATTTGCAGAAATAATGGGCAAACACTTCCCAAATGTGATGAAAAATACTACTCTACTTATTCAAGAAGTTAACTAAATGCCAATAGAAAAAAAAAATTAAAGAAACACCTAGATACATGATAGTCAAATTGATGAAAGACAAAGACAAAGAAAAATCTTGAAACCAGCAACAGTAAAATTATTTATCATATACAAGGGATCCTCCATAAAAGTAACAGCTCAATTTTTATCAGAAACCACACAGGCCAGAAGATAGTGGGATGACATATTCAAAGAGTTAAAAATAAAAATACTGTCAACAAGTAATTCTATGTACAACTAACCTTGCCTTCCAACACAAAGTATAAATTAAGACATTTCCAGATAAACTAAAACTGAGGGAATTTGTGATTAGCAGACCTGCTTCAAAAGAAACACAAAGTAGCATTCTTCACACTGAAATGAAATAATACCCGATGCTACTTGAATCCACATGAGAAAATAAAGAACACAGTCTCCTAGATTCCTGGCTGCTGTGACAAATATCATACAAGTTGGCTTAAACAAGGAGAATTTAGTTCACAGTTTCAGAGGCTGGAAGACTTGCTTCCTCCAGGGTTAGTAGCATTCTAGCTGACTGACAGTCCTTGGGTTACATCATTTATTCATCATATGGCAATGTCCTCTTTCTCTTTTGGGTTCCCTTGACTTTCAGCTTTGGCTCCTCCTCATGGCTTTTTCCAGGTTGACATCTCTATAAGGCTGCCAGTAATAGGATTAAGACCACCCTGATTCAGCTGGCCACAACTTAACTAAAAATAACATCTTCAAAAAGTCCTACAGGAATGGATTAAGATCAAGAACATGTTTTTTTCCTGAGGTACATAAATCAATCTGCCACAACCAGTAAAGAAAGACAATTATCTTATTTTGTTTGTAACATTTTTCTTCTCCAATGTGTTTTAAAAGGCAACTGAATAAAGCAACAATAATCAAACTATATTGACTGGCTTATAAAGTATAAAGATGTAATTATTGTAACAGCAATAATATAGAGGAGAGAAGCAACAGAGGAATGTTGGAGCAAAGCTTTGGCACACTATTGAAATGACTTAAGCATCAATCCAAACTATATTGTCTTAGGTTAAGATGCTAATTGTAATCCCCTGGACAACTAATATGAAAATCACTCAAAAACATATAGGAAAAGAAACAAAGTAACGAAAACATATAGTAGAATATCTATTTAACAGAAAACAAGGCAGGTGTGGTAGGTTGAATTATATACTACAACAACAACAACAAACATGTTGTTAATTTCACTCCAAGCTTCCATGGATGGGAAACCATTTGTAAACAGGACCTCTTGAAGATGTTATTTTTAGTTAATATTGGCTAAAATGGATCAGGGTGGATCTTAATCCATATTACTGGAGGCAAGAAGTTAGAGAACCTTCTGAGAGGAACCAGAAGCCAGAGATCAGGAGAAACCAAGAAAAGCAGATGAAAGAAGAAGACATCACCACATGATGGGAGGCATAGATACAAGCAAAGGAATCCAAGGATTACCAAGAGCTAGCACCAGAATACTACAGACTCTGAAAAAGAAAGTCTTGCCAATATCCTGATTTTTCACTTTTTTTAGCCTCAAAACCCTGTGCCAATAAATTCCCATTGTTTAATCCAGTCCATTGTATGGTA